>NC_134098.1:15037012-15382652 GCF_000715075.1 Nicotiana tabacum
AGTATTGTAGTCACCAATAGTGTTTCCTGGTATTGCAGCCTAAGAGCTATCATATTAAACATGTTTGGTTCGTAACAAGTGTTCATCCTCTCTCAATCTGTTTCGAACATTTCCCTTTTTTTCTTCCTTTGGTCTAGACAATATGCAGGTACTATATTTCCTTTGTGACTGGAGCATTCATTCCCATCCCATTTTACCCTTAATTCATAGTTGATAGCCTTATTGTGCCACACACTTGTCTGCCTCCCATGAACTCATAGTATCATTGTGCCTGGTTTGTTGGGTTTATCACACCACCACTTTATCACCAGTAGTTTCACTTTCTAAAGTAATATGTAGACATGAACTCCCTCTAAATTGTTTAGTTAATAATCGGCGTCACTCAAGTCGGCTGCATTACAGTTGATCCTTTATATCTTCTATTAACACTTGTGCTCTAGGCGAGTCCACCATTCTGATACGGACTGTTTTGCGATAACCATGACCATCTCAATTTATAGATTTTCTTCCAATTCTTCTCTCCTCATTCCTTCTAGTTAGTGAATAGCTATGCGCTCTTCCATACGTTACCTGGTCGTTTCCCTTAGTTGGGAATTCATCTTGCTCGCTTGTCGACACTTGTTGGGATATCCGTAGGAAAGTGTGTTCATCCATGTAACACTTAACACTTCCTTGCTTGTAAGATTCTTAAGAGACTCTCCATCAAGTCCAGATGCACTCTTGTGTTATTATGACATCACATTTATCTCTCCCACTAGTTCTATCTTTCTTAAAGACTTGGAACTTTATCTAAATCGCAAATCCATGATTAACTCATTCTAAGAACTCGCAAGCCTTTTACATTTGATCGGAAGTACTTCCTTGGGTTCCATTGTCACTGACTCTCTAACAAGTATAAAACCCTTTTGCAAACCTTACTCTTAGTTTGTAGTATCGTTGAGCTTGTCATGTATATTGCTATATACGAAGAATTTACATTTCTTAAGCTTCCACATTATTTTTGTACTAGTGGTTTATCTTTTGCATTTCCTTTCAGAGAATCACGTTATCCCTTACCACTTTTATAGACTACACATGTCTTCAACAAAATATCCAAACATCATAGCTACATGGCCCTACTCTCGTTTTATTGCACTTAAGTAGCGTCACCATGGTCCTTCCCTCCCCACTTGGGGTGAATGTTTCACATTTTGACACAAGTCTTGAATTTATCAATTTGAGGGACATGTGTTTCACAACTCTAGTCCTCTTGTATATGATTGAATATTAGGGAGATTTAAGTCCCCATGGTATTAACCTCATAAGTTCTCTACTCTTATTCAGCCACACAGGCCTGGGATCCAAATCCCTCGTGTCAATATCCTTTTTGGAGTGTAACACAACTTCGCACATTCTTAGGATTTTTATAACAATCCTAGTGATAGGGTCTTTTCATTATGGGTTCAATTGACTCTCCTTTCATAACTTCTTGTCTCATGTGCGAGACCTACATATTTATTATTACTCTCCATGCCATGCCTTTCATATATCACATGCCTATGTAACAAATTTTTACATCTTAGAATCATATACATGGTCCCACACTATCCACATGTACAAGTTAAGCTTAGGTCTCATTTATCACGTCAATGCCTCTTTGGAGGTGGGTAATCACTTCTAGCACTCTTCTCATATAAAGTATGCTCATGGTACTATATTCTTATCGTATATGGCCATACCATCCGTTCAACATGATACGTGTGCCATCTATTTAATATTCCGGACTTTATCCATTTGTCATGTCATATGACAACATTACTTGGAATGAACAAAAGAGCGTTTAAACTTACCTTGAACCTCAACGCACGACTAAGAAGACAATCTCATAGTCAAGCTCTATCGTATGATCTGGAGTGTTGCAAAAGGGTAACATTCCTAAAATGTCCATGTAGCCTCCAACTAATAGATGTGGTCGACAACACACTGATAAGAACGACTCTACTAGATACAGCTCCGAAACATAATAGGATACTTTAAAACCTTAGGCTCTAATACCAAGTTTGTCACGCCCCAAAACCAAGGAGCACGACCGGCTCTCAACCGAGTAAACCCGGCCAAGCAAGCCTATTAGATTTTCTTCTACCCAAACTCATCCATGAATGGAGATAATACATATTTTCATTAATTAAATAAAAAGGTGATCATGTCTATAATACCAATTCATTACCAATAGTTTCATCATTTTTAAAGTGTCAAATGGAACAAGTAATACACCACAACATAACATAGTTTGACTTTCCCAACACCTATACACAACCCACACTATGTCTATGGAGCCCATATAGATAAAGAAGAGTACTATGATAATGCCTGCAATAAGGCCCCTCCTATACCTCAAACGAAGTACACAAAGAACAAAAGATACATGACCCCGGGATGAAGTGGGGTTCACCAAGTCAGCTGGGAAGAAGGTGTACTGCTATCACTGATCAATATCTCCTGTTGTGGAACCACCTGCATCTATTTAAAGATGCAGCGCCCCGGGCAAAAGGGACATTAGTAATGTCGAATAGCACTAGTATGTATAACTAAACACCCTCTTAATAGAACAAATAATATTACAAGGAGGAATAATCATAAAATCAATTAAAGTCGCGAACAATACCAAAACATCAAGTTTCACGTAAATTCCCATATTTTAAGATTGGAGATTCTTAGCACCGATATACCATTGTTCACAATACCATTATTCACAACATCATTATTTACAATACCAATTATTTACAATGTCAATATTTATAATACAAATTTATTCACAATTCCAATACCACTGTACTCTTAGCATGGAGTCCGATTACGACCCGATCGGCTAAGCTATCGCATTAGACACATCAACCATAATCACTACCAATATCAATACCCCCGTACCTTTAACACGGAGTCTGATCACAAACCGATCGACTAGGATATCTCATTAGAGACATCAACCACAATCACTCTTAATGTCAATACCACCGTACCTTTAACACGGAGTCCGATCATGACTCGATCGGCTAGGCTATCTTATTAGAGACATCAACCACAATCATAAATTCAATTACAATTACCAGCATAATCACCACAATGTATGCGGCATGATGTCCGATCATGACCCGATCAGCTAGAATGTCTTATTCGAGACATCATCCTTTTTATATCAATCATCGCAATTTATACTTCTTTAACATCTTTTCATTTCATTGGCACTAGTGGCCACATGTGAGTAATTAAGTGTCTTAGGCACATAGGGATATTTTACAAAATTTGGCATAATAGCCTTCGTTTGAACTTGACCTTAAGTCGAAACATTATTAATGCACATCCCATATTTGAAGATATCCTCAATTGATAACATAACCTGAAAAAAGCGTTTAGGGTACTTATTGAACATATATCCTTCAACACAAACTTACTCTGAATAGCCAATTTTATAATGAACCACTCGGGTCTTACATAAATTACATGAATATCGTGGGATTCAATTCTAAGAGAAGAGTTTAGCCAACATAACTCAATGGAGCACATTTGAAATATAACAAATTGAACCAAAATTAGGAAGATGATCATGGTTCTAGAACATTTGAGCATTTTATCAAACACTAGGTGTGCATAAGGTTTCAAGGTCCTTTTATGGAGGATTCCATCATCCCACAACTCATTCTTTACCATTCTTAGCTCAACAATATTCTTACACCCTTTAATAACACATGCATGCAAGATGAACAACTCTCATTCCCAAATATTATCTTACTAATTACCCACTTCTAGAAAAATTCAAAATTGATGGTTAGGGTGTAGAATCGTACCTCTAGGATGAAGACATAGTGAGTTTCCCTTCTTAATCTTCCATTATTTGAGCAAGAATTGAAGAACAATTATTGAGTAACACCTTCTCACTCTAGGGAACTCTCTCTCACTCTAAATTATAATATTTTTTGTCAAAAATGGTCCATTATGTCTATTTAATGAAGTAGGGTCGGGTTGTAAAAAGCAAAAAATGAAGGTTCGGAAAAGGTCTGCGATCGCATAATTAATATGCGGTTCGCATAATTGGTGTTCAAAACTGGAAAAACTCTGCCTAGGTTTGAGG
The DNA here is from genome assembly GCF_000715075.1 of Nicotiana tabacum. Lineage (NCBI taxonomy): Eukaryota > Viridiplantae > Streptophyta > Magnoliopsida > Solanales > Solanaceae > Nicotiana > Nicotiana tabacum. The sequence goes on from NC_134098.1 coordinate 15,041,121, forward strand.
TCACTATAGGGCCCGCAGACCTATTCTGCGGTTGCATAATGAACCGCAGAACAGTTCTACGGTCCCATAGTGGGCCACAGAATGGCGTCCAAAATCGGCCCTTACCTGCCTCAAAATCGGCCTGTACCTTCCTCAACACGTAAAGCCAATTCGGCACCACGAAACATTATATTTCTTTATGCAAAAGTTTTATGGGGCCTTACACCTTTATCATCATCTAATAGTAGTAAATTTCAATGACAATTAGCTGAATTACATTGGATGTCATGCAGACAGGACCGCGAGTTGTAATCTTCCAGAAGGGGTGAGGGCCTGGCGGACATTACTTGATTCATTGAGCGCTGATAGAATCACTTGGAACTATTACTACTTCCCTTCTGCTAGGGTCATGCATATGTCGATATATCGTCCATTCTTTATACTCATGGATTTCAGATGTTTTCAACCCTACGCTCCCCTATGTGTCATGCGCCAGCTAGGGAGAGAGCAAAAGAGGCCCCCGATTGAGGACATGCATCTGTTTGTGTGGGAAATCAAAGAAGATGAACTTCCAAGGGAGTCATATGCACAAAATGTTTGGTTCGGTGGCCGATTTTCTGACTTGGATGAGATGGTAGCTGATCGTGAATGTGGGGAGGTAAGCCTCGCATACCTTAAGTGGTTTCACAACTAGGCTATCCCGGAACAAAGGCCAGAAAGATCCATACGGAATGCATTTGATTGGGAGGAGGAGATCGAAGATCCATACGGAATCCATCTCGTATTGACATTTTACAAGAAGATAAAGGCATTCTGGAGATAGCCATGGACATACAACAGGCTGATTTCGAGCGGGAAAAGACTCAGTGGACACAAGAGAGGCGAGCACTCAAAGCTCAAATTCGACAGAAAAAAGTGATCACTATCGCTCAACAGCAAGAAGAAAGAGAAGCCCAGTTCAAGGTGGTCCGTGATCATGAGCGCAGAGGTTTTGCTCCATTAATCCAAGGTCTTCAGGATCCGATTGTGGGAGTTAAGTCAAGCAAGGAGCGCCAGATCGTGGAGTTTGAAATAGAAAGACATAACTACCAAAGTATGATCAATCGGTTGAGGGAGAGTCACTAGAAATTCAGCGCCAGAGAGATATGGCATTGGAGCACGAGCATGATGCGCTGGAGCTAGTTGAGACACATGGTCAGCAAAATCAAGAGTTACATTTGGCTCAGGAACACATTAAGGGAAAGATCCTCGAGGTAGCCACATACACCTCCCAAGCATGTAAGAGCTGCTAGCAGAATGACGCCTGAGCAGTTTGCAGAAGTATCATTGAACGTCGTCCGTCACATATCTGTAGACTTATAGAGGATATACCACAATGTTGGGGGTCAACGTAAGAAAAAGTGCCTTGACTACACTGATGCCGTTGGATTTTTCCGCAAAGGTCAGAGTCTTCTTTTACTTGACAGCCCATTTTGATTACTCATTTGTCGTCGTTGAGTCTGTAAGAGTCTTTTGGTGCGTTGAGTCTTGTTGTTTTGCTTTTTATCTTAAAAAGTCTGTTTGATCGAGTTTGGTCTTGTTTAGATGTTTGTCATTATGTAATTTTTTGTTTTTTTGGGTCTTGTATTAAAAGAAAGAAGTTGAAAATCAATTTTGTTTTAGAAAAACTCAAAAAACCAAAATGATTTTTGTTTTCGTAAATATGAGTAACAAAAATATTTTGTTATGTCCCTGAACAACGTAATGATCTGATTCATGCGGCGACATGGTACGTAGGCAACCCCCAAAAGGTTTAATCTTTTTTAACGACTCTAAAATGAGTGATAAAAATGAGGCAAATGAAAAGAAAAATGAAAAAGAGAGAAGAAAATAATAGCGTCAATAAGAAGCAACCTTATAAGCCGAAATGAAACATGAAGCCTTCCAAAATCATGCTAGAAATGGTGATAATGTTAGGATCCGGGCATATTACGTGTGATTCATATTTGTAAAATGCTTAACCCTAACACGTTTGTTGTCTCTTATATAGTAAGCTTACGGTGGTTGGTCTGTGGTGAAACTGGGAACAGATCATTACTTCACCAGATCTAAGGGAAAGGTAGCAATGGCTAACAATGATGAAATCAAGCTGGTCAATGACGACCCCCAGGGTCAGTCAGTTAAGCTGATGTGTATCAGGCTTGGGTCTCTGGTCAGCCTCTGCCTCAAGGTCCCTCAGTAGGAACTTCCACAGTACCACTGGTTACTCAACCACCGCTCCATGCAACAAGCGATCACATTCTATCACTAGGGTATTTGCCAAATTACAACTTCCATGTCGCTCTTGGTACCTCTAATGTGCAACCTCCAGCCGCTTCGATCAGGAACACCCCTCTTGTCGTGTTGGGTGCCACAGTAAATACAATTCCACCACCACCTCCTGTGATGAGGCCAAACAACAAGCCATCAAATCATGCTTATGATGTCCAATACTACTCTCCAAATATGGCTTTCAAGGTCTCGGCTCCATACAATCATACTCCTCAGTACGAGTCACCAGTAAGGCTCACCAAGACGGGTGAGCCAGATGAGATGGCCATAAAAATGAAAAGTCTCGAGCAGAACATAAAGAATATACAAGGACTGGGTGGTCACAAAAGTGTTTCGTTCAGTGATCTATGCATGTTCCCTCACATCCATTTTGCCACCAGGGTTCAGATCCCCAAAATTTGAGAAGTATGATGGACACGGCGACCCTATCTCCCACTTGAAAAGGTACTGCAACCAGCTGAGGGGTACATGTGGAAAAGAAGAATTGTTTATGTCTTATTTTGGGGAAAGTCTTGTGGTGATAGCCTCCAAATGGTTCATTGACCAAGATATCTCTCACCGGCATGTCTGGGACGACATGGCCTAGGCCTTCGTCAAACAAATCTAGTACAACATTGATATTGCACGAGATCGCAATTCCCTGTCCAATATGAAGAAAATGCCAAGTGAAAGCTTTAGGGAGTATGCCATCAAGCGGAAAGAGCAAGCAGCTAGAGTTAAGCCATCCATGGACAACAACGAGTTGATCAGTATTTTTCTAGAGGATCAAGACCCTGATTACTTTTAGAACATGATGTCCGCGATGGGTAGACCTTTTGCGGAAGCAATCAAAATAGGGGAGATGTTCGAAAATGGCCTCAAGACTAGCAGAATTGTAAGTCACGATGCTTTCAAAGCTACCACACAAGCAATCCAAAATGAGTCGGGAAGTTTGGTAAACAGAAAGAAGAGAGATGAAGGGTCCATGATGACTTCGGGATCCAGGGAAGTTCAAAGAGCAGCATCGCACCCTTATGTGCAAGTTCAGCAGGGGAAATCCAGCTACCCTCAACATTATTATCCCCCGCCAATTCCTCAATACTCTGTGGACCCACCACAATATACAGTGTTTGATGCTCAATCTTTTGCTCGCCTCCTAATCAATAGTATGGGCACCAGCTCCTAGGATCCCCCGACCTTAGCAGCAAAATTTTCGGGCACCCTACAATGCTCATCCCAGGCAGGACTATGGTTGAGAGTAGAGGCCGGTGGAAAAATTCACCGAATTGGCTGAATTATACTCTAGTCTATTCCAGAAACTGAAGCAGATGGGTGTGATTAGATCCATCGCTCCCCACCATATGCTTCCCGATTCACATGGATTTCAAGCAAATTTAGATGTAAATATCATTCAGGTGCCCCGGGGCATAACACTGATGACTATTGGACTCTAAAAAGAGCCATAGAAAGACTCATCGCTGAAAAGTTATTGTGGATATGGCGAGGACCCTCCTAATGTGACAAACAATCCATTGCCAGCACAAAATGATGTTCATTTTGTGGGAATGATTGGCCGAGATCAAGAATACAAGCCGGTTGGCCGAGCAGAAATGACGATGGGAACAATTCAAGAAGAAGCAGGACTGGAAGTAAGTCCAAGACGAGATATGCCATTGATTGTGAAAGGTGCCCGAGCTAAGAAAAAGTAACTTTATTTGTTCCCAAGGTTTCGAGGTTGGAAGTTCGCTCCAATGTTCCAAGCCCAAAGTTGCATGTCCTTGGAGGCCATCCCTTCACAAGGCAGAATCAGGGTGGTACGAAGGGTATAAAAGATACGATCATAATCAAAGTTGTCGTGCAACCGCTTGTGACAAAGATGAAAACAATTCCTTAGAACTAAAACAAAACTATGGTGACCTACAAAGGCAAGGAAATCATTGAAGAAGTGGGGGAAACTGGAGGTTTGACTCGATCAGGGAGGTGTTATTCTCCAAAAAAGTTAAGGAAGGCCAAGCAAATCATAGAAGGCCAAATGCCAATAAAGAAACCAGTCACGGAAGAAGAGGCGGGAGAGTTTTTGAAAAAGATGAAAGTTCAGGATTACTCCATCATTGACTAGTTGAGAAAGACTCCCGCCCAAATCACTCTGCTATCTCTGCTCATGCACTCAGAAGAGAATGTACGTGTACTAATCAAGATCATGAACGAGGCACATGTCTCAACAAAGACCACCGTGAATCAGTTAGAGAAGATGGCCAGCAGATTTTTTGAGGTAAACAGAATCTCCTTTACTGACAATGAACTCCCTGAAGAGGGAGCCGGGCACAATAGAGCTTTGCACCTGATTGTCAAATGTGAGGGGAATTATGTAAAGCAATTCATGGTTGATGGAGGCTCAAGTGTAGATGTATGCCCTCTCTCTATCTTGTAAAGCATGAAGATCAATACAGACAGAATCTGACCCAACAATGTTCGCATCCGGGCTTTTGATGGCTCAGCAAGAGATGCCACTGGGGAGATCAACCTCACCATGACGAATTGGGCCGGTTAATTTTGAAATTATCTTCCAAGTAGCGGACATGAAAACTTCTTATAACTTTCTTCTTGGAAGGCAATGGATCCATACGGCTCGAGCTGTGCTATCCATCTTGCATTAGATGCTCAAATTCGAACATGACAGGCAAGAAATTATTGTCCACGGAGAAGAAGAGTCATCCATTTATAAAAATCCGTTAATCTCGTGTATTGATGCCAAGGAAGGGTGCGAGTCTATTGTCTATCAGGCCTTCGATGTGGTTGTTATGGACCATGTTGAGGAAGGAAAGCCTATTTTGCATCCTCGCCTTTCTACCACATCTATAATAGTGGTTGCTCTTATGCTGAGATAGGGTTATGAGCCAGGAAAAATCCTAGGGGCATCATTTCAAGGAATTTCGGAACCCATCTCTCCCTTTAGTAACAAGGGTACTTTTGGCTTAGGCTCCAGGACAACACAAGCAGATGAAGACAAAACCAAGCACCATAAAAAGCATGGGTAGGTCTTGCAGCAACCTATCCCTCACATTTTCTACACATTTGTCAAGCCACAACTCCAAGAGGGCCAAAATTCCTCGGCGCAGGAAAACATTGATGAAATTTTTCATGGCCTCAGCAAGATGTTTTGTGAAGTAAATATTATCCAGGCTGGGGAAGGCACTAGTCGTGCCGATATGCAACTAATTGTCCCAGACACCATGCTCAACAATTGGGAAGCAACTCCTCTCCCCACAAGGAAGAAGTCTTGGTAGTTTGCTTTAGCAATTTCTTTTTTGTATTTGGGTTAATTTCAGGGTTGTAATCCAAACATCTCAGTATGATTATTTTATTTTGATGTTAACCCTTCTATCCTTTCAAATTTAATGAAATGCAATTCAGTTTCGTATTAAGTTTTGTATTTTTTCGTTTTCCTAATTCCTGTCATTTTATTTTCATTTCAGTTCTATTAATGTCGGCTTTAATAACATGACATGCATGTGGAATTTATGTCCAGATCTTAAAAAGCTGTGTAAATTCAAAATAATGCATCAAGAGGTTGAATATGATGAAGATGAGGCTGTTGAGGAAATAAAAAGAGAGTTGGAACAATTTGAAACAAGCCTAAGTCCAACCTCAATGAAACTGATCCAATTAATATTGGAAGTCATGAAGAAGATAGACAAACAAAGATAAGCATTCACACTGAACAAAAAATCAGAGATGTCTTGATTCAACTTTTATTTGAATACAGAGATGTGTTTGCTTGGTCTTATGATGATATGCCGGGTTTAAGTGTTGATCTAGTAGTTCATAAGCTTCCCACGTATCTTGATTTTCCAACAATCCAAAAAAAGCAACAAGAATTTAAAACGGATATGACTGACAAAATCAAAGAGGAAATAATGAAGCAACTGAGCGCCAATATGGTCATAGCTGTCCGTTACACCACCTGGGTAGAAAGTGTTGTGCATGTGCCAAAGAAGGATGGAAAAACCAAAGTCTGTGTTGACTACAGTGACCTAAACAAAGTATGTCCAAAGGATAATTTTTCTTTACCAAACATCCACATTCTTGTAGATAATTGCACAAAGCATGAGATACAATCGTTCGTGGATTGCTATGTTGGGTACCACCAGATTCTAATGGATGAGGATGATGCAGAAAAGACCGCTTTCACCACTCCATAGGGTACTTATTGTTATAGGGTCATACCATTCGATTTGAAGAATATAGGGGCAACTTATATGAGGGCCATGACTACCATTTTCCACGACATGATGCACAAAGAGATTGAAGTATATAATGATGATGTCATCATAAAATCAAAGACACATGCTTATCACGTGCGCGTTTTGAAAAAGTTTTTCGAACGGCCTTGAAGGTATGACCTTAATCTCATTCCAGCCAAGTGTGCACTTGGGGTTCCATCTGGGAAACTCCTCGGTTCTATAGTCAGCCGGAGAGGCATCGAATTGGATCCATCTAAGATAAAGTCCATTCGAAATCTGCCACCTCCAAAGAACAAAACTAAAGTCCTGAGTTTGCTCGGGAGATTGAACTACATTAGTATGTTCATTGCTCAGCTCACAACCACTTGCGAGCCTATCTTTAAATTGCTGCAAAAGGATGCTGCTATCAAGTGGATGGACGATTGCCAAAAAGCTTTTGACAGGATCAAAGATTGTCTATCAAAACCCCTTGTACTGGTCCCACCTGAACCCATTAGGCCTTTGTTTTTATATATATCGGTGATGGTTAATTCCTTTGGATGTGTTATGGGTCAACATGATGCAACCGGAAAAAAGGAACAGGCAATCTATTATTTGAGCAAAAAGTTCACCAATTATGAGGTTAAGTGCACCCTTTTAGAAAGGACATGTTGTGACTTGACTTGGGTCATTCAAAAGCTGAGACATTGTCTTTTGGCCTATACTACTTACCTCATATCCAGAATGGATCCTCTAAAGTACATCTTCCAAAAGCCAATGCCCACTGGCAGGCTGGCAAAATGGCAAATTCTGCTCACAGTATTCGACATTATCTATGTCACTCCGCAATGAAATCACAAGCTTTGGAAGATCATTTGGTAGAGAATCCAATTGATGATGATTACAAGCTACTGAGCACATACTTCCCAGATGAAGAGGTCAACTCAATAGAAGAATTAGTTTCGGACGACAGCCATGTATGGAAAATATATTTTGATGGGGCTATCAATATCAAAGGAGTTGGGATCAGGGCAATCCTCATCTCACCTATTTGACATCATTACCCTGCAACAGCCCGACTTCGTTTCTTTTGTACTGATAATACGGTAGAATACAAGTCTTGTATCAAGGATCTGAAAATGGTTCTCGATCTGGATGTCCATGAACTATTCGTTATGGGAGATTACGACTTGCTTATCTGGCAAGACCAAGGCGAATGGAAGACTCGAGGCATCAAGCTTATTCCATACAGGCAATGTGTGCAAGTCCTGAGCAAAAGATTCAAATCCATTGAGTTCAGGTACATTCCCAGGTTTCTCAATGATCTGGCCGACGCCTCGACTACCTTAGCCTCTTTGCTCCCTTATCCAGGCAACACTCATATTGATCTATAGGAAATCCAAGTTCGGAATCAACACAGTTATTGCAATATAATTGAGGCAGAACCAAATGGTGAACCATGGTATCAAGACATAAAATGATTCCTGAAAATAAGGGAATACCCAGAGCATGCCAAGGGAGATAAAAAACTATAAGGCGGATCAATGGTGATTTCTCCCTGAATGTGGAAATTTTGTACAATAGGACCCCAGATTTGAACTTGTTGAGATGCATAATGTAACACGCCGGAAAATTTTGAAGTATTTTAGTGTAAAGCCCCGTAAATTTCGCAAGTGAATTCGGACTTTTTGGGTTGAACAATGCATCGGAAAGTAAAGGAAAAATTTTGGAGGAAAAATACATTTCTGCGGTCCATTATGCGACTGCAGAAACACTCTGCGGGCCGCATAATCGCCGCATAAGTGAGCAGGAGATGGGCCAGTCTGGGGTCAATTATGTGGTCGACTATGCGACCGCATAACTGTTATGTGGTGCATTATAAGATCGCATAACAGTTATGCGGACCGCATAGTCACTGCATACACGGACAGATTTTTGATCGTTTTGGTCTGTAATTATACGACCGATATGTGGTCGCATATGCGACCGCAGAACCTGTTCCAGAGCTCCATTTTTGGGTTCTTACAACCCGACCCTACTTTATTAAATACACTCAAAGGGTCATTTTTGAGCAAAAATTCTGATATTTTAGAGAGAAGGGAGAGTGTTTTAGAGAGAGAGGAAACCCTAGGCTAAATTATTCATCAAGTCTTGCTCAAATCTTGGAAGATTAACAAGGGAAACCCACAAGTTCTTCATCTAAGAGGTAAGGTTCCATACCCTAGTTTTCAATTTCAAATTTGGGTAGAAAATGGTTGATTAGGAGTATGATTCATGGGTAGGAGATTATTATTTATACATGCATGTACCAATAAGAATTGTGGGAAAATTGTTGAACTGAAATAAGTAAGGATTGGGTTGTGGAGTGAAGGAAATCTTGTAGAAGAACCTTGTGATTAAATTTGCACACCTAGTGTCTGATAAAATCCTCAAATGAGCTGAGACCATGAATATCTTCCTAATTATGGTTTAATTTTGTTATGTCTCAAAATAGATCGGGATTTCTAAGAATTCCGAATCATTCTAGAGTTAAGGAAGCTCGATTGAGGTATGTTGGCTAAACATTCACTCTTAGAATTGAATTCCATAATATTTCCGTAAGTTTCAAAGTATGGGTTGTGTATTAAAAGGTTATGGTTTTGAGTCGTATTTCAATGAAAGATAGTATGCCAAATTGTGTGAGAAAATCTTAATATTCTTAAGACTCTTAATTGCTCATATGTGTACCTAATGTCTTGATTTGAAAATGTCTTATTGTTGATAATCTATAAAGATTATCTATAAAGTTAATTGGGGATATAGAGTGTGGCCAACGTGCCAAGAATTTAAGTTATGATTGTGTCTAGTAGTGCAAATAATTTGAGAAGATGCAATAAAGAATATGAAATGACCCTCGACTCAATTGTTTAAAAATGACTTTGAAGATAGAATTACCTAAAAGCTTTTGTACTCAATTCATGCCCATTAGTGGTTGCTTTAACTAATGCTTTGCTTTATAAATATATGTAGTGTGATTCGAGTTCTATATACTCATGTGTTAAGCTGGTACATTGTCATTGCTAGGGAAGAGCATTGTAAGAATAAATAGTGTATTGATTGTTTATGATTTTCATGTGTGTTTCTATTGTTAGATGGTATGCCTCATTCTTTGAGAAGAAACCATTTGTGTTTGAAGTTTTCATTTCAAAGGATTTGAAGTATATGATTTCTGAAATATCTTATATTTTGATACTTGATGGTGACCTTTGAAATTGAAAGAGGTTAAAGTATGGATTATGAAATACGTCCATCATGCCAGGAATAAAGAATCTTGTGTATGGCCTAATGAGCCAAGGAAATATTGTCGTTGCGAATGACTGGAATACTAATGAGAATTTATACAATGTGAAAGATGTTGAGGTGAGTACAATTGTATTTATGATACTTTTGTTTGCAAATCAAATCAAAAAATATTTTTGGGAGAATCATTAGCAAAACCAAGGAAGGGTGGGTCATAAGGCCCACACCTAAAACTACATGTGCCGGTGTAGGGGTGGATTATGATTATTCTCCTTATTTGGGATGAAATTAGAACCTTTGGGAAATTGTGATTTTAGTAGGTGCACTTTAACTTCACGGACTCGTTTGCGTAGCGTGATGCTTAACATTTAATAAATCAATTCAATAATATCATACCATATCCAATAGTTGTAATTAATTTAATTAATTCTTTGCTAAAATCGTGGATTCGCCTGCGTAGCGCGATTGTTGCCATTTAATAAATTTCAAAATTAATTTTCTCGAGTGTGGTAATTTTTCAAAAGTAATAACGTACTAATAATCCTTGTCATGACCGCAGATTCGCTTGAGTACCACTGTTATGATAAAATTAATAATTTTCATCTCGATCACGCATTCGCTTGCATAGTATAGTTATGACATCTTATTATTCAAAATATTCTTTAATTTTTCTAATAATCAAGAAATAAAAGCGGATAGGTAAAATATGAAAATCATATAAATCACAGTTTTTTTCAAAATTAATTCAAGCCAAGTTTTAAGTCAATAAAGTGACCGTGCTAGAACTACAGGACTCGGGGAATGCCTTATACCTTCTCCCCGATCAACAGAATTCTTTACCCGAACTTTATTTTCGCGGACCGATAAAAATAGAGTAAAATCTTCCTTTGACTAGGGATTCAAATAAAAGGTGACTTGGAACACCGAAAAATTAATTCCAAATGACGACTCCGTAAATAAAATAATCCCTAATCAAATTTGTCACTTCAATTGGGAAAACTCTTTAACCCACAATAATCCGTAATACATATATATCTTTTGGGATTAAAAAGGGATGTGACACTACATTTAAGACTTAGCTTCCACCTAACATACTAAGTAAATTTGGCAACACTGCCCTCTAATACTCTTCAATACCTTGGAGACACTCATTTTATCCTTGAACAGCAAGATATGACGATATATATAGCTCATTGTACCATAACTCCTACTTCTAGGGACATTACCGGACTAAAGTCCTACATGAAAAACTCACTCAACTGAGTCCACCTGAGCCTAAGTTATGATCTTCATCGAGCCACATGTCCTCCAGACTGGCCTACCCTCTCATCATAGGGAAAACATCTTGGACCTCATCTGTGACATCATCACAACTTGTGGGTGCCCAACTGAAGACATGTCCTCAATATTGCATACGAACGAATAGATAGAGGCAAAAGTTGTAGAGTTTAAGTTGAAAAAAGGTCGCACAATAAGGAGAAAAAGAAAAGAAAGTTTACTAAATGCCTTATAACCTCTCAAAGATAAGTATAAATACCATATACCAATCTATAAGAGTCTAAAGGATTTTCAATTGACATGAAATAGATAAAAGAAGAAATAGGTCTGAAATTACAATAAAGTTCGAAAATTCTACATTATTTCTCCAAAACCGGAAGTAAAAGTCAGGAGCTACTTACTGGAATACAAAATATCTCAAATATATACAGATTGATTGGAACAAGAAAATAGTAAAATAGATAGGAAGGTGACTATATAAGCTGAGAATCAAAGGACAATATCTCACTAGAAAGTCTCCAAGTCGCTCTCATATGCACTCTCCTGAACGTCGGTAGGACAAATATCAGGATTTGAACAAAAATATATAAAAGTGTAGTATGGGTATGAAAGACAATGGGTACTCTGTAAGCATTAAGTCTAACCCCAATTTCTTCACTTAGATTCATCAATCAATCACTAAAATCAAGGTTGGAATTATGAATAATTAGCAATTCCGAATCAAAATTTTTTACCCTAATCCAAATTGTGAAACTCCCCTCCAAAATCGCTCAAATCCGAGCTATATACCTCAAAATGTGATAAAATGACCAAAACCCTCGAAATAGAGTACTTAAGTGATCTGTCTAGGCATGTGCATCACGATCACGGGAACACCATCACGATCACAAAGAATAAAAACTCACCAGCCCCAAAAATTCCTTCGCATTCACGTCCACACGATCGTGGATCCGATGAAGAACTTACCTTACAGTATTCAAACATGGCGCATACCTCGCGAAAGCATAGGCCAGACCCCTCCCAGTTGCTTCGCAAACGCGATGCCCAAATGCCAATGTGTACAAGGGTGACTGCCCAGCTCACTCTAAGTCTTCGTGAACGCGACTGCCTTGTTGCGATCCCGAAGAAGGAAGCCAGATATTAGCATCAGAAATTCCAAAACAAGGAGAAATATTCTTAAACTCATCGGAAACACACCTGAGGCCCCGGGACCCCGTCCAATCATACCATCCAAACTTAAAACATAATACAGACCCATTCGAAGCCTGAAATCATTCAAACAAATATCAAAACCATGAATCGCACCTCAATTCAAGCCTAAGAAATTAATCAAATTTCGAAATTCAAAATTCAGGCCGAACATGCCTAAACAATTCAGAATGACCTCAAATTTTGCATGCAAGTCCCAATTGATACAACAGACCTATACCAACTGACGGAACCATAATTCGAACCTGATATCATTAAAGTCAACTCTCGATCGAACATTTCAACCTTTCAAACCTTCAACTTTCTAACTTGCGCCAAATAGAGCCAAATCGATCTAGGAACCTCCAAATCTAAATACAGACATACGCCTAAGTCCAAAATCACTATATGAAGCTATTGGAAGTATCAAAACACCATTCTGGATCCGTCTAGATAAAATTTAAATTTTGGTTAACTCTTACAACTTAAGCACCCAACATTAGGACTAAGTATCCCAATTCAACCCAAAACATCCCTGAAACCAAACCAACCACCCCGGTAAGTCATATAACTACGAATACACATGTGTAAAGCATCAAAAGGGGAAAATGAGGCTAAAATACTCAAAACGATCGGCCGGATTGTTACAATACAAAATATGCCTAATCACGTTGTGAACATGAACTTGATTGCTATAATTGATTTAGACGTAGTAATACTTTATATGTTGAACACCCATCCACATTTTATTAATATCATGTCCTTGTGCACCTTGTTGATAAATTATGAGCTCATGTCTTTTGATGGTAATCTGTTTTATTGCATTGTTATAATTATAACAAATGTGGACATATTAGGCGGATTTATTAGGTATTGGCACGAGGTCTTTGCCGTGCAATTATTACTATTGTTATGCATATGTTTCATAATAAGGGTGGCGCTCTCGAGATTACACATATAGAAAAATAGGGGTGGTAATCTTGATTATGCACATGTGGCGGAATGAGGATGGTATATCTTGAATATTTCACATGCAGCGAAAAAAGGATGGCGTTATTGATGGTGTTTATGTAATTGTTTAAGAGTGATTTTCTTGATAATACTCATGTGACAAAACAGGGGTGATATGTTTGACCATGTACATGCTTTCTTTAAACTTCGTCGTATATTTCAGTAAGTTGCAAGTTGTATTTGACATGCTATCAGATGCCTTTGTTTCTACTAGCTGAATTGTTGTCAAAAAGGATTTTCCTACATTGAGTTGTTATCACATGTTTTAACGAGATTGTGGTGTTGTATTTCGTTACATACATTCTTGCTACCAGTTATTGATTTATTGCAAAGGTTCGAAGCTCCCACCCAGGCCTCAACATCACAGTAGTGACACTAAACTCACAGAAACGACCATGCACCTGCACTCCAAAAATGCACAGGTGCAAAAACCAGAACCAGACTTCCTCAACAACATAGAAATGACCCGAAACCGTCTGAAATACACCCAGGGCTCCCGGGAACCCGTCTGAACATACTAACAAGCACCAAAACATAATACGAACCTGCTCGAGGCCTCAAATCACATTAAATAACATCACAACTATGAATCACATCTCAATTCAATCCTAATGAACTAATAAATTTTCAACTTCTACAACTCGCGCCAAATCATATCAAATTAACCCGAAATTACTTTAAATTTTGCATACAAGTTACAAATAATACAACGGAACTATACCAACTCCTAAAATCACAATCCATACCCGATATAAATAAAGTCAACTCCCAGTCAAACCTCTCAACCTTCCAAACCTTCAACTTCCAACTTTCGTTGAAATGCATCAAATCAACCTGCGGACCTCCAAATCCAAATTCGGACATACGCCAAGTACAAAATCACCATCCAAAGCTATTGGAATCATCAAATCAGCATTCCGAAGTAGTCTACACAAAAGTCAAACTCCAATCAACTCTTACCACTTAAGCTTCTAAAACAAGAATCATTCTTCCAAATCAATCCTGAATCATCTGAAAACCGAATCCGACCGCACATGCAAGTAATAATACAAAATACAAAGCTACTCGAGAACTTATGCCACCAAATAAAATGCTAATTCTCAAAACAACATGTCGGGTCATTATATTGGGGCAGAGTAGTACTGTTAGTCCGCTACTTTCATATACACAAGTATATGCTTTAAGCTAAAGGTGATTGATAATCCCGTTGCCCAAATACTACACCCATTCCAGCTTTGAATGAATTTGATTTGAAAAGACAAAGCAAAGTTAATGAAAAGCCGTACTCAGTTAGTTCAGCTTTGAAGGGCGCCTTTATTGGGGTTCAATTTCTATTTTCTAGTCTTACTCTGTTAGTTTAGTTTTCAATACAAAGGGCTTTAAGCTAAAGGTGATTGATAATCCCGTTGCCCAAATACTACACCCATTCCAGCTTTGAATGAATTTGATTTGAAAAGACAAAGCAAAGTTAATGAAAAGCCGTACTCAGTTAGTTCAGCTTTGAAGGGCGCCTTTATTGGGGTTCAATTTCTATTTTCTAGTCTTACTCTGTTAGTTTAGTTTTCAATACAAAGGGCTTTATTTACTTCACCTAGAATCATTGCAAAGACAAAGGAGATGTAATGATTTACTACAAATTTTTTCTTAATAGCTAATCCGATAAACCGCCCGATAATCATTAATATGATATTAAACTGACCGATGTCTTATTGGGTGGCTAGCGGATTATACATTTATAAATCGATAACCGATAAGCCAAACCATTAGCGTTAATATCCGCCCAATTAGCCTGATAAGCACCCATAGGCATCACAGATAGGGTATAAGAAAATAGTCTGTGAGAAAATAGAGAGTGTCAGTGATATTGTACTGATATAAAAATATCAAAAGAAGATTATTGTTTTGAGTGTTGTAGTGGTCTTTGGAGTATTTTACTCGGGTCTACAAACTGTAAAATTCTTTGCTATAGTGATATCAGTTACTCCTTTTGGGGTCGTGGTTTTTTCCCTTATTTAGAAGGGTTTTTCACGTAAAAATCATGGTGTCGTTGTCACTCTTTTATTTTTGTTGTTTATCATATCTCGGTGCTATATTATTTTTCCATTTTTATTATCGTGAATATAATTTACTATGACGGATTTATTCCTAACAACTGGTATCATAGCACAGGTTTTACTCGTATACAGAAATATTATATTGCCATTATTGAAGCTGGCAAGGAGATTGTATGGCTGAAACGGTTCCTTGGGGAGCTTGGATTGCATTAAAAGGAGAATGTCGTTTATTGTGACAGTCAAAGTGCAATAGACCTGAGCAAACAAGAATGAAGCATATCGATGTGAGATATCACTGGTTTCGAGAAAAGATAGAGGAGGGATCTATGTTGGTCAAGAAGACCCATACAAGTGAGAATCATTCAGATATGTTGACCAAGGTAGTAGCAAAGGACAAGTTCGAGCTATGCAAAGAACTTGTCAGCATGCACTCAAACTAGAAGCTCGGTGTTGCCGCCTTCAGGTGAATGGGACTGGAAAGGGATATTGTGGGGTCCATCCCATTTGTAATAGGCATGTGCATATGACTACTTTGGCTCCATGTTTGGAAATGAATGGAGGAGAATTAAAGCTTCCCATGTAGCATTCTTGCAGGCTGCATATTTTTCTCCTATAAAAGGAGAGCTCTTTCACTTCTTTTAACACGCCATTAGAAAGAGAGAAAGAAGAGTGAGGCATCACATAAAGGATATAAGAAAATAATCTGTAAGAAAAATAGAGAGTGTGAGCGATAATTTATTAATATGAAAATATCAAAAGAAGGTTATTTCTTTTGAGTGTTGTTGTGGTCTTTGGATTATTTTACTCGGGGTCGTGATTTTTTCTTTTATTTAGAATGGTTTTTCACGTAAAAGCTTTGGGGTCATTGTCACTCTTTTATTCTAGTTGATTATCGTATCTCGATGCTATGTTATTATTCCGATTTTATTATTATAAATATTATTTATGGGGGGTTTATTCCCAACAGCTAGTATCTCGATGGACTGAATTGGAATTGAACAGTCATGCATCGATTGACTAACTCAAGATGTTATAAATGTGAATGAACTGATCTATCCAAACAGATATAATGGAGTAACTCGAAGTGCTATAAATGTCTCTATAGGGAAATCTTACACGATTAGGGGTGGGCGTTCGGACAGTTCGGATTGGATATGAAAATTTTGATTTTGATTTTGGATTGAAGAAATGACAATTCAAATCCAATCCAAATATGTTCGTATTGGATCGGATTTTTTAAGTTTGGTTTCGGATTAATCGGTTTGGATCCTTGGATTTTCGGTTTTGAGAGTATATATTGAGATGTTTCTTCATTTTACGAAAATGAAAATCCAAATGAAGGACTCATATTAAATTGCCTGAAAAAATTCTCACTCTTACTGCAATTGCCTGAAAAAATCCTCATTCTTACTGCGATCATCCAAATAAAATATTCAAGTAATTAAAATATTACCAAGGAAATGCAACAGAGAAATTAGTACAATTGATAAGAAGTAGCAATAGTAAAACCATGTCCAAATAAAAAGTATTATGACAGAAACTTAGTAATTAATATTCAATATATGAGATAATATCTAATGGGTAGGGTATTTAACTTATTACTATTGGCATATGGATAATGGACTAAATATAAAGAATAAAAATTTGGGATTTTCGGATATCAATCCGAAATCTAAAAATTCTAAAAATTAAATCCAAACCAAAAATCCAAAAAATTCGGATTGTAGTTTGGATTTAGGGTTTGCCCAAACTATGCCCACCCTATATGCAACCGACTTGAAAATTTATATATGCAAACATAAAAAAGTTTAGTTTTTATGTAACTGTGGTGTAAAAAGTATTTATGCTACTCCTATTAAGTCACATATCAAGTAAAATCTTATGATAAGCCTTAATTGCTAAAGTTGTAAAAACAAATACTCCGTCTTATCTGTCGTGCTTTCTAAAAATACTTGTCTCAAATTGTTTGTCATTTTAGAAGTTTAAGACTAAATTAAATATCTTTTTCCTATTTTACCCTTAATATTGATAGTTCTTGAAGATTACAAATACATCAGTTTTTAATAAATATTAAATGAAAAGATATTATATCTTAAGACATAAATAAGGATAGCATAGTCAAAAACTTCTCCTATTTAATAATTTTTTAAGGGGCGTGTAAAATAGAAACATGACAGATAATTTGAGACGGTTGAAGTATCTAATATGCTATCATCCATTAAAATTCATTGATATTGTCAAAACCCTTACAATATCAATTAAGAAGCTGAAAAACGTGGGAGAATTTAATTGAATTGGCCCCATGCAAGAAAGCAAATCCTCCCCTATAGATAACTACATTATCGGAAGCAAATGTAGAAGTGTTTTATTAGTTTTCGAGTAGATATTTGACCTTGTATCGTCTCTCCTCCATTCATCCAAAAAGACGATGGATTTCAGCACAGGCTTGCCGGTGGGAGTTCATGAAGTCACTCGTCGCTCTGCAAATTACCATCGAAGCATTTGGGGAGACTATTTCCTTGACTGTGTTTCTGATTCCATGGTAATTTGCTGTATCTTTTTTTATACAATGCCATATAAACTTGCTACAGACGGTTGCTTATTGTTGTAAATCAACTTACCTTGGTAGTTGGTAGTTAAAACATTTATGCATAGTGGTGGAGCCACCTTACCAGAAGGGGTGTCAATGACACCCTTTGCGAGAAAAATAAATTATGTAGCTAGGTAAAAAATAAAATATATGTATATATACTTGTATACGGTCGAAATAGATTTCGATCTTCCTACGTTCGATCGAGTTCGAATGGTAAGCAACCGGAGTGGGATTTTGGGATGAGTTCCGAAGGCAGTGCAAACGAGCCTCGAGTCCGAAGGCTGATCGAGGAGTCGGCTCGATACTTTTATCGAGCCCGTGACCAAATCGATCCGTAAGGCATTGCTTCGAGGTAAGAAATGCGCTACGCCCACCCCGGAGGTCGAACTCAAGCCAAAACCGAGGGCTCTACCCAATAACGAGTTTGTGCCAGTGTCGAGCTCACAGACAAGAGTCGTTACAACCGCACTAAGAGAGAGAATTTTGGCGAAAATCGAGGAAGAGACAATTCATCATGGGTCCTCCACTATATGCTTTATTTTATTATAAATTAAGTAAGATCCCTCTATTATAAAAAGAGGGGAATCCTTGTAAGCAGGGAGGACAGAGAATACACTGTAGAAAAAAGATCACTTCTCATATTGAAAGATATCTCCTGATGTTTGTTTATTTTTACCTTGTTCATTATTTTGCTCACTATTCCCATTCTCATAGCCAAGAAAACTCATATTTCTATTTCTCTATACGATTTGTATCAAATTGTATCATATATCCTTAGAACCATACACAAATTTAACGTTATCTGATTTTTCGGGTAAACAGTTTGGCGCTCACCGTGGGGCTAAGGATAACAGTGGTTGTTTGATATAAAACTGCAGTACACACCAGTTTACAACTTCGAATCAGCAATGGCTTTACCTATAGACCACAAAGCCGGCCTTCAAGATAAAACCAACAACTTGGTACCCGGGGCCGGAAGGCCACTTAATGATGGCACTGAGGCTCGAATCGAAGTACCAGAAATTTGAGCCAAAGTACCATTAGATGTCAATTCGCAAGTGGCTCTTGAGGCGAACCAACGTTCCGAACCGGAAAAAACCATTCAGGGTAGTACTCGATCCGTAGCTCGAGACACCCATAACATGGGGGAAATTGGAGTCAGCTTGCGCATGATCTTCGAGATGTTACAAGCCTAACAAGTAGCGATAGATCAGTTGCAAAGCCAAACTCATATACAAAGCAGGCCGGATCCCAATCCGCTTTGAGAAATCACCCCCAGAACGGAGCCCACCATAGTGAAATCAAACGAGCATGAATCGGGGACCGCTCCCGAAATTACTAAATTGCTCGAGGAACTCACAAAACGAGTCAAAGCCAACGACAAGAGAGTGAAAAAATACAATGCCAGGGTCGATCAGATCCCGGGAGCTCCGCCATTAATAAAAGGGTTGGATTCGAAAAAATTCATACAAAAGCCTTTTCCCTCGAGTGCGGCCCAAAAACCAATCCCCAAAAAATTTCGTATGCCAGAAATTCCCAAATATAACCATACGACCGATCCTAAGGAACACGTCACCTCTTAACATGTGCCATCAAGGGTAACGATTTGGAGGACGATGAGATCGAATCTGTATTGTTGAAAAAGTTCGGGGAGACCTTCTCAAAGGGAGCGATGATCTTTTATCATAATTTGCCGCCAAATTCCATCGATTCTTTTGCCATGTTAGCAGATTCGTTCATAAAGGCACATGCTGGAGCCATAAATATAGCAACAAAGAAATCAGACCTCTCCAAAGTAAAGCAAAAGGGTAATGAAATACTGAGGGAATTCGTATCCCGATTTCAAATGGAATGCATGGAATTGCCACCGGTCACAGACGATTGGGTCATCCAAGCTTTCACCCAAGGGTTGAACGAGCAACGTTCGATAGCATCGCGACGGCTGAAGCAAAATTTGATCGAGTATCGAGCAATAACTTAGGAAGATATACACAACCGATATCAGTCGAAAATTAGGGTCGAAGATGACCAGTTGGGAGCTCCATCTGGATCTATGCATCAGAACAGGACAACTGCTAAAAACCAAAGGGAGATCGACAGAGAACAAAGGTCGAACAGAGACCGATATTAACCGTACGTCGCAGATCGGATGAACAACGGTTCGACATGCATCACCGCCCGGAACAATCGAAGGATTGATCGAGGGAAAAATTCTCTGGGACTTATGAGCAAGAGCGGCTTTGATAAATATGCTGATCTTATAGAAGCACCTCGGTTATCGGAATATAACTTCAGCGTTGATGCATCAGCCATTGTGTCTGCTATCGGACGCATCAAAGACACTAGATGGCCTCGACCAATGTAGACCGATCCTGCCCAAAGGAATCCCAATCAAATGTGTGAATATCATGGCACCCATGGCAACAGAATGGAAGATTGCGGGCAACTAAGAGAGGAAGTAGCCCGGTTATTTAACAAAGGCCACCTTCGGGAATATTTGAGCGAAAGGGCGAGGAACCATTTTTAAAATAGGGATAACGACAAGCAAAACGAACAAAAAGAGCCGCAGCACGTCATTCACATGATCATCGGCGGTGCCGATACCCCTCAGGGACCAGTGCTTAAACGCACTAAAACATTGATTGTGAAAGAAAAGCGATCTCGAACTCAGGATTACACACCCATAGGAACCTTGTCCTTCAATTATGAAGATGCAGAAGGGGTCGTACAACCTCATAACGATGCACTGGTAATATCTGTACTCATGAATAAAACTAAAGTTAAGCGTGTATTGATTGATCCAGGTAGCTCGGCCAACATCATCAGATTGAAGGTCGTAGAGCATCTCGGCCTGCGGGACCAGATCGTACCCGAAGCCTTGGTTCTAAATGGATTCAATATGGCATGTGAAAGCACCAAAGGCGAGGTAATTCTACCAATTAACGTGGCCGGAATTATCCAGGAAACGAAGTTTCACGTGATCGAAGGCGACATGAGGTACAACGCCCTTTTCGGAAGGCCATGGATCCACAACATGAGAGTTGTACCTTCGACCCTACACAAGGTTCTCAAATTCCCAACATCGAGAAGAGTCAAAACAGTGTACGGAGAACAACCAGCCGCAAAAGAAATGTTCGCCGTCGAGGAAGCCAAACCAATATCCTCGCCTTCGTCAGTAAAGGGGTCGGCCTCGGAAGGAGAACGAGACACCAAATAGCAATCACAGACATCGGCTTCGACCCAACCAGATAACCAGATGATCGAAGAATATGATGATCAGAGGGTCTCTCGATCCTTCGTGATTCCCGATGACTCCGACGCCACCAAATCAATAATTGAGAAATTGGAGAAAGTCACACTAATCGAGCACTGGCCTGAACGAAAGATATACCTGGGATCGGGGATGAGCCCCGAACTCAGGAAGAAACTTGTTCAATTTCTTATCAATAACATTGATTGTTTTATCTGGTCCCATTTAGATATAACAGGGATTCCACCGAACATAACGACGCATCAGCTAAGCTTGGACCCTAAGTTCAGACCGGTAAGAAAAAGAGAAGACCCCAGTCCGAGGTAAAACATGCATTAGTAAAAGACGAGGTAACCAAACTTCTCAAGATAGGGTCCATTCGGGAGGTGAAATATCTCGAATGGTTATCCAATATAGTTGTAGTGCCTAAAGGAAATAAACTAAGAATGTACGTGGACTATAAGGATTTAAACAAAGCATCCCCAAAAGATTCATTTACACTACCCAACATCGATCGCATGATCGATGCCACGGCCGGTCACGAGATCCTCACTTTTTTCGATGCCTATTCCGGGTATAATCAAATTCGGATGAACCTGGAGGACCAGGAAAAGACTTCATTTGTCACCAAATATAGTACATATTGTTATAATGTGATGCCCTTCGGGCTAAAAAATACGGGGGCTACCTACCAACGCCTAGTAAATAAAATGTTCGAAGAACAAATAGGTAAATCAATGGAAGTTTATATTGATGACATGCTAGTTAAGTCCCTGCGCGCAGAGGACCATCTGACCCATTTGCAGGAAACATTTGAGATTTTGAGGAAATACAACATGAAGCTCAACCCCGAAAAATGTGCTTTCAGGGTCGGTTCGGGCAAGTTCCTCGGCTTCATGGTGTCAAATCGGAAAATCGAGATTAACCACGATAAAATCAAGGGCATCGAAGACATCACCATCATGGACAGTGTAAAAGATGTACAAAGGCTAACGGGACGAATTGCGGCCCTAGGCCGATTCATTTCGAGGTCATCATATCGAAGTCACAAAGTTTTCTCCCTACTCAAAAAAAAAGAACAATTTCGCTTGGACCCCGGAATGCCAACAGGCACTGAAGGAACTAAAACAATATCTGTCGAGCCCACCACTACTTCACACTCGAAAAGCAGACGAAAAACCTTTCTTATACTTAGCAGTATCAGAAATCGCAGTAAGCGGCATCCTAGTTCGGGAAGAGCAAGGTACGCAATTTTCCATTTATTATATAAGTCGAACCTTATGAGAAGTAGAATCTAGATATCTATACTTAGAAAAATGGACACTTGCACTGATAAGCGCCTCCAGAAAGTTACGACTATACTTTCAATGTCACCCCATATGCGTATTAACAAGTTACCCACTTCGTAATATTTTGCACAAGCCCGAACTATCGGGCCGATTGGCTCAATGGGCCGTCGAACTCAGTGGGTATGATATCGAATATCAACCCCGTATGGCCATCAAGTCTCAAATTTTAGAAAACTTCATGGCCGATTTTACACCGGCCCTCGTACCCGAAGTCGAAAAAGAATTCCTGGTGAAGTCGGGTACGTCCTCGAGGGTATGGACCCTTTTTACGGACAGGGCCTCGAATGTAAAAGGGTCCGGATTGGGCATAGTTTTAAAAGTCACCCACAGGTAACACTATTGGGCAATCTATTAAAATTTCTAGGTTGACTAAAAACGAGACCGAGTATGAGGCCATGATTGCAGGTCTCGACCTAGCCAAAAACTTGGGAGCAGAAGTCATCGAAGCCAAATGTGACTCTCTGTTTGTGGTAAGTCAAGTAAACAAAACCTTTGAAGTTAGAGAAGATATAATGCAAAGGTATTTGGACAAACTACATCTCACTTTGCACCATTTCAAACAATGGACTTTACAGCACGTTCCACGAGAGCAAAATAGTGAGGCTGATGCACTTGCAAATTTGGGATCATCAGTCGAGAAAGGTGACTTGAGCTCGGAGACTGTCGTTCAACTCTCGAGATCCGTGATCGAAGAAAGTCACTCCGAGATAAATTCTACGAGCTTAACCTAGGATTGGAGAAATAAGTATATTGAATACTTAAAAAGCGGAAAGCTCCCATCAGACCGTAAGGAGTCAAGGGACCTACAGACCAAAGCTGCTCGATTCACGCTGACTTCAGATGGAACGCTATACCAAAAGATATTCGATGGACCATTAGCAGTATGCTTGGGTCCAGGAGATACCGATTACATCCTACGTGAGGTGCACGAGGGCACTTGTGGGAATCACTCCGGTGCCGATCCATTAGTCCCAAAAATAATAAGAGTAGGATATTATTGGATCGATATGGGAAAAGATGCGAAGGAATTTGTTCGAAAATGTGACAAATGTCAAAGGTTTGCACCAATGATCCATCAACCCGGAGAGCAACTTCACTCACTCCTATCCCCATGGCCATTCATGAAATGGGGAATGGATATCGCCGGCCCTCTGCCATTGACACCAGGTAAAGCTAAATTTATTTTATTTATGACTAACTATTTCTCTAATTGGGTCGAAGCATAGGCGTTCGAGAAAGTAAGAGAGAAAGAAGTTATAGACTTCGTCTGGGATCATATCATATGCCGATTCGGGATACCCGCCGAAATAGTATGTGACAATGGGAAACAGTTTGTGGGCAGCAAAGTGACAAAATTCTTCGAAGACCACAGAGTAAGAAGGATATTATCAACACCGGAACACCCCAGTGGGAACGGACAAGCCGAATCAATGAACAAAACTATCATTCAGAACCTAAAGAAGAGGTTGAACGACGCTAAAGGAAAGTGGAAAGAAATCCTACCCGAAGTCCTTTGGGCATATCGAACGACGTCGAAACCCAGTATGGGGGCGACCCCATTCTCCTTAGTATATGGGTCCGAAGCATTGATACCAGTCGAAGTCGGAGAACCCAGTACCAGATTTTGATACACGGCGGAAAAATCAAATAACGAGGCTATGAACACTAGCCTCGAATTATCAGACGAAAGACGAGAAGCTGCTCTCATCCAATTGGCCGCCCAAAAGCAGCGAATCAAAAGATATTATAATCGAAGAACCAAACTCCGTCATTTCAATCTCGGGGACTTAATGCTAAGAAAAGTCACCATCAATACCTGAAATCCGAATGAAGGAAAACTAGGACCAAATTAGGAAGGACCATATCAGGTTCTCGAAAACGTCGGAAAGGGATCATACAGGCTCGGCATCATAAATGGCAAACAGCTACTGCTAAGGTACAACCCTTTCATATTTGTTTACATTTCAAAACTCACCCCTGCAGAGGTCCAAGCAGGAGCTAAGATGGATCCTTTACCATAGATCTGAAAGCATGCATTGCACACTTTTTCCCTTAGACCGGTTTTATCCCAAATGGGTTTTTCGGCAAGGTTTTTAACGAGGCAACCAAAGATCGTGCTGCACTTACAAACAGTATCTGAGTCCTCCTTACAATTGACCTCGAATACTAGGGGGCATCAGCCTTCAAACATATCAAGTTCTGATGCAAGAAAGTTATTTCGCAACAACGGGGTTCCAATAGGAAAAGTTGTAAGAGCCAAATGGGCAAAACGAACCATGCTCAAGTAGTTGGACCGAACCCAGGCGCGAAACATGAACACATGTATAGTGACTTGCAAATAAAGTACTCCTCCTTACCGACATCTTATATCCAAGAAAAACTCCTATATTTGGAGATTTATTACACAAACAGAGTTAAGATAAATTCAACTACTAAGCCTATGGGCTACTTTCATTTCGAGTTCGAGCAAGCACTCACTCGACCATTACGCCTACGGGCTACATTACTTCGAGTTTGAATCATTCACTCGACTACTAAGCCTACGGGCTACTTTCATTTCGGGTTCGAGCAAGCACTCACTCGACCATTACGCCTACGGGCTACATTACTTCGAGTTCAGATCATTCACTCGACTACTAAGCCTACGGGCTACTTTCATTTCGAGTTCGAGCAAGCACTCACTCGACCATTACGCCTACGGGCTACATTACTTCGAGTTTGAATCATTCACTCGACTACTAATCCTACAGGCTACTTTCATTTCGAGTTCAAGCAAGCACTCACTCGACCATTATGCCTACAGGCTATATTACTTCGAGTTCGAATCATTCGTTCGATTACTAAGCCTACGGGCTACTTTCATTTTAAGTTCGAGCAAGCACTCACTCGACTATTACGCCTACTAGCTACATTACTTCGAGTTCGAATCATTTACTCGACAACTAAGCCTACGGGCTATATTACTTCGAGTTCGAATCATTCACTCGACAACTAAGCCTACGGGCTACATTCATTTCGAGTTCGAGCAAGCACTCACTCGACCATTATGCCTATGGGCTATATTACTTCAAGTTCGAATCATTCACTCGACTACTAAGCCTACGGGCTACTTTCATTTCGAGTTCTAGCAAGCACTCACTCGACCATTATGCCTACAGGCTACATCACCTCATATTCGAATAAGCACTCGCTCGATTATAGAGGCTACGAAATTCAGAATTTGATTAAGTTTTTTAAATCTTTGTGAAAACATTTATAAGGCATGTATAAAGACTTCACAAAACAGAAGCAGGTTGGCAAAGTTGTCTATATATAAAATCATCTACATGATTGATTACAAACGAAAAAACTAAGGACTAAGCTTCCTGGTCGTTCTCAGGAGTGGTTTCTTCTCTATCGGGCTCCCCTCCCCCCTCCCCCCCCCCGATTCTCGGATCCACTCTTGCTACCGTCATTGTCATCATCATCGCCATCAGAAGCCAAGGCTTCAGCTTCAGCTTCAAGCTCTTTAGCCTTTTTTATCTCTTCTGCAAGGTCAAAACCTCGAGCATGTATCTCCTCGAGGGTCTCCCTCCGAGAACGACACTTAGCAAGTTCGACAATCCAATGTGCTGGAGTGTTGGCAGTATCCGCCGCCTCTCGTACCTCCATCTGAGCAGCCTCAGCATCAGCCCGATACACGGCAATGGACTTGTCCGCCATGACTTTCGACGATTCTACCTCCGCCTTGTCCTCAGCAAGCCGTGTTCCAAGATCCTCGATCATCTTAGCCTGAGCCGAACCCTTTTGCTTAATGCTTCGAAGCTGAACATTGGCCGATAATAATTTGGCCAAGATAGTTTCTTTTTCCACGGCCAGGCGGTCGATAGTCTCCTTCCACTGATTACATTCAGCCTTAATTTGATCGACTTCTTCCTGAAGTAACCCGATCTTTTCAACCTTTTGATGAATCTAAGATAACGAAGGGTTAACTTCCACAGTTGAGTCAAACCCATACTCTAATAGAACGAGGCTCAACTGCTTATCTAGTTCGGCCTCTTCTTCACAAGCCTTAGCCAAATCTGCTTGGAGGTCCTTTATAGCTTCGTCATTTTGGCTGCAAAGAAGCTACAAGGCATCTCTCTTCCCTGAGACCTTCTAAAGCTCAACCTCGCACTGGCTGAGGTCGACTCGAAACCTACTAATGGCTTGCACAGTAGGGAAAGAACACAAGTCAATTTTGGAAAAGAACGAAGAAACCAGATTTAGTAAAACATCATTACCCGAGAAATGAATAGTTGGGCCTCCTCTAGGAGAAGAGAAGCATCATCAATATCGGAGACGTCATCGACTCCAGTAAAGCAATCCTAAAAAGGGTCCCCTACACTAGAGCCTCTGCCCATATCGGGGGTCTTCAATTCTTGAGCCTCCTTTAACGCCTTCTCGGAAAAGGTTGGAAGAGAAGGCAAGTGACCCACTATCATGGTCCCAAGCGAATCGCTCGGGATGCTCTGATCGAGACTCGGGGTACCAAAACCAACCTCGATCGGTACAGCCGCCATCGGCTCAGAAGCTCTGGCGACCTCGATAGCTTTCGCAGATCGGATAAACCAAAGCTGATGCGTCATCTTTTTCTTTTTCTTCTTCTTCTCTCAGTCGTTGGACCGAGTCCATCGAAAGAGCGATTGCCTTCCTCCTCACCCTTCGAGTTTTGGGTTTGGGGTCCTCTGGCCGAGAGACGGCTTTTCACTTCTTATCTTTCCCCGATTTAGGGACCGGGGACTTGGTTCCTTCTTCACCACTCGAAGGCCTTAAAACGGCATCATTGGTTACACCTGCATGAAAGGAAATCGGTGACGAATGGAGCATAAAATATTTCGAAGAACACGAGAAGTAACCCTTACCATGATTCTTGGCCTCCCATCTACCTTTTGCCAAATCACGCCAAGCGCGTTCGGCATAAGAGGAAGTCGAGGCTAACTTACGAACCCAATCCTCGAGGTTGGGTACCGCTTGTGGCATCCAAGGGGCAGCTGTATATCGGAGAAAGACATCAGATAAAAACGGAAAAAGATACGAAAAGCAACGTCTCAAGAAAACCACTTACGGTCGAAATTCCATTCCTCGAGGAACGACATCTGCTCTTCCGGAATGAGGTCACGGGTCCTCACTCGCATATAACGGTCCATCCAACCCCGATCCTTGTCTTCGTCGATGCTCGACATCAAAGCCTTCGATGCCTGACGATGAAGCCTGATTAGTCCTCGAAAGATTTGAGGCCGATACAGTCATATTAGGTGATTCAGGGAACATTCCGGCCCCCCCGACCTTGTTAGAGAAGAAGCCAAGTAAGGTTACTATACGCCATAGAGAGGGATGAATTTGACCAAGGGTGACCTGATATCTTTTGCAAAAATCAATGATCACCGGGTCGACAGGACCCAATGTGAAGGGGTAAGTGTAAACACTTAAAAACCCCTCCACATGAGTGATGACGCTCTCTTCGGGATAGGGAATTTGCAACGCAACCTCGGAACCCCAGTTGCAGTCTTTCCTCACAGCCTCGAGATGACCCTCCGTTATCGAGCACATGTACATCGACACATGCTCACATCGACCCGGAACAGATGAAGGATTCTCAACCTTAAAATCGATCTTCAGAGTACACGGGCCGGGAAAATATTCATAGTTAGGCGGCTCCACCGGTGCCTTGTCGCCGGACAGCCGTGAAGAAGAAGCTTTCTCCTTCTGGGGTACAGTTTTCGATGTTTTGAACATTGATATAAGAGAAAGAAAGGCAAAGGAAGATGAAACATTGATGTAGATAGCTGTGCAAGCGGCGCAATAAAAAGAAAGGGTAAGAAAATTTGGAAGATTGATGTAAAAGTGGTAAATGTTAGATGGATGGGTTATTTATAGGCTTGCATCGTAACGGTTCAATATCAGAGGTGGCCGACCACCGTCTGACATGCATTAAATACCTTGAAAAGACTAAATCGATGGGACAACTATCACATACGTCATGATCGAGCCCTGTGAAAATGTCAGCTTATAACCCGATCGAACCGTCGAAGATCATATTGATTCTAACCACATCCTTCTTGAGAAACGAGGGGACTATCTATATACAGTTGAAATAGATTTCGACCTTCCTACGTTCGATCGAGTTCGAATAGTAAGCAACCGGAGTGGGATTTTGGGATGAGTTTCGAAGGCAGTGCAAACGAGCCTCGAGTCCGAAGGCTGATCGAGGAGTCGGCTCGATACTTTTATCGAGCGTGTGACCAAATCGATCCGCAAGGCACTGCTTCGAGGTCAGAAATGCGCTACGCCCACCCCAGAGGTCGAACTCAAGCTAAAATCGAGGGCTCGACCCAATAACGAGTTCGAGTCAGTGTCGAGCTCACAGACAAGAGCCGTTACATCCGCACTAAGAGAGAGAATCTTGGCGGGAATCGAGGAAGAGACAATTTATCATGGGTCCTCCGCTATATGCTTTATTTTATTATAAATTAAGTAAGATCCCTCTATTATAAAAAGAGGGGAATCCTTGTAAGCAGGGAGGACAGAGAATACACTGTAGAAAAAAGATCACTTCTCATATTGAAAGATATCTCCTGATGCTTGTTTATTTTTACCTTATTCATTCTTTTGCTCACTATTCCCATTCTCATGGCCAAGAACACTCATATTTCTATTTCTCTATACGATTTGTATCAAATTGTATCACATATCCTTAGAACCATACACAAATTTAACGTTATTCGATTTTTCGGGTAAACAATACTATGTATTGACTCCCCTTAATTTTCTGGTATGTTTACTTTTATATATTTTGACACTTCTTAACGAAAATTCTGGCTCCGCCACTGTTTATGCACCATTCACATAAGTAAAACTAGATGTGAAAATATTACAGAAAATGAATTAGAGTCATGTAAAGAGATGTTTGGTCAGAATAATATCTAGAAGGACTTTACATAAATATTCGATTGGATTCGCTGTTTATTTTTTCTAATCACTATACAGATATTACACA
This sequence comes from Nicotiana tabacum, assembly GCF_000715075.1. Taxonomy (NCBI): domain Eukaryota; kingdom Viridiplantae; phylum Streptophyta; class Magnoliopsida; order Solanales; family Solanaceae; genus Nicotiana; species Nicotiana tabacum. Next base: position 15,070,632 of record NC_134098.1, read on the forward strand.
CTGATTATATACGGTTATACATATTATAAATGGAGTATACATATATTATACATCTACATGTTATTCTTAGTTTTGTTAGGTGAGCGACTATTTGTATTAATTCTTCTATTTTTGAATGGATCTCTACCTATGCCTAATATCATTGATAAATCAATGAAAATTTTATCCTTACTCTTTCTATTTACCATTTGCGCCATGACTAAATTCTTCTTCTATTATTTCTTCATCTTATTCTGCTACTGATGAATCCGCCCTCTTCAACATGTTTCCTTCCAGATTATTAATCCTCTGAAACGGAAACAAGTTCAAGACTTGAGAGAAGAAGTGAGGAAGATGTTAATGGAAGTCCATGACATGTCTTCCGAAAAGCTCAAGTTGATTTATAAAATCCAATCCTTAGGAGTATCGTACCATTTTGAAGAGGAAATTGAGGCATCGCTACAAAGGATGTACGAAGCCTACCGTGAATGCAACAACATATATGGAGATGACCTTTATCTTGTTGCTCTTGGTTTTCGTTTACTAAGACAACAAGGCCATTTTGTATCTTGTGGTAAGTGACTAATAGCCAATCATGGTCGAGCTACAAAAATCATCTTAGTGTTTTTTCTTAAAAGTATTTTTTTCAAAAGTACTTTATGGTGAGAAAAAGTTTATGTTTGGCTAATTAATTCGAAAAGCACTTCTGAGCAACAATTATTATTTGGCCAAGCTTTTAAAAACTGCTTCTAAGTGTATTTTTCTCAAATGTGATTTTCAAAAAAGTGTTATTCGAGAGAATCTAATATTTTCTGCCTCTCTTCAAAGCACTTTTTCCTTCCAAAAGTTTTGTCAAACACCTTAATTTTTGGAAAAAAAATACTTTTGGCTAAAAAAGAAAGCACTTTTGACCTAAAAATATCTTCGCCAAACAGGCTATAACCATGTTCTCAACTTCATCATTTAGAATTATTTAAATTGAAATTATTGAATTATAAGTAATGAATTGTAGTCTTCGTATATAGAGTCCATTACTTAAATGATCATTGAACTATCGAAAATTATGTATTAAAGTCACTTTTCTTTCATTTGTAACAAGAAAGTCACTCAAATATCCTTATTGCACTCTAATGATCACTCAACCAGATTTTTAAATTTTTTCGGTGAAAAAAGCTAGCTTGGCAGTCTACATGAACTTTTTATATTTTTTTTCACATAAATAATTATCTTCCAAACAAAAATTAATCCAACCTGACAATTAAAGGTAATACCACCCGAAATAAACTTTTTCTCCTAAACACTTCCAAAAACTCTTGGACTTATTATTATTTTATATAACTCTTTTCTTCTGCGCTTAAATCATCGGACTTTGTAACACATCATACTAATAAAATCAGTTACTGTTTTTCTTTATTTTTCCATTTGTTTTATCTTACATTATACTTTATTTATTGCAGTCTCGTCCTATTTTTAAAAAAAAAAAATTGTCTTACTACTTTTATGTCGAAGCATTCATGTTGCTCTCCTTCGTACCCACTAGTATTTTAAGGAGAAAAAAAATAAGAGAATAAGAGATACAATGATGGAACTAAAACAATACCAAGGGAATCAAATGAGTCACGGAAAGTTGATAGTCTTACTTTATAAATGGTATTAATTGGACTATGATATACCAGGTAACTAAATAACTGCTCTTATTAAGTAACAATGTTTTATGCGGAAAGGTTCAATGTTTGATTAGAGAAATCATGAAAAGTTCATCTGCTTGAGAGAAGAAGAGGACAGTTTTATAAAATAGTAATGGGTACAAGGGTTTTAGGAAGAGAGATACATTTAGGAGTAAGGTTTATTTCGGGTGAGTTTACTTTTAATGGATCAAGTTGAATTTATTTTTTGTTTGGGTGATAATTATTTATGTGGCCAAATGTATAAAAAGTCTATGTGGACTGCCATGTCAGCTTTTTCCACCAAAAATATTTAAAAAAATCTATTGAGTGATCATCAATGTGCAATATAAATAGTTGAGTTACTTTTTTGTTACAATTGAAAGAAAAGTAATTTTGCTCCATGATTTCTAATAGTTCAGTTATCTTTTGAGTAATGATCTCTTCATGTACATAATCTGTGACAATCTTTATATGTTGAACTAGTCTTTAATGAGTGGCTTAATGTCCATTATTCTTAACATTGTTTCAGAGCTAAATTAATATATCTTTGACATAGGGCGGCTACACAAAATTTGGTCACCCGTACTATATTACTCTACGGTCCAGATGCTCAACCATGAGAACCAGGTTCTCTATCAGTTCCCACAGTAAGCAATAGACTGTAAAACCAAACATTATAGGGAACCAGGTTCTCTATCTGTTTTCACAATAAATCGGCAGTAAATAAAGAACACGCGATATTTATGTGGAAAACCCCTTGCTCAAGGGCTTCAAAATCACGACCTACCCTAGTATGATTTCAACGCCATTAAACCAAGCAAACTTCAGATTACAACCTATTGCAATCTAGGAATTAAACTCTTAATCCCTCACCCCTTACAATAACTCTATTGTAAGCCCTTTGCAATAACTCTATCCCAAAGCAACAAATCTTGACTAATTCTAGTCAAGAAAATAAACCAAACGATGGTTTAAATATATCATACAAAGACACCTTTTGAAAGTAGTGTAGGATTAATAATAAAGAACAAAATAACAAAGATTCAACAAACCTAAGGACTTAAGATATCTTCAATCTTTGGATCTGGTCCTTGAGGTTGCAACAACTTTGTTCTTGAGAGAGGTGATGGCTAGCACTTGAGAGAATATTATCTTTTGATTGGCTAGTGTTGGAGAGATGAAATCTCTTGCTTCATGTTGATAATATGTGTGTGTAATGTCATCAAGTATAATACAATAAAGTGTCCTTTAGTTTGGCGTTAGCAAGTTACAGCTGTGCTGTTATACTGCTGTCAGACGGTACAATGCAGCAACTTGCCAGACGATACAGTACAACATCTTTTATAGTTGTAGAGTTGACTGTACGACGACTAGGGGAACTGATCCTTATTTGTTCCCTCTGATGTTCCCTTATCTGATTTCAATGAGAATTGAACCAGACCTCTAACTAGTTACTCTGAATATAAGGGAAATAATTATATTAGGTTCCTTATCTGGTTCTCTCATGAAGTTTGTCAAATCATCAAAACAAAAGACACATAACTTATCAATTTCTCCCTTTTTGATGATGACAAACTTAGAATTGATATTCCCCCTAAGAACCAGATCTCCACATTGTTCCCCCTACAAATCAGCCATATTTCCCCTAAGAACCAGAACAAAGAAACTAATCACAATCAGTTCCTCGAGACTATTTGGAAAATTATCAAAATAAAAAATATTATAACTTATCAATTTCCCAATTTTTGATGATGACAAACTCATAATTGATATTTTCGCTCAGAATCAGATTCCTTACATATACTGATCACATCTGGTCCGTATCAGGTTCCTTGAGAACGTTTGGCAAATCATCAAAACATGAAACATTGTAACTTACAGAATTTCCCCTTTTTTTGATGATGACAAATCCAAAATTGATGTTCCCCTTGAGAACCAGATTCCTCACATGTTCCCGTGCGGATCAGACCTATAATCAACATGTTATCAGCAACGTTCTCCCTAGGAAGTAGATCTATCTTTGATGCACAACACAATATATCAATTCGATTTTGTCCCCCCCTGTTGACACCTATGTATCTTCCCCCTTTTAGCATCATTGAAAAGAATAATAGAAGAAGCACAACCAAAAAGAAGTTCAACAACATTAACTCATGCCACTTGGGTAACACAACATAAATAATAACAAGAACAACAAGTGAATGTCATTGCACAAAATCGAGTGGTTGACCATAGTAGAGTAATTATAACAAAGGCACAGTAGTTTCAACAATACAGAATATGACAATTTAAACAACTAAAGTACCAATATCATCAAACATAGGGATCACAAGAAGATAAGAATTCGAGGGAATTTGGAAGGAGTAAAAGGCATGGAGCACTGGGCAGGAAGAAAAGTAAGGGGATAAGGCCTTGATAAGCCTGTCCATTTGTTCATTCACAATCTTTTGATCAATGATCATATGCTCTCTCAGGTCCTCCACATGTTTCCTCCATCTTTCATTCTCACCCTTCTACTTAGAATTCTATTCTGCCAAGTGTCCACAAGGACTTGGTTCTCTACCTATCTGAGAAAGCTTAACCATCAATCAGATCACCAAGAATCTCCCCAAGCTTCTCCTCATCAAGAACAAACTCAGTCCCATTCACATATAGCATCAGAGTATCACATAAAACATAAAGGTTTTTACTTCTTCTTCATAAACGTTGGGACTTGGAGGAATAAAGTCTTCTACCTGTCCAAACCCAATAACTCAATCTTTTGCTTCTGTAAGGAACCGGGTTCCTCACTCACACTACCCTTTCTTTTCCCAAGCGTCCATGTCTCCCTTTTCTCCTTCTCAATTTGTTCACCTTTATCATTTGCTGCGTCTTTCTCAACTAACTTTCTTTTTTTTCATTTGTTTTGAATTCTTTCTCACAAGTGAAGATTTTTCCACTTCATACTCTCGTACTCAATCACCACATCAGCAGGTCACACCACTTCATCATCAATCATCCTACTTTTCATCAATCTTTTTTACTGGATCGGAGTTTCGTTTAAGCACAGAACTCAAGAGAAAACGATCATCATCAGAATTAACATCCTAAGAAGGATTTGAGGGATCAGGTCCCTCATTTAGTTCCCCCTTTTTCAAGCACATTCACCTATTCCTCCATCCTTCAAGGCTTCTACAAACCCAGCAACAATGTCAGCCTTACTCTCTAGAATATTAGATCTACCTTGTTCCTTTTCAGTTAGAGTCCCATCAAAATCTACCAAAGACTTTTTGGGTTTCGATTCAAATGGAGTTAGGATCTTGGAAGGTGACAGAGTTGGGTTCACTTCTGGCATATTTGGAGACAAGGATTCTTTTTGAGATAAGGTTGATTTGGTTTTGAAGAAAAGAATCGGTTTTGGTTGGGTGTGAGACAAGGAAATGTTATTTTTTGGGCAACGGGTTAGTTCAAAAAAGATTTAAATTTTGGACTTCAAAACTTTGGAGAGATACGGGAATAAATTAACGACATTACACTTCAGTAGTTTAAAAAGGCATATAAGTATTGAAGAAACTACTAACCGGTGTCACAGGAACCGGGTTCCTTGACGGTTTTTGAAAATTTGAGCAAAAACTCCTAGAAGTGCAATGTCACTCTTACTTATTTTGTCCTAAAACTGTAATGTATGTATACCTGTAACAATATAGATTTGAGTTAGATGTCGCCAAAAAATACTTTTTAGCATTGTACCTTACCTTCTTAACATAGCCAATCATCGAGGGACCAGGTCCTTAGTTAAGCTTGATCAATCCCAACTCCAGACGATTTCTTTCAAAGTGTTCCCTGCTCAGCGCCTTGGTGAAGAAGCCTGCTACTTCGTCCTCCGCATTATAGAACGTTATACAAATTAGACCTTTTACAACATTATCCCTCAAAAAGTGATGTTGCATATCAATGTGCTTTGTCCTCTTGTGCTGTATCGGGTTCAAGCTGTAAATACACCAAAATCTTTAAGATGTTGCTTGATCTGTAGTAGTTGAGCACAACAAGAAGCAGCAACCATGTATTCATCTTTAACAGTAGAAAAAGTCACACAGTTTGTTTTTTGTACCCCATGAAATCAAGCATAACCCCAGAAAATGTGTTGTTCCAGATGTGCTCTTTCTATCCACTAGATATTCAACATAATCAGCATCAGTATATCCAACCAAGTGAAAAGTATCTCCTAAAATATAGATGAGAACCAGGTCCTGTGTTCCCTTAGGATACCTCAAAATTCCCGTGGCAGCCTTCAAGTGAGAGTCTTTTGGGCCAGGTTCCAACCACTATTCTGTTTGAAGGCCTAGGGACCAGAGGCGGATGTAGTATATTATGTACGGGTTCAACTAAACTCATAACTTTCGACGCGGAGTAAAAATTTGTATGTAAAAATTTATTAAAATTACAAAAATAGTAGATCTGAACCCATAACTTTAAAAATATAATGGGTTCAATATTAAAAACTTTAAAATTGAACCCATAGGAATTAAATCCCGGATCCGCCTCTGCTAGGGACCAGGTGCCACACTTTGTTCCTGTCAACTGATGGAGTTCTTCTTGTATAGCAGCTATCCAGTTAGCATTTTTCAATGCTTCTTTGATATTCTTGGGCTCGATTTGAGACAAGAAGGCTAAGAGGGCAAACATGTTCCTTGCCTTAGAACTAAGTTGAATACCATATTCTAAGGGTGTGATTACATTTTGAAGGGATGTGAACTCTTTTGCTTCTAGTTTGATACTTGAACTTCAGAATTTAAAGGATCGGGTTCCTCCATATTTGAAACATCATTGACATCAACAGAATTATGAATTCCACTCCTTTGTTCTACATCAGGAGTACTTAATGCAGCATCGACAACCCTATGTTCGGCTTCGGTCGAGGTGATAGAGGGACCAGGTTCTTCGGTGCCTTTTGGATATTCGGCTGCATCTCCTTAATCACTTTGCTTGACTTGACTCATCAAATCATTCTTTCCATTTGTAATATCTATAGCTTCACCAGGAGCATTTGTAAATTCTCTATCTTCATCTTCTTTGTTATGTGACCATTTGCCACAATTGTTGAGAACAAAATATTTTGCATCCAAAGGCTCTCAGGGAAGTCAGCTTGGGTTTTCTCCCATTGAGCAGTTCATAGAGAGACTTCTCGATAAGGGACCTGATTATGAATTTGTTAATCAAGTAGCAAGTAGTGTTGAATGCTTCCGCCCACGAACCAGGTCCTCCAAAACCGACTTGTTCAGCAAATAAAAACTTGCATGCCACAGCGTCTGTTCCATAACTATACATCATTATTAATGACACTTAGGCATGTTATATCACAATCATTCAGTGAATCAAGGTTTGCAACATAGATGTTCTTGAATATCTTGGATATCTTGGATATCAATACCATTTCACCAGTTTTAAGATTGGTGAAAGTGCAAGATTTGGACAAGAACTTCACTTCATTTTTGCTTATCACAGATTTGAGACACACTCAACAAGCTATATTTCAATCCATTCACATTGTACACATTTTCAATTGCATGAGAGAATGTTTTGTCAATTTTGCCAACACCAAGAATATAGCCTTCTTGTCATTTCCAAAGGACACACTACCACCTTGGAAGGCTTAGAGTGAGAGGAAATCATTCATTCTTCTAGTTTTATGCTTAGAGCAACCGCTATCGATGTACTACTTTTTGACTGCTACCTCTCACTCCAGCCTGCACATGAAATCAATGATTAGACTTAGGAACCCAAGCCAGCTTGGGCCCCTTATAATGATAGAACGGGCGGATCACACTTCTTTTTTCCCATGCAGGCAGCACATATTTTCTTTTCAGGGAACTAGGTTCCTCAACAGTAGGCCTCTTTTCAACAAAAACTTTATTTTTCTACAAAGACTAAATTTTAGGTTTACAAGAGTCCTTGTAATGACCCATTTGACCACAGTGAGTATACAACCAATTATCAGCCACAGTTACATACTTGCTATGGGGATTATAGGAGGTTTTAGCCTTTGGAACCCGATTCTTTCCTTGTTTCCACCATTACTCTTGTACATAGACTTTATTACATTTAAGTGACTTATCAAGATCATTTTTAACCCTTTTCAAATCCTTCTGAAGTTGTTTATTCTTTTCAAGCTCATCAACAAGACTTGTTTTTAACTTTCTTAAGCTCACTCTCAAGCTCAAGTTGAGCATCACTAGCCACTTCTTTACCCTTAGTGTTGTCCATCTATTTTTTTGTTTGGTTTTGCACCAAGTTATCTTCCCTAGTTACTTCTTCCACTTGTTCCTTCAAATCTACAATAAAAACTACCATATTATCCATCTCTTGTTCTATGTCACCAATTTCTTCTATTAAAGTATTTTTCTCATTAATGAGGCTATGATAGGCATCAATCAACACATTTGCTAAGGACATCAATTTTTTCTTAGAGTAAATTTTCAAATTTCTTTGAACATTAAGAAAACTTACCTTATCTTCCTCCTTGTCCTCATCATCATCAGATTTGTCCATGAGTGCAAAGATTGACTTATATTCTGAAGATCCATTGTCAGCAACCATCATAGATGTATCTCCTTGGCCATCTTCACCTTCAGATTCACCGAAGTAATTTTCCTAATCAGCCAGGGCTTGCTTCACCATGTTGTTAGCAACATCTGTTCTTCTGAACTTTCTGTCAGGGACCTAGTTTCTCTTAGCTGCCTTTTCAGTGTTGGTTTTGTAATGATCCTGCTTATGAAGAGGATAGTCTTTAATGAGGTGTCCAAGATTTTCACACTTATGATAACAATCATTTCCTTTGAAATTACTGCTGGAACTTACTTTCTTTGGAATCTCACCATTTTTTTGAATCATCTTTTTGGAATATTTGAGTGAGATACTCCGTGTCGGATTCATCACTACTTGAATCCTTGTTGGCAGCCTTGATAACCAGGTTCTTCTCCTTCCTGGGCTCTCTTCTTTCGAGATCCTTCTTTCTCTACATCTCATAAGTTTTGAGATTTTCAATAAGCTCGTCAATAGTCAGCTTCTACAGGTCTTTGGCTTTAGTGATAGCATTAAACTTGCTCTCCCAGGAACCTGGTAGAACACTGAGTATCTTCCGGACCAGCTTGTTGGTTGGAATGATTTCACCAAGTGAATGAAGCTCATTGATTATGGAAGTGAAGAGGGTACGCATCTCTTGAATGGACTCATCCTCTTTCATTTTAAAGAGTTCATACACAGTTGTATGCATATCTATTTTGAACTGCTTTACCTGAGTAGTCCCTTCGTGAGCCGTTTGAAGAGCTTCCCAAATTTCCTTGGTAGATTCACATGCCGAGATACGATTATACTCGCCTGGTCCAATACCATACACAAGAATCTTCTTCGCCTTGAAGTTCTTCTCAACAGATTTTTGGTCAGCACCATTGTATTCTTTTCTTGTCTATAGAACAGTCTTTGTTCCCTCTCCAACAGCCTTCATAGGGACAAAGGGACCATTACAAATCACGTCCCTAAGCTTGGAGTCTTCGGTCATAATGAAGTCGTGCATTCTTGTTTTCCACCAACCATAGTATTGGCCGTTGAATCTTGGGGGTCTATAGGTTGATTGTCCTTCCTCGAAGTTTTGTGGATCAGCCATGATGAGGATCCTTTCTAGGTGTTAAGCTTTTAGAAAGAACCTATTCTGATACCAATTGATAGAAACTAAGAGTCCACCAAACTATATAGAGAACCAGGTTCTCTATCAGTTCCCACAGTAAACAATTGACTATAAAACCAAACAGTATAGGGAACCAGGTTCTCTATCTGTTCCCATAGTAAATCGGCAGTAAATAAAGAACACACGATATTTACGTGAAAAACTCCTTGCTCAATGGGATTAAAAATCATGACCTACCCTAGTAGGATTTTAACTCAACTAAACCGAGCAAACTTCAAATTACAACCTATTGCAATCTAGGAATTAAACTCTTAATCCCTTACCCCTTATAATAACTCTATTATAAGCCCTTTGCAATAACTCTATCACAAAGTAACAAACCTTGACTAACTCTAGTAAAGAAATTAAACCAAACAATGGTTTAAAACTGTCCTACAAAGACACTTCTTGAAAGTAGTGTAGGATTACAAATGAAGAACAAAATAACAAAGACTCAACAAATCTAAGGACTTAAGATATTTTCAATCTTTGGATCTGGTCCTTGAGGTTGCAACAACTTTGTTCTAGAGAGAGGTGGTGGCTAGAACTTGAGAGAATATTATCTTTTGATTGGTAAGTGTTGGATAGATGAAAACTCTTGCCTCATGTTGATAATATGTGTGTGTGATGTCATCAAGGATGATGCAATAAAGTGTCTTTTAGTTTGGCATTAGTAAGCTACAGTTGTGTTGATGTACTGCTGTCAGACGGTACAATACAGCAACTTGCCAGACGGTACAGTACAACATCTTTTACAGCTGTAGAGTTGACTGTACGACGACCAGGGGAACTGATCCATATTTGTTCCTTCTGATGTTCCCTTATCTGATTTCATTGAGAATTGGACTAGACATGTGACTAGTTACTCTGAATGCAAGGGAACTAATTATATTAGGTTCCTTATATGGTTCTCTCATGAAGTTTGTCAAATCATCAAAACAAAAGATACATAACTTATCAATTTTTTCCTTTTTGATGATGACAAACTTAGAATTGATATTCCCCATGAGAACCAGATCTCCACATTGTTCCCCCTACGAATCAGTCATATTTCCCCTGAGAACCAGAGCAAAGGAACTGATCACAACCGGTTCCTCGAGACTATTTGGCAAATCATCAAAACACAAAATAGTATAACTTATCATTTTTCATTTTAGTCTGTCCAGAAAAGAATAATTTATTTATAAATTTAGAATAATTTAATTTTAAACTTCTCATTTTATGGCTTGTTTAAACTTCTCATTTTATGGCTTCTCATTAAACTTCTCATTTAATAGTCACACCAATACTTATGGCTTGTTTTAGACCATAAGTTTTTAAAAGTCTTTCTTTTATTCGTAAACTTTATGCTTAGACAAACAACATTACATAAATTGGAAGGAATGAAATATACATTTTGTTTTTATGGATATTGTTATATACGTACGTAAATAATAATTGCGATTTAGATTCTAAAAATTGTTGCAGCAGCTTATATAAACAGTTGCGATAGCCTCACTATATTATCCTCACATAAGCATTTTAATAAGTAATACCCTATTGCAACCATGAATAATGAAACGGGTGTGGAACGATTGCAATAAAACTGTTGCAACGGATTTTCTGTAAAATTGCAAAGGTTTTACGATCGTTACCATAGGTCTAATTTATAGTAATAAGTATGACAGGAAGGGAAAAGTATTATTTATTCTTGCGAGTACATTTGAAAATTATGTGACATTATTAATTGGTTTTTTCTAGTTTATTTTATTAATTCTCGAGGAAGCCTTAGTCTTCATATCAAATCATTTAAAATCAATGATTCCTATCTTAAGTGATTGCTTTAGGGAACAAGTAATGCATGCCCTAAATTAAATCAGCCAATCCATATGAGCTTAACAAGGGTAGAAGCAAGGATATTCCTATCTAGGTACCGAAGTTATGACACAAAGAATGAACTATTATTGCAAAAGGAGCATAGGAAGGAGCTAAGTTCTATTACAAGGTACATAATTATTTATTTTTTATAAAAAAAATGCGCGACAATACACTCGCTATTTGATCAGGACACACTCACTATATTTTTAAATTGGAAAGGTCGGTTAAAGAAGAATTAACCTAAATTACCTCACCTAACCACTTAAACTAAAAATAGCCAGTGCATAGATAATACATATGTAATATATGTATAATCGTTTATAATTAATATATAATCTATATATACCGGTTAAAAAAGGTAATCAGTGAATTCAGCGGGCTATTTAAGTAAATATCCCCATAAAATGTGATTTGTGGTGACTAATAGTATATGGTAAAAAAGTATATGATTTTTATAAAAACAAATAGAGCATTGCTTAGCCAATGTGATTTGTGGTGACTAATAGTTAACTTAAAATAATATTAATATTCTTCTTTTTCTTTCTCATAATAAAACTTGTATTTGATATTCTTTCTTTTCCTCTTACTAAGTTGTCTATTATCTAAAAACAAAATAAGGGATGAAAGGCCGTAAAAACTTATTTTCATCAGTTGTTTATACCAAGCTAATAAATATAAGAAATTTATCTCTCATATATAATTTTTAACACTTAATGAAGGTTGAGTGATATATATTTTTACTTTAATTTATTTATTCTTAAAATTAAATGTTTAGTTAGGTGTAAACTCCCGGTGCGCGGATGAGTCTTTACTAATGAAAGACATTGAATAAACTAAAATTGCTTCTTTTTCATTCTTTCAAGCACTGCAACGGCCATAGAATTTTATTCTGATAACAAGTTATGGAATTCTAGATATTAGATTTTATTTTTCTAACTTTCTATTGTTATTTCTTTATTTAAATTTGAAATTTATTATTTCTATATTTTTACCTCGCAGTAGTATATTGCTTTTTTATTATTTATCAGAATTTACATAAGTCAGCTATTTAATATGTATCAGGTTATACTATATGATTTTTTATTTATAGTTTAAGGCTTCTAAAAACGTTTGGCTTTAGGCCTCCAAACCCTGCTTACCATTCACCGCTTCTCGGCATTAATTGAGAAGAAAAAGGTGTATCTTGGACCTAAAGACCTACAATACCCATGATGTATGTATAGCAAGAAAAGGTTATATCACTTCATTTCTATTTATATTGGACTGAAAAGAAAGTCACAAAGGATAAAACAAATTGAACTGCATTTCTGGCCAGTCAATGTTGCAAGGCAAAGTTGCACAATGACCTGAGTATTAATCATGTGTAGGACAAGAGATATTTTTTAGTTAGAGACTGATTGAGAGATTTATTTTGGATTTAGGTGGTGGAAAGATTTGGACATTTTAACCAAGTGTCCTTTTGCACGAGATCGATTAGTAGAGAGCTATTTTTGGGCACTGGGAGTGTACTTCGAGCCAAAATTTGCTATTTGATATTTGGCATATTTCGATATGTGTTGATGTTATTTTACTCATGTTTTAACCGCGTCTTGATGTTATTTGATCTTTAAAATGTCCAACATGATTTAATTATTGGTTTTATGACTAATTGAGTTGTGTGTGGTGAATTAGGGTGTTTGGAGTGCAAAAATATGAAGAAAAGGTGCTCTAGGTAGAGGAAGAGAGATTGGATGCGTCGCATCCAATCTAGAAAAAGATCAGATTTCATGCACCCTTAGCAGTGAAGTCGGCCCATAGCATCCGCCATAGCATCCGCACCTGGGCAAAGCTGAGATGGAGGAACTAGGGGTGGATGCGTCGCATCCACTCTCGCATGCAAAGTTGAGAAATAGAGGACAAGGTGGATGCGTCGCATCCACCCTCGCGGGCAAAACTGAAATGGAGGACGAGGTGGATGCATCGCATCCACCTTAGCATCAATCCCTGAAGCCGATTTGGACTAGGAATAGGAGAGCTTTGGCCTACGACTTTTGTACGCAATATATAAGCCAAAAACGCCTCCTTTAGGGTATCTAACATATTGGAGAAGAGGAAAAAGGCACAAAAAAATTCTAAAACCACAGAATTCGTCTTGAGTTCCTATTCTCTCTTTCTTTTATTGATTCTTATGCACTCTTGTGAATTTTTTATTATTGCCTGAATATGAGTGGCTAAGAACCCTATTGTTCTAGGGTCATGGGTATACATGAATGTTGATGTTTGAAGTGTAAATTGACGAAGTTGATTTTATCATATTGGGTTATTTATTTAATTCTGTTTTTAATTATTTTGCTGAGTAGCTAACAGTGAAATACTATCTACGAATCTAGAGTTGAACTCGAAAGTGGGAACTCTAGATTGCATATAGAATTAAATAGAGCAAGTTCTTAAACCCGGGCATCGGGGAAAGGATTCGCAATTGGGATAGACATATACCTAATTGCCTTGCTCGGTTGCAATACAGGAATTGTACATGCGTTCTTGTTAAGTTTAATTCCATAGACATATAGGTATTAAGTTAGCTTGAATAGGTTAGTAAGGGCTCGACAGACTCTTATGAGTAATATCAACCCTGTGAACCAACAATCCAGATAAATCAATTAGTTATTTTAAGCTAAGAATGCAACATGATTGTTAAATAACCCGTGACCCTGGAAGATTATCTCCTATTGATTGTTATTTAAAACTATTTAAGTGTTATGTTGATTTCTGGTATTCCATTACTTGATAATCTTTAGGTAGTAAATTAGACAATTATCTATTTTATAAGGAATCGATTGAATTGATAAGCTATTTGAGTTTGAATTAGTCAAAAGTTAATCATAAGTCCTCGTGGGAACGATACTCTATTCACTACTCTATTACTTGACGACCACGTATACTTGCGTGAGTGTGTTTGGTCCCAACAAGTTTTTGGCGCCGTTGCCGGGGACCTAGAAATTAGCTACTTGACTGAGTTAAGCTGTTATTACTTATTTGTTCAAGTTTTAATTTTCAGTTTGCCTTGTTTGTGTTAACACGGGCTCTTTTCTTGAATGCGGAGGAGTAGAAGTGCAAACAACCTACTTCCTTTTGATCCAGAAATTGAACGAACACTTCATAAAGTGGGAAAGGAAGTCGAAGCTAGAACAAGAATAAAAAGGGAGTTGGACATCATAGTTCAACCACAGCCAATAGAGATGGCAGGTAATGAAGAGCATCTGGTGATAGAAGCCGCAAGGCCTAATCTTGCTAATATGACTCAGGCTATCGTGAAGCCTAACATCACGGGGCATTTTGAACTCAAACAGTACATGGTACAACTGATTCAATCCACAGGACAATATGTTGGTCTATCTCATGAGGACCCGCAGAGGCACATTCAGAACTCCTTGGAAATTACGGACACTTACAATTATCCGAACGCTTCCAAGGACTATGTCAGGCTAACACTATTTCCCTTTTCACTGTTGGGGGAAGCTAAGGAATGGTTGCAAAAGGAGCCCGCAAACTCAATCCACACTTGGGATGATTTAGCAAGGAAATTTCTAATCAAGTTTTTCCCTACTAAGAAGACAAAATCGCTGAGAAGCCAAATTCTTGGGTTCCAACAACGGGATGGCGAGACACTTCGTCAAGCTTGGGAAAGATACAAGAAGCTACTCAGAGACTGCCCGCATCATTGTCAGACTGATGAGGTATTGGGTCACACGTTTGTTGATGGGTTAGATGAAGCATCAAAGATGAATCTTGACTCAGCTTGTGGGGGTAGTTGTATGGCGAGGCCGTATAGTGAAATACAACTCTTGCTAAATAACTTCACTGCCAATGACCATAATTGGCAAGGAGATGGGGATGCAAGAAGAGCAATTAAATAGAAGTCAGCCGGGTTGATTGAGCTTGATGACTTCTCAGCCATGAGAGCAGATATTGCAAAGCTGGCAAATCAGATGAACCGAATGACAACACAACAAATGCAACATGTACAACAGATGTCTATTTGTTGCGAAATATGTGGTGACAGTCATATGAGTGACATGTGCCCCACGAATTCTGAATCTATATACTATGTGGGGCAACAAAACAGAGGCCCTATGAATCAACATGCACAATATGGGAACACTTACAATCCAAATTGGAGGAATCATCCTAACTTCTCATGGGGCGGAAATCAACAGAATCAGAATCAGTATAGGCCTCAAGGAAATTTTAATTAGCCTCAGAAGCCACCCCAACAAATAGAATAGAGTACGAATGACTTGCTTAAAAAGTTGTTGCTAGACAATCAACAGCTCAGGACTGATTTCAGAAATCTTGAGAGGCAAATGGGGCAGTTAGCAGCAAATCAAAATACTAGACCTACAGGCTATCTTCCCAGTGATACAGAGAAGAACCCTCAAGTTAATGCAGTTACACTTAGAAACGGGAGGGAACTAGAGGAAGTGCCAAAAAAGAGAAAGGAAAAACCTATACCTGAGGGGGAGCTGACACCTAAGGCAATACACGAGTCAAAGGAAAATGATGCAAGTTCAGAGCGAATGGAGGCTACAAGACCACCACCACCTTTCCCCCAGAGATTGCAGAAAAAGAATGACGATCGCATGTTTAACAAATTTCTCTCTGTGTTGAGTCAGGTTCAATTAAATATTCCATTAGTGGATGTACTTCGTGAAATTCCAAAGTATGCTAAGTACATAAAAGATATAGTGGCTCATAAGAGGAAATTGACTGAGTTCGAGACGGTTGCACTTACTGAGGAGTGTACATCAAGGGTCCAAAACAAGCTTCCCTAAAAGCTTAAGGATCCTGGCAGCTTCACCATTCCAGTGCGAATCGGTAATATTGATGTGGGTCGTGCTCTTTGTGATTTGGGTGCAAGCATAAATCTGATGCCTTTGTCCTTGTTTAAGTAATTGGGTCTGGGAGCTCCGAGACCAACCACTGTGATGTTGCAATTAGCTGATAGGTCCATATCCTACCCCGAAGGAGTGATTGAAGATGTGCTGCTGCAAATTGGGAAATTTATCTTCGCAGCTGACTTCATTATTCTAGATTTCAAGGCTGATAAATAAGTTTCAGTCATATTGGGACGACCTCTCTTAGCTACAGGTGATGCAATAATTAAAGTGAGAGAAGGAAAAATGATTATGAAGGTGGACAACGAGGAAGCAGTCTTCAATGTCTACAAAGCAATCCAACTTCCCCGCCACTATGAGGAGCTCTCTATGATATCTGTTGTGGAGGTGGATGCGCAACTTCTCGACACGAGTGTATATCTAGAGGACTCTCTAGAAAAAGCAATCATGTTGTTTGATAGCTTGATGATTGATGATGAGGTTGAAAGAGATGATGCATATCCTAGATGCATCATGTGCTTACATGCAAGGAATACACCCGTTTGAGCCCCTGAATAGGCCAAGTGGCCCCCTCCAAAGCCGTCAATTGAAGAAGCTCCAAAATTGGAGCTTAAACCCCTACCCCTCACCTTCAATATGCTTATTTTGGTAGTTCTGAAACTTTACCTGTTATTGTTTCTTCTCACTTGTCTAAATTGCAGGAAGAAAAACTATTAAGGGTGCTACGTGAGCACAAGCGAGCAATTGGGTGGACAATGTCTGACATTAAAGGCATTAGTCCAGCTTTCTACATGCACAAAATCCTCATGGAGGACGGATACAAGCCAAGTGTAGAGCATCAATGCCGACTAAATCCAATCATGAAAGAAGTGGTAAGAAAAGAAGTAATTAAGTGGCTTGATGCAGGTATTGTATTTCCAATCTCTGATAGTAAATGGGTAAGCCCCGTACAATGTGTGCCAAAGAAAGAGGGGATGACTGTAGTAGTCAATGAAAATAATGACTTAATTCCTACAAGAACTGTCACTGGATGGAGAATTTGCATAGATTATAGAAAATTGAACAATGCCACCCGGAAAGATCACTTTCCCCTTCCCTTTATTGACCAAATTCTTGATAGGTTAGCTGGCCAGGAATACTACTGTTTCCTGGACGGTTATTCGGGGTATAATCAGATTGCTATAGCCCCAGAGGACCAAGAGAAAACTACATTTACATGTCCTTATGGCACGTATGCGTTCAAGAGAATGCCCTTCGGTCTTTGTAATGCACCTGCGACTTTTCAAAGGTGTATGATGGCTATTTTTACTGACATGGTTGAAAGATTTGTAGAAGTATTCATGGACGATTTTTCTGTGTTTGGATGTTCTTTTGATAGTTGTTTGATGAACCTTGATAAAGTGCTTGCTAGGTATGAAGAGACGAACTTGGTGCTAAACTGGGAAAAGTGCCATTTCATGGTACATGAAGGTATAGTTTTGGGGCACAAGGTGTCAAAAGATGGTCTACAGGTGGATAAAGCAAAGGTGGAGATGATTGAGAAATTGCCCCCACCGACATCCGTCAAAGGCATTCGCAGTTTCTTGGGTCATGCAGGTTTTTATCGTCGTTTCATTTAAGATTTTTCGAAAATTTCTTCTCCTTTGTGCAGGCTTCTAGAGAAAGATGTCACCTTCAAGTTTGATAATGCATGTCTGAAAGCATTTGAGGAGCTGAAGGGAAGATTGGTGACTGCACCAATTATTATTGGCCCAGATTGGGCACAACCATTTGAGTTGATGTGCGATGCAAGTGACATAACAATCAGAGCGGTTTTGGGGCAAATGAGGGATAAAATCTTTCACTCCATTTATTATGCGAGCAAAACTATGAATCCAGCTCAGATGAATTATACAGTTACTGAAAAGGAGTTGCTTGCAGTGGTGTGGGCGTTTGACAAGTTCAGATCCTATCTAGTGGGAACCAAAGTCATCGTCTACACAGATCATTCAGCTATCAGATACTTGTTTGAAAATAAAGACGCCAAGCCGAGGCTGATTCGTTGGGTCCTCCTCTTGCAAGAATTTGACTTAGAGATCCGAGATCGAAAAGGAACAGAAAATCAAGTGGTTGATCATTTGTCCAGATTAGAAAGTCGGAACCATGTAGCTGAAGGAGGGTCAATCAAAGAAACATTTCCTGATGAGCAATTATTAGCAGTCACCTCAGGTGAAGCCCCATGGTATGCAGATTATGTGAATTTTATTGCAAGTGGGGTGACACCACTAGAATTGGCACCTGACAATAGAAGAAGATTCTTACATGATGTAAGGCTCTACATGTGGGATGAGCCATTCTTATATAGGCAGTGCGCAGATCAGTTGGTGAGAAGGTATGTTCCTGAGGAAGAGATGAATGCTATACTGCATGACTGCCATGCTTCGCCATATGGAGGTCATCACGGCGGGGATAGAACCATCCAAAAAGTGCTACAATCAGGTTTCTATTAGCCAAAATTGTTTAAAGATGCACATGCCTTTGTTAAAATTTGTGATAGCTGCCAAAGAACCGGAACTATCACGAGGAAGCACGAGATGCCCTTGCAAAATATTCTGGCAGTAGAGCTTTTTGATGTTTGGGGGATTGATTTCATGGGACCATTCCCATATTCTAATGGGCACAGGTACATCTTGGTGGCGGTCGACTATGTTTCTAAGTGGGTGGAGGCCATTGCTCTTCCTACTAATGACGCAAAGGTAGGGGTAAGCTTTGTAAAGAAACATATCTTCACACGTTTTGGGACTCCAAGAGTGTTGATAAGCGATGGGGGAACTCACTTTTGTAACAAATTGCTGAATAATATTCTTGCAAAATATGGAGTTAAGCACAATGTTTCCACTGCCTATCATCCCCAAACGAGTGGTCAAGTAGAAGTTTCCAACAGAGAGGTAAAGCAGATTTTGGAAAAAAATTATAAGTAGGAATAGAAAGGACTGGGCCGCGAAGCTGGATGACGCATTATGGGCGTATCGCACTGCATACAAGACCCACATAGGTACTTCTCCGTACAGGTTGGTTTATGGGAAGGCATGCCATTTGCCCGTCGAGCTTGAACACAAAGCATATTGGGCGATTAAAAAGCTAAATATGGAGATGGACTTGGCCGGTGAGAAGAGATTGCTACAACTCAACGAGCTTGATGAGTTTCGATTGCATGCGTATGAAAATGCCAAATTGTATAAAGAAAAGACCAAAAGGTGGCATGATAAGCACATCCAACATCGTGAGTTTGAGCCAGGTCAAGAAGTTCTCTTGTTTAATTCAAGGCTAAAGCTTTTTCCAGGAAAGCTTAAATCTCGATGGTCGGGTCCGTTCAAAGTGGTTAGTGTGAAACCTCATGGTGTGGTAGAATTGCGTGATATGGGTTCCAATGTGACATTCTTGGTAAATGGCCAGAGAGTAAAACACTATTGGGGTGGTGACATTGCACGTCACAAGACCTTGATGGATTTAGTGGAGGCATGAAGAATGTATTGCGTCGTGCCGCGACGTTAAATCGGGCGCTTCTTGGGAGGCCACCCAAGTTAGTTAGTTCATTGTTTTGTAGGAATTAGAACTTGTATGTATATAAAAAAATAAAAATAAAAAAAATAATAAAAAAAAACTCGGTCTAGATATGGGAAAGCAGAGGGGATGCGTCGCATCCCCCTCAGCATGAAAACATTGATGGACTAATTGCTCAAGGCAGTGAAGTCTGCCCATCGCGTCCACAGCAGCGTCCAAAAAAATAATTCAGAGAAGTCACTTAGGACGCGTCGCGTCCAAAAAAGGGGGTCCAGATATGGGAAAATGAGGTGGATGCGTCGCATCCCCCTCAGCATGAAAAAAATATTGACGGACCAATTGCTCAAGGCAGTGAAGTCTGTCTATCGCGTCTGCGTCGCGTCCAACCAATTTTTGGAGAAAGCGGAGGGGATACGTCGCGTCCAAGCTCGCACGCACAGGTAAGTGCTATATTTTAACACATCTTAGGCACAAAAAAAAAATTCAGACATAAAAACAAAAACGACACCCTAACATAAAAAGCTCGTCTTCCTCGCTATTTCTTTAATCCCAATTGCGACGCATCCAAACGCGACAGGTACGCATCATCTTTTTCGTTCATTCTTTTTCTTCTCTCCTAATTCTCCTCTCTTCCCTCTCTCAGTGGTAGCAACAAGTTAGGTTTTGCCAATTTCAAATATCACACATGTGATTAAGAGAGGAACTGAAAAAGCCTGAGGTTTAGGGCTGTCGTTCTTGTTAGTTGTAATGGTTGCGAGATGATAAACTATAATTCCCTTCATCTCGTTAATTTTGGGAGGGTAGTCGCATTACCCAACTGATAGAATGAACTAGGCGCAACTGTTGCATATCACATGTTCGATGAATTGACCGTGAGGTAAATTTGGGCGCCGGTGAAGTCTGAGTAACCGAGCAACATTGGTATATGCTTGTGTATAAGTGTGAGGTTGTTTGTGTTGATTGTGTACAGCAATGTTTTGAGCCTATGATATATTGTCTAAATGAATTGAACATCCGGCACATGCTAGACATCTTGAATTATAAAGTGTTACTCGATTTACATTGTGTGAGCGCTATGCGTAATGATATGTCGTGAGAATAAGTGTGGGGTCGAGTGAGGTGCTATGTGAAATTGAACGTGGTTAGTGAGCGTCGCTCGGATAAACCTCATGTTGGGCATAATGATATCTATCTAGCCATGAGCTATAGTTTCATGAAGTATCGAATGGCATGACTCTGCGAATAATTGAAAGTGCAAGCTGTTGCAACTGTTTTAGAGCTGAACTTCACTGTTTTATACGCTAATTGTTGATTTCTTTGCATTGCAGGTAATTAGGTTCGTAAAATGGCAGCAACGAGTAAACCGTCCAAGCAACAAGACAAAGATAATAACAAGCAACCTCCCAAAAAGCCTACCGGAAAGGCAGCAGATGCCCCAAATCCACAGAAAAAAAAAGAAAGCGGATGGAGAAGGAAAAGGAACTGCAGCCTAGGCAGTTAAGTGATGATTCAGAGCAAGAAGAAGAGGAACCATTAGTCAGGAGGACAGTGAAGAAGAGTATTACAAAAACATCATTAAATCCACCAAGCAAAGGGATAGAGATAAGAGAGCCTGTGACATACCAAAGAAAAGCCTCCAAAAAGAGTGATCCGACTGATAAGGGAAATAAGAAGATTACTGCAGAATCTGAGTCCGAATCCGATTCGGGTAATGACCTTCTACATGTCGACATGAGTGATGAAGATGAGGGTGAACCCATAGACCGAGTTGCTTGGGATAAGAACTTTGTTAATGAGAAGGCATTCCGAGCCTATAATAAGATACTGGGTTCAAAGAAGTACATTCCACAAAAGCCGATCAACATCGGAACACTTAAGAAAAAGTACCCAGAGTTTCTAAAATCAATTCGTGAGGTGCAACAATGGGGACCCATCTTGAAAGGTCACGGCAAAGCCAACCTCACTATTGTTAGAGAGCTTTACGCCAATTGGCGTCACGCCAGGGGCAACATTGTGAGAGTAAGAGGGTAGATATTAATGTGTCAGCTGAAGCTCTAAATAATTTCTTAGGGGTGCCACACACACTAACAAATAGGTTTGACTCCATATGCAAAACACCAGATTATGCACACATTAAGTCTGTCCTATGCCCTACCAGAAAGGATGCAGATTGGAAGCATGGGAGTATGGAGTACCATTCTATAGCCAAGGAATTCATGAGTGCGTTAGCACGTGTGGCTCTAAATTTCATATGCAACCGCCTGATGCCATGCCAACACAAAACTGATGTCCCTCGTCACCGCGCACTAGTATTGTATGCTTTATTGGAGGGGATACCGCTCAACTTAGGAGCCATCATGCATGATCAAATGCAGCGCACCAGGATGAATTACAAGTGGAGGCTGTTCTTTGCAAATACCCTATCGGCTTTCTTGACAGAGATGGGAGTACTATGGGACAAGGAGAATGACGACATTGAGGCTAAAGCTCCAGGACCATACGATGTCACTCATGTTCTAGAGCCGAACAAGGGAAGGTCTTCTAAGCTCACCATTCAACAGTTATTTGAGCAGATGCAAGCAGATATGCAAGAGAACAGGGCTGAGTTGATAGCGACGCGTGTCGAGTTGAGTGCCACCAGGGATGAGTTGAGTTAGACTCGTGCGGATCTAAGCCGAGTCCAGACTGAGCAGGCAACGATGATGAGGGAGATATCATTACTCCTCAGAGCTCTGGTTCAACGTGCAGATATAGACATCTCACAGCTAATTGCATCGTCCACTGCCAGACCATCCACTCATGTTCCTCCTATAGTCCCTGAGGCTCCACACACCAGGCCTACTGAGGTCGATGTACCACCTGCTACAGAATCAGCTCCAGTTGGTGATGATAGGACAATGAGAGCTCTCCCTATGCATGAGGATGATGTTGCAAGGCCGGAGGGGGTCTTGATGAATGCCATGGATGCCGATGCTCTTCCACAGACTGCGGATGAGCCTTCCACCTTGACTTGAGGGAGTTTCTTCTCACCCTACTTTACCTTATTTGTGTGCATTGGGGACAACGCACAATTCTAAGTGTGGGGTGGAGGTTATTCATATTTTATTGTATGGTTGAATGTACTAAACTGTTACAATTTGATTGTTGGGGGCTGTAAGGATTAATGTTGGGGGCTGTAAGGATTAATGGCATGTAATAGTAGTAAATTCATCTATATGGAGTAACTCTCAATTGATTCTTGAAATTAGTTTAGTATTAGGAGATTGACAGAAAACTAAAAAAAAAAAAGAGTAATAGCCTTGAGTAATTAGTAAAATTTTTGTGTAGGTAGTAATAATCCCCTGTGGCTTTACTTTGTGCATCGGTTCTTTTTCATGGGATGTATTTTGAACCGGGTAATAAAAATATTTTCTTTGAGAATAGATTAGAGTTTAGAAAATAAATGGAGGAAGAAATATGAGATTCATAGGGGCTCTTGACTTGTTTGATAGTAGCATATTCAGGCTTTGGCATGTGTAGTACCTTTCCTATATTTTAAAATTGATCATGAAGCCTTTATAAATTGGATAGCATGTTTTGTGGCACCTATTTCTCGTTTTCTTGACTTGTGTTCACTTTGCGCTTAATGCTCAATATCTCGTGGCTCCGTGAATACTTGCATTGTTTGAGAGTCGGAATGGGGCCGTCCTTAGTAAGTCATGTGCCATGTGTGGTGAGATTTTTGTGTTGCCCATGTATTGTACTTGTGTTTAGAACTTGCCCGGTATGCGAGTTGAAGCAAAATTTTAGGTGATGCTCGGTTTGAAAAAATGATTTTAGGCTTTATTTGATCTTTTTGAGCTTATTGCTTATCACAAATAAAATTTATCCCTATTTAATCCTTTTGAGCCTATAGACCTGTTATTTGGTACCCACATTACAAGCCTATACCCTTTTTATTCTTAATTGATATTGTTTTGATCCTTTACCTCTTAAAGCACTTTAACTGTTAGATGAGCGCTAAAAGAAGTAAGAAGGGACTAAGGGTGGGGTGACTTTTGAGTGGAACCAATGAAATAAAGAAGGGTGCACTTATTTTGTAAAATAATACACCACTAGCGAAAATTGAAAAAAAAAACAAAAGGGAAAAATATAGATGAATAAATTGTTGTCTTGTTCTTGCTAGTGGGTATGAATTAAAGTAGTGCTTAAAGAAAGAGAAAATATTGTTGGGGTGATATTATTTGTGAAATTGAAGTGGTGTTGAAGAAAATACGCTTAAAGTAATTTTGTGAAGTATTAAAGTGCTTAGGAGGGTGAGTCACTATTCCTTAAATATATCCTACCCGTCCCTTAGCCCACATTACAACCATGAAAAAGTCCTAATTGATTTTAGATCGAGAAAGCTTATATTAGTAGAGATTTACATTAAGGGCAAGCCTATGGTACCAATTTCATGCATGTGACTTCTTTGTGAGAGTGAGAGATTTTCTTTGATATATGTGAGTCATTAAAATATATTTGATCATGAGATTCGAATGTGTGGATTGAGCTCGCTCTCTTGTTCTTGTTATGAGGGCACATGGTTTCACGAGGGATAGCTAACGTTATTAGACTTCTCTATGATGTTGGTTGTTCAAGCCATGAGTGCATTGTGCCATTGAGTCGGTTTTTGAGGTAAGGATTGTTGTGAGCATGTTGTATTTGTTCGAATATGTTTAAAGAAGGGCATAAGTAAAGGGAAGTGTGTGTGATGCATAGTCTAGAGCCTAATTGTTGCAAATAACCATGGTCATAGGTACAGTGTGCTTTGAATGATAAGAGCTTAATTTTGTTTCGTCTACTATAGGATGGTTTGTTCGAGGACGAACAAAGGTTTAAGTGTGGGGTAGTGATGTTTGGCATATTTCGATATGTGTTGATGTTAATTTACCCATGTTTTAACCACGTCTTGATGTTATTTGAACTTTAAAATGCCCAACATGGTTTAATTATTGGTTTTATGACTAATTGAGTTGTGTGTGGTGAATTAGGGTGTTTGGAGTGCACAAATATGAAGAAAATGTGCTCTAGGTAGAGGAATAGAGATTGGATGCGTCGCATCCAATCTAGAAAAAGATCAGATTTCGTGCACCCTTAGCAGTGAAGTCAGCCCATAGTATCCGCCATAGCATCCGCACCTGGGCAAAGCTGAGATGGAGGAACTAGGGGTGGATGCGTCGCATCCACCCTCGCATGCAAAGCTGAGAAATATAGGACAAGGTGGATGCGTCGCATCCACCCTCGCGGGCAAAACTGAAATGGAGGACGAGGTGGATGCGTCGCATCCACCTTAGCATCAATCCCTGAAGCCGATTTGGACTAGGAATAGGAGAGCTTTGGCCCACGACTTTTGTACGCAATATATAATCCAAAAACGCCTCTTTTAGGGTATCTAACATATTGGAGAAGAGGAAAAAGGCACAAAAAAGTTCTAAAACCACAGAATTCGTCTTGAGTTCCTATTCTCTCTTTCTTTTATTGATTCTTATGCACTCTTGTGAATTTTTGATGATTGCCTGAATATGAGTGGCTAAGAACCCTGTTGTTCTAGGGTCATGGGTATACATGAATGTTGATGTTTGAAGTGTAAATTTGACGAAGTTGATTTTATCATATTGGGTTGTTTATTTAATTCTGTTTTTAATTATTTTGCTGAGTAGCTAACAGTGAAATACTATCTACGAATCTAGAGTTGAACTCGAAAGTGGGAACTCTAGATTGCATATAGAATTAAATAGAGCAAGTTCTTAAATCCGGGCATCGGGGAAAGGATTCGCAATTGGGATAGACATATACCTAATTGCCTTGCTCGGTTGCAATACAGGAATTGTACATGCGTTCTTGTTAAGTTTAATTCCATAGACATATAGGTATTAAGTTAGTTTGAATAGGCTAGTAAGGGCTTGACAGACTCTTATGAGTAATATCAACCCTGTGAACCAACAATCCAGATAAATCAATTAGTTATTTTAAGCTAAGAATGCAACATGATTGTTAAATAACCCGTGACCTTGGAATATTATCTCCCATTGATTGTTATTTAAAACTATTTAAGTGTTGTGTTGATTTTTGGTATTCCATTACTTGATAGTCTTTAGGTAGTAAATTAGACAATTATCTATTTTATAAGGAATCGATTGAATTGATAAGCTATTTGAGTTTGAATTAGTCAAAAGTTAATCATAAGTCCTCGTGGGAACGATACTCTATTCACTACTCTATTACTTGACGACCACGTATACTTGCGTGAGTATGTTTGGTCCCAACACTATTGCAAGAAGAATGCTCGCTAAAGTAATTGGCTTGGCTACCATTATCGACGACATCTATTGCACGAGAACGATTGCTATTGCTATTGCTTCGAGCTCCGTGACTTGTGATCTGGTAAGAGGTCATGAAAATTTGCGTGTTTCTTTTATTATCAACAGTGTACGAAGGTTTTTAAGATGAGGTTTGGTTCGATAGGGGTTTAATACTAGTATTTGGTTGGTTCCGTGGTTATGGTTATGGCTTGATACCGCTGGTTCAAACTCATACAGTGTGTAAATGTAAGATTCGTGTCTTGAAAAAAAAATTCTAAATGTTGAAAATTAAACTCCAAGATTTTATGGGCTAAGTTTAAATTAATGATTTTCAGTTGTATTGTGTAGTCAAGCCTATATGAAATAGGGTGACGTGGGTTCACCCCCGGGTACGTGTGTGGTAAGATGGAACAATAATTTGATTGCTTGGAAACAACTTTTGGTACGTTCGAGGACGAGTGTATGTTTAAGTGGGGGAGAATGTAATGATCCAGCCGGTCGTTTTGAGTATTACAACCTCGTTTCCCCAATTACTGTTCAAATTGTACTTTACAGCTATTGTGTGAATTGCTGGGATAAATGGTTCGGGTCCGGTGAGGTTTTGGAATGAATTGGAACACTTAGTTCCAAGGTTTAAAGCTTAATATCGACTTATGTATAAACGACCCCTGAATGAAGTTTTGATAATTCCAGTAGCTCCGTATGGTAATTTTGGGCTTAGGAGCGTATCCGAAAAATTATTTGGAGGTCCGTAGTGGAATTAGGCTTGAATTGCCGAAAGTTGAATTTTGGGAAGTTTGATCGGGGGTTGAATTTTTGATATCGGGGTCAGAATCCGATTTTGGAAATTTGAATATGTCCGTCATGTGAAATGTGACTTGTGTGCAAAATTTGAGGTCAACCAGACGTGATTTGATAGATTTCGGCGTCGTTTGTAGAATTTGAAAATTTCAAAATTTATTAGGCTTGAATCCGTGTGTAGTTCGTATTTTTGAGGTTGTTTGATGTGATTTCAGGCCTCAAATAGGTCTGTGCTCTGTTTTAGGACTTGTTGGTGTATTTGGTTGAGGTCCCGGAGGCCTCGGGTAAGTTTCGGATGGTTAACGGATCAAATTAGGACTTAAGAAAATGCTGGAATTGCTGCCTACTGGTGTGATCGCACCTGCGAAGCTTTTGATCGCAGGTGCGAAGCCGCACGTGCACGAGATCAGTCGCAGAAGCGACCAAGTGTGGAACTGGGGCAGTGCTCGCAGGTGCGAGAATTTGGCTGCATCTGGGAGGCCGCATGTGCGAAGGTTAATGCGCATCTGCGCGCCCGCAGATGCGAGAAGGGCGCCGCAGATGCGAGATTTTGGAAGCGCGGTTGTTTACGCAGGCGCGCATTTTTTGTCCGCAAAAGCGGATGCGCAAGTGCAGAAATGCCTGGGCAGTGTTAGAAATGAGGGTTCCCCACAACTTGGGGTAAGTGTTCTTGACTCCCTTGTGATAATATTCCATGAATCTATCTTCATTTTTAGCAATTGGTTGATAAATTTATAGAGAAAATTGGCGGTGTTGGCCTAA
Organism: Nicotiana tabacum; assembly: GCF_000715075.1. Classification (NCBI taxonomy): domain Eukaryota; kingdom Viridiplantae; phylum Streptophyta; class Magnoliopsida; order Solanales; family Solanaceae; genus Nicotiana; species Nicotiana tabacum. The sequence continues at coordinate 15,098,140 of NC_134098.1, forward strand.
AAGTTCATAATACGAATCTTTGAGTTTGAATATCGATTTGGAGTCAGAATTGAGTAAAATTAGTATGGTTGAACTTGTAATTGGATGGGTTGTCGTATTTTGCGAGTTTTGTCGGATTTCGAGATGTGGGCCCCACAGGTGATTTTTGGGGCGTAATTTCGGATTGTGTGGAAAATATTAGCATTTTGATATGGAATTAATACCTATAAATTGTGTGGACTGAATCAAATTAATTGTGGTAGATTCGAGCCGTTCGGGAGTTGATACGCGCATAATGGGATTTCTGGATCATTGTTTAGCTTGCTCGACATTTGGATTCGGCTTGTTCGAGGTAAGTAACTCTTCTAATCTTGGAGTTGAGGGTATGAACCTTGAATATATATATTTCGTGAATTATTGGGAGGTGACGCACATGCTAGGTGATGGGCGTGTGGGCGTGCACTATAGAAATTGTGACATAATTGTTTATGTGAAATTTTATAGTTAAATGATCTTGCCATTTTCCATGCGGTTTTATGCGTTAAAGAAATTGAGCTGAAAAGCATATTAAAAATTATGTTGAGGCTATGTGCCAGTATTATTGGGACCCACAGAGGTCATATTGCTATGAATTATTTGTTTAAATTGAAAATTCATACTCAGTCATATTCATTTCATTGCATATCATATTGTAGTCTATATTGTTATTTATTGATACATCATATCATTATTTTGGGATATTTTCATGATATTGTGAGCCCGAGAGACTGGAGAGATTGATGACTGAGCGAGGTCGAGGGCCTGATTGTGAGGATTATTGTGGATCGGGGATACCCGCCTACAGCATGCTTTATATACTTTATTATTTTAACACGTGAGTTGTCCGTGCATATTATAGTGCTTGGGCTGAAGGAGCCCCTCCGGAGTCTGTACACACCCTAGTGAGCGCAGGTACCTACTGAGTGCGAGTGTCGAGTGCTGAGCGACTGGAAGGCATGAGTGATTGTGAGGTATGCCCGAGTAGCATGAGTGATTGTGAGGTATGCCCGAGTGGCATGAGTGATTGTGAGGTATACCCGAGAGGCATGAGTGACTGTGAGGTTTGCCCGAGGGGCTGTATATGAGTGATGTTCTGCCCGAGGAGCTGTTTATGATTTTATCACTGAGTTGCATCGCATTGGCATGCACATATGACATACATGCATAGAGATGTATTTTTCTCATGTTGTTCAACATTACATCATTCATGATTTCTCACACATTTTGATAGATAGGCATAGTGATGCATTTGTTTAACACGGGTTATCCGGAGGAAAATGAACATCTTATTTATTATTAAAAAGATTTGGGGAGAGATTTATTGTTTTCAAACTATTCATATTTTTGGCAACTTCGGCAAACGATTTGGGCTTTCACTGATGTATTTGAAAGGAAGAACTATTATTTTTTTGAAATCATGATTTGGCCGAGCATTTTATCTCTGAGTTACTTCTGGTATTATTTATTTTATGTTGTTATGGGATGTTTTGGACTATTGATTGTGGATCCGACCTTGGTGGAAGCTTGTCACTACTTTCAAACTACTGCTAGGTTTGTTACTTACTCAATACATGGGGTCGGTTGTACTGATACTATACTTCTGCACATTGCGTGCAGATGTTGGCTGTTGTTATTGTTGTGCTCGATGGTTGCGAGATGTGAAGATGTACCTACGTTCTCGTTGTAGCTGCCTCTTGTTTAGGGTAGCCTTAGATTTATAAAAGCTCTGTTTATGTATTATTCAAACAGACTATATATTTATTTCATTTTCGCTTTGTGTACTCTATTCTTAGAAGCTCATGATTTGTACTACTAGTTCTTGGAAATTGTATAAGATTAAGACCTTTATTCACTTAAATTGCTTTAATGATTATTATTGGAAGTGGATAGTTGGTAATTGGCTTACTTAGCGGGTTGGGTTAGGTGCCATCACGACTAGTTGGATTTTGGGTCGTGAAAATGCGGGTTCGGACGAACTCAGTGGCTTTTTCGGAATCCTGTATTTGTATTAAAATATTTACTAAATCTATATAAATATATACTGCCGAACCCAGTAACAAAAGGGGTCTTGGTTCAACCGTAAGGGTTGTGGGTTCGCTGGAAAAGATGGGGGTTCGATTCTCTCTGAAAGCAGTGTTTTATTTTAAAATTTAAAACCCACACACTTTAAATCGTAGCTCCGCCTCTGATCATGACCAATTACAATGTTGAAATTAAAAAAATATCCTTTTTAGTTCTATTACACGTAAAAGATATTTCTCTTACGTATAAAAGTAAATTTTCGACCTGTATAAAAAAGAGATAAGGTCATATTATTTCTGTTAATTATGTACTGCTCAAATTGACCAATAAGATTCTTGACAAGCAGATGGGACGTTAGTGCCATCGATGAATTGCCGCCATACATGAAATCCTGTTTTCTTGCCATTCATGGTGTTTATGCTGAAATGGAGGAGGAATTGGCCAAGAGAGGAGAATCTTATCGGGTTGACTACGTTCATATAACTTATTTCAATGTTTCTTTTTAAAGTAAATATACTTCATTTCCTGCAACTGAAGATTGCTATTAACGAAGCATAAAAAGAGAAAAATATTGGTAAAGGGTGATTTGTATAAGTAGGATCATTCGGTGCCACTTTAAATTTTAACCCTGGTAAAACAAGTCTTTGGAAAAATTGTTTCCAATCAGAATTTTGAGAAGCACTCCTAGCATTCAACATAAGTTTTCATACGAAGATTACCGGAATTTGTCATAAAATATGGCAATTGCCATAAGTTTTCATATGGTAATCACGAGTATTTACCATAAAATATGACTATTATCGGAATTAATAATATATAATGTTCACCAAGATTTGCTACAAAATATGATAATTATAGTAATCGTCAAAAAATTTTATATGATGACACCTGGGTTTGCCATAAAATATGGCAATTGTTAGAATTTTTCATACGAAAAAATTATGGCAATCAACAGAAATGCTTATTTCCCAAGATTTTTCTAACAGAGTCAAAATGTAAATGATGTCCTAAAAGGTCCACCCATCTTAATTTTTTGAATGGTAAAGTGGGTTGTCAATCTGATATATGATGCTCGATTATCCATTTTGGTATATAAATTTTGCAATGCCTTTAAATGACTTGTCACGTTCATAAAATATATATTTGTATGTTCAATGTTTAGTCATAGGAAATTACATTCATTTACTTTCTTTTGTCTTTATCTTATTCATTTTTGTAATGTTATTCTTAATCCAGCAGAAGTGAGATCATATGTCTTCTCTCACTTAATTTGTACACCAGTGCTCTTAACCTAAATAGTCACTTATCCAATTGTTTAAACTAAAGGTAACTAGCATATGTATAGTATATGAATAATTCATGTATGATATATATATAGTCGTGCATAATAAGTATATAATTTCGGGTTAGATAAAATAAACAGTAAATCGGACTAACTATTTGTATAAAATCCCTAATTTCTTCCCATTCTTAGTTGATCGTACATAATCCCATTGCCACCATAACCCCCCCCCCCCCCCCTCCCCCCCCAAAAAAAAAGAAGTTGATGAGCTATTCCTGAGTGACTCTTTAATGACACAGTGACTAAATATTTTGGACTTATACTCCAGATGAAAAAGTTGACTAGGGCATATTTTGAAGAAGCAAAGTGGTCTCATTCAGCTTGTTATGTCCCAACTTTTGAGGAGTACATGAAGGTTGCACTTGTTTCTAGTGGTTACATGATGGTTGCAACAACTTCTTTAGTTGGCATAGATGATAATTTGATAAACAAGAATGTCATGGATTGGGTTACACTTGAACCTTTAATTGTTCAAGCTTCAACGGTAATTGCCAGACCGATGGATGACACGCGTGGACATGAAGTAAGAATATGTTATGCTTGTTAAAGTTCTTTCATTGTTTAAAATATACTCCATCCGTTCAATTTAGATGACACATTTTCTTTATTAGTCCGTTCCAAAAAGAGTGACACATTTCTATAATTGAAAATAATTCAACTTTAAACTTTTTATTTTACTCATCTTACCCTTAATGAGTAGCTTTTATAACCACACAAATGTCATGGCCCCACAAAGCTTTTACTCCTTAAACTTTTAAGACCACAAATTTCAAAATCTGCCTCTTTTCTCTTAAACTCCGTGCCGAGTCAATCTACCTCATCTAAATTGAAACGGAGGGAATATATGACGGAAACTTATTTCCAATAACTTTTAACAGCTGCTTCTCTAAGTGAACACATTTTTGTAGTTTGAACAGGAAAGAGGACATGAACCTTCAGCAGTGGAGTGCTACATGAAGCAGCATGGAACATCAAAAGAAGAGGTGCTTTTGGAGCTTCAAAAATTAGTAAGTAATGCATGGAAAGATATAAACAGACAATGTATGGATCCAAGAGAAGTACCAATGCTTATTCTCATGCGAGTTCTCAATCTTGCACGTGTGATAGATCTCATTTACAAAGATGGAGATGCATTTACACATTCCACTACCAAGCTCAAGAACATCATTACTTCAATATTGGTTGATCATGTTCCATAATGCAACCATGTTAGGGTCATCTGATATCATCATTTATACCTATACATAATCTTTACACAAATAGCTGGCCTAATTCATATTTATAGCATGTATACATAAAGTATATTATGATTATACACGATTATATATTTATTATATATTCGCCGATAATTTCTAATTTAATCGGTTAGGTGTGCAACTATTTAGGTTAATTCTTCTTATAACTACACCTACTTATTTACTAGTAAATTTGTCCGTATCCATTACCAACATCAACGTCAAATGAAAATTTACTTAGATTGAAGCAGAACAATCTATTTTTCTAGTCTACCCAAAATTGTTTTTTTCTATACATAAACATAATATTTGACAACAAAAATAATGCCGCAAATGGCTTTGAGTACTTGCTTAATCCCCGAGAAACTAACTGTGAATACTTAGTTATCTCGTAGCTCGTTATATCATCTCCCATATCTAGGCATATATCAGACTAATGAATCCTAAATCATAACCTTATTCAATTGTATCTCCCGACACTACTAGAAATTCGGCAAAAACCAACCAAGGTCGACCGACCGACTTTGGTTGGTCAAAAAACCGATCAAAAAACCGACCAAAGTTGGTCGGTTTTTCAAAATATTTTTTTTAATTTTTTTTTTTACGAAACCGTCCAACTTTGGTCGGTTTTTTTTGGCGCAAAAATGCGGGAAACTATTTTTGAGTCCCGCGAAATTTATGTTTCAAGAAACCGACCAACTTTGGTTGGTTTTTCAATTAAAATAAATAAAAATTAATATTTAAAAAATTGACCAAAATTGGTCGGTTAATTCGGCGGGTCATTTAAAAAAACCGACCAACTTTGGTCGGTAATTTTACTTTTTAATAAAATCGACCAACTTTGGTCGGTTATTTTCGTGCGAAAATACAATTAAAGAGTATAAATCAAATAAAAGACAGTCTTAAAACAAAATGTACCAATGGTCTAGTGGTAGAATAGTATCCTGCCACAGTACAGACCCCGGTTCGATTCCCAGATGGTGAATCTTTTTATTACATAATTAAAATACCGACCAACTTTGGTCGGTTTTTTTTGCAATATTTGTTTTTTTGAATTTAATTGACCGACCAAAGTTGGTCGGTAATTTCTGACCAACTTTGGTCGGTATTCCTTTTCGACCATAAAAATACCGTCCACACATAAATGGTCGCGTTTTGATCGATTTTTGACCATTACCGACCAACATTGGTCGTTTTTTTGGTCTGTTTTTAGCGAATTTCTAGTAGTGCGAGCCTAAGCTAAGCTGTGATCTATAACTAGCTACATGTCCTCTAGTCGTTGTTACCCAAACTGAGAATATGTCCTCGCCAACATGTAGGAAGGAGAAGAAAGAATATCAAAATCCTACTTCATGCCTACAGTACGAAGAGTGAATGAAAGAAGGGACCCCTTTCCTAAATTCCTTTATAGCCTCTCGCTTATAGATATAAAACTCTACGTATCCATAAATAAGATTCTACTAAGACACTGCTCATGACTCGTAAGATCTGTGAACCTAGTGCTCTTGAACCAATTTATCACAATTCAAATCTCAAAATGTTGTGATGATACCTAACCCAATTCACTAGGTGAACTAACCATCACAAATGTAACCACAACACAAGAAAATCATGTATATAAGGAACTAAAACATGAAATTTATTATAAACTACCCTAAGAATTGGTATCACAAATCGTCACCAACTAAGAATAGGAATACAATACAGATATGAGAAAATATACCATCTCTTTGAATATATATAAACTGAAATATAGGTTCCTAGGCTACGAGAACAACTAGATCCTGATAACTGAAACATTGATATATCTTCATGCTCGCTCATGAACTCCGTGACAACTCAGCCCCAAAATCTGCATGCAAGAAGTATAGTATGAGTACAACTTACGTAATGTGCCAGTAAGTATCAAGACTAATCGCAACGAAGTAGTAACAAGGTTTAGTCAAAAGATACTCCATAAATATAAATTATGTAGTTCATAAATATATACTCCCTCCGTTTCAATTTATGTGAACCCATTTGACTAGGCACGGAGTTTAAGAAAAGAGAGAAGACTTTTAAACTTGTGGTGTAAAATGAGGCACATATATTTTGTGTGGCTATAAATCATTGCATAAAGGTAAATTGTTTCCAAATAGGAAAAGTGGTCATTCTTTTTGGCACGGACTAAAAAGGAAATAGGCATTTTATTTTAAGACTGTCTTTTATTTGATTTATACTAAAAAGGAAATAGGCATTTTGGGCTTATATGTCTTGCTTAGCCTCAAATTGACATTTTACTATGCCCTACCATGGCCACAACCAACATGCAATAGCTAAATCCTCCCGAGTCTAAACTCATCAACAAAACATAAGCATCTACTTCATCTAAAAAATGTACAACATGAAAGATCCCTCAACATGATCCTAACTCGAGACTGCACAACATATCCAGAAAAATCAAGCACCCATAGTCCTTTTTTCATCCCAAGCAACCCTTCTCGTAACATTCAAGACATATGAACACATCCCGTAGTCACCTCATATTCATCATATAGCTATCCAACCACTCACCGAGCCATAAATCCCGCTCATAGGGATACTACCGGACATATAAGCCCAAAAGCACATGCTCACACAATTGGAACCACCAATCCCAAGCTACGGTCAAAACTTGGCCTCAAGTCCTCCAGACTGACCTATCACCCAAAACACAGAAAGCACGTCTCGTACCCTATCCATGGAATCACAAGTCGTCGGTGAACAGCCGATATTGAGTGCTCACATAACATACGAGTGAGTGGAAGAAATTCAAAGAGGTACGCTTCAAGCTGAATCAATTTCGCACGATAAGGAAAAAAAGATGGAATGTTTATCCTAAATTCCTTGTAGCCTCTCGAAGATAGGTATGGACGTCATCATACCGATTTGCAAGACTCTACTAGAATCTTGCTTATGACTCGTAGAACCTATGAACCTAGGAACCTAGGGCTTTGAAACCAATTTGTCACGATCCAAAATCTAACCAGTCGTGATGGAACTTAACCTAACCCGGTAGGTAAGCCAAATATTAGTAAAACACAGTTTAATAATGAAATTAAGAGTCAAAATGAAATAATTGAATCTTTATACAACTCCCCAAGGACTAGTAGTGCAAGTAATGAGTCATTGAGTCTTAGATTTACAAACTGAAAGAAAAAATGATACAATATATGTTTGAAATATACATGAACAGAATCCCAAATCTAAAACTTCCAAGAACTAGTGGTAGCGAAACTGGAACATGAGTACATCTTCAATGCCAGCTCCCGCCATACACAGCAACATCAACTCCAAGATCTACACGCAAGGTGCAGAAGTGTAGTATGAGTACAACCGAACCCATGTACTCAATAAGTATCCTAACTATCCTCGGCGAGATAAAAGAAGCAAGAACTATAAATGATACTCACCAACACCTGTACAGTTCATAACTTCAACCGTATAAAACAAATATATGATCAAATCAGGAAAATCTCAGATATAACCGCTTTGATGCCTAAAAATGCTTTGTTTTAAAGTGTTTTACTCAGTCAAGAATCCAGCATATAAAGAAGATATACAAGTAAATCAGGTAAACATTCAAAGGATTAACAAGTAAAGATGAAATGCAATAATCACATATCAGTCTGTTGCGGCGCGCAACCCGATCTAAATAACAGTAACCAGCTCTCCCATAGCTCACATCAACCAGAAACCCGTCGGTTTCTCACAATTCGTATGTACACCATCAAGAGTGAAACTTGAGAGGGTGGCCTTGGGGGGATGGATCTTTATCCACGCAAAAGCAAGACCAATTCAACGTGCTACCTGCCATGCTTGGTCACATGCGCAATATCATAATCCACCCAGCGTGGTCACAGACTCAACGTGATGGATTCGCCCAGCGTGGTCACATGCTATATCATAATTCACCCGGCGTGGTCACATGCATATCAACACAATCCGCTTGGCATGGTCACAGGCATAACAACACAATTCGCCCGACGTGGTTACAGTCATTACAACATAAATTGCCCAGTGTGGTCACAGGCATAACAACATAATCCTCCCGTCATGGTCACAGGCATAACAACATAATCCGCCCGACACGGTCACAGGCATAACAACATAATCCGCTTGGCGTGGTCACAGGCATAACAACATAATTCGCCCGGCATGGTCACATGTGTCTAGTACAAATCATATCACACAGAAACACATGTATGTGATTAATAAATATTATATTTCATGCTCCTGGACTAGTATAATAACATGCTAAAGTGTAGGCATGTGCAAAGTGTGCTATCATAGCTCAAATCGGAAACTTCATCATAGAAATAGCAATTACCAAGTTTATTCAAAGAATTACCCTCTTTGTAGACTCAACCATGGCTCAAATAGTTCATAACAAGGTTACAAATATGAGAATCATTATAGCTTAAATTTTAACAATAAATTCTAAGCATTACATAGCCTATGCACTACTCCGAGCATGGATAAATATCCCGGTGCTCGCACATGGGCTCAAACCTCACACGTATGCGTACCCATATCATGTAGCTATCACAAATAACTCAGGCAACTAGTGCCTCAACCAAGTTTAGATAATATACTTACCTAAAGCAAGATGAAGAAAATACTAAGAAAGCCAAACAATACTCTATAAGTGCCATCCCACACAAATCAACCTCGGAACGGCTCAAAATTAGCCAAAAGAAACTCAAAAATATCAAATAAAGCCAAAGGAAACAAACCCAATTGATAAAGGTCGAATCTTTAATCAAAATCTCAAAGCCAACCAAAAAGTCAAACGCACCTCAGAACCCAACAAAACTTACAAAATCCGATAACCCATTCAATTACGAGTCAAACTATACTAATTTCACTAAAATTCGACTCTGAATCGATGTTCAAAACTCACAAATTCACTTTAGGCAAGTTTAGACAAAACCCCTAATTTCTCTTTGAAATTCATAATCCAAATGCCAAAATCTAAGATAGATTCATGAAATATAATCAAACCTGAGTCAAAAATATTTATCCCAGTCCATGTGGTGAAATCCCTCTCCCAAGTTGCCCAATATCGAGCTCCAAATCTCAAAATGTGAATAAAATGACCAAGCCCTCGAAATATAGCTTCTGCCAAGGCATCTTCGCACATGCGACATCCCAGCCGCTTTTGCAGAGTCGCTTCTATGACAAAACCTATGCTTCTGCGGAAAAAACTAATCAGCCGACCACTCACACCTGTGGATTTCCTTCAGCTTCTACGCAACCATAGGTGTGAAGCAAGACACGTTTATGCTCTCCATCTAGCTTCTACGCCCAGGGCCATCACTTCTGCGACGCCGCAAATGCGCTCAAGTTTCTGCATATGCAGTGACTCCAAACTCAGTCTCTTTTCGCGGTGCGACTACATTTTCTCTTCTGCGAGCATCGCACCTACGCAACATCAACCGCAGGTGCGAAACACTAGAATCAGTTGTAACCAACACCTTCACATGGAGGAAAATTGTCTGAAACACGTCCGCTACTCACCGAGCCCCTCGGGACCCCGTCCAAACATGCCAACATGTCCCAAAATATAACACGGGCCTACTCGAGGCCTCAAATCATACATAACAACATCAAAATCATGAATCATACCTCAAATCAAACTCTATGAATTTGTTTGAACTTTTAACTTCCAAAACTCATGCTAAACCATATCAAATCAACCCGTAATGGCCTCAAACTTTGCACACAAGTCCCAAATGACATAACGAAGCTTTTTCAATTCCCGAAACTACTATTTAAATCTGATATCATCAAAGTCAATTCCCGGTCAAACCTATTTACTTTCCAAACTTTCAAATTGCCAACTTTCTCTAATTAACGTTAAAACCCTCAAGAAGCACCCAAATGCAAATTCGGGCATACACCCATGCCAAAAATCACCATCCGTACCTAAAGGAACCATCAAAACTCCGATCCTAGGTCAAATACACAAAGGTCAAACTTGGTCAACTCTTCCAATATAAAGTTCCCTAGTTGAGAATCATTCTTCCAAATCAATCCCAAATTACCTGAAAATAAAAACCGACGATTCCAAAAGTCATAATACATAATATGAATCTTCTCAAGACTTCAAACTGCTGAACGGAATGCAAATGCACAAAATAACCAGTTGGATCGTTACACCTAGATTCAGTTGTGATAGTATTATTATCCTCCAATAAAAAATCATATTATTCTGTAAAGATGTCAAAATGACAAATGGATTAAACCTCTAGAAACTTGGTTCAAAGGGCTATGATTTTAATTTTTGGATCATCCCTAAATTATTTATAGATTGGGAGAAATACTCTTATGAAGTGAGGGTAAATGCAAAAAGGTCTCGTTTCAGCAATTGAAATCCTTAAAAACTTGCTCCAAATACGCTGAAACCCACTCTCGAGTTACCTCTAAACCACTCCAATAAGTCAAAATACCCTATATGGAGTTACCAAAGGCTTAAAACGCGAAGGAAAATGTTACAACACAAAGTCAACTCTCAAGCCAAACTCTTGAACCTTAACCTTCTAATTATCATGCAATAGCATAGAATTGCACCCGAGATCACCAACCCCTAATCCCAACATACATAAAAGTCCAAAATTATCTTATGAAACTAATGGAACCTTCAAATCACAAGTTCAGACTAGTTTACTAAAAATATTAACTTTGGTTAACTCTTCTCAACTTAAGACTTCAAGTTAGGAACTAAGTATCCCAAATCACTCTGGAACCTCCAAGAACCCAAGCCACTCATACTCGCAAGTCATAAATCATGAAACAAACCTACGAAAGTATCAAATCAAGGAGATAGGTACTAAAACTCAAAATGAACAGTCTTGATGGATATATTCTCCCCCGCTTAAATATATATTTGTCCTCTAACATGCAAAGAGTTTTTCAGAAACCGTCAAGAGACTGTGAAAACTCATCATCCACATCCTCACAGGTGGTCTCATGCTACCTCCATTCAGATGATACCATTAGTACACCTATAACGACCTGCACAAATATTTTGCTTTCTAGAACTCGGTTCCCATATTTGAGACTTATCAATTATCATACATACTTTTCCTGTTTTATGACTTGCGAGCATATTTGGTTTGGTTTCAGAAGGGTTCAGGTTGAATTTGGAACACTTAGTTCCATGGTAGTGGTCTAAGGTGGCTATGTTTGACTAAAGTCAATACTTTGCGTAAACCGCCTTGAAATCGGGATTTGAAGGTTTCAATAAGTTTATATGGTAATTTTGAACTTGGGCATTTGTTAGGGTCGAGTCTCGGGTAGTCCGAGAGCGATTCTACGCCTTATGTTGAAAGTTGGAAACTTTGAAAGTCTAAATGTTAGAAAAGTTTGCTTAAATAGGAATCATGGGAATTTGGGCTTGGATGTGTATTTTAGAAGCTCGAGAAATTTTATGGGTATTCGGACTTAGGCATATGAGTTGGAGTCGGACGAGGGGCTCAGGAGTGAATCGGACGCTTGCAAAGTAAGTTGATAGTTCTTAAGTTTGGATGTTGGAAGAATTGAATGTTTGATGGCGATTATCATCTTTTGGTGTTTGGATTGGCATTACAAATATTGGGACATGTTTTTAATAGCTATTAAGGCTCGTTAGTATGATTAGATGGAGACCTCGGTGTCTCGAGTGAGTTTCGGACCATCTGGAGCATGTTGAAGTTGGCAAATTTTTGGTAATAACTAATGTGCTTTATGATCGCAAAGCAAGTCACGCGATCGCGGAGAAGTGGGCTAGCAGGCGAGCTTTTTCTCTTTATGCTCGTGTGCAAGATGTTGCGTTCTCATAGGGATGGGGGCAGGAGCATCATGTTCGCATGCATGGGTTCGCTTTCACAATGGTGTGGAGTCAGTTAAGCTTGGCAGACTTGGGCATTACGTTCGTGAGAATGTCTTCGCATTCGCGCAAGAGGAATTCTGGGCGAGGCTGGTTTGGCCTTCCCGGTCGCGAGGGTACTACCACGATCGCGAAGAGTAGTACCTAGGTATAGTATAAGTTTTGTGATAAGGACTTAGCTCATTTTATCATTTTTCTCTCTTGCATAGGTGATTCGGGGTTGATTTGAAGTGCAATTTTCATCATCTAACATAAGGTAAGTGATTCTAACTTGTTGTGACCTAAGTACATGGATTATACATGGAAATTAACTGTAGTGATCCGACTGTTGTTTTGAGCTTACCATACCTTGAGTAGATTCATGATGTATTATGACTTATGTATACGATTAATTTCGATATTTGAGAGGTTCTGGATATAGTTGGAAGAGTGATTCCCAATTTAGAAGCTTTAAGTTAGAAAAGTTGATCAAGGTTTGACTTTTGAGTAAACCACATCGGAATCTTTATTTGATGGTTTCAATAGGTTCGTATGGTAATTTTATACTTAGAAGTGTATTCGGATATGAATTTAGATGTTCCTAAAACGTTTTGGCTCTATTTACCGAAAGTTGGCAATTTGAGAAATTGAAGAGTTCATAAGTTTGACCGGAAGTTGACTTTGATATTATCGGGGTCCGGTCGATGTTCTAGAACTTTGGCTAGGTTTATTTAGTGTATTAGAACTTGAGTGCAAAGTTTGGTTGTGAAATAAAATATCTAAGTGTGATCCAGACGTGTTCGACGTAGTTAAAATGTTTGAAACTCAAGAGAATAATTTTGATCTCCGATTTGTGGATTTGATATTATCTATGGTGTTTTGTGTCTTTGGGTAAGCTTATATAATGTATTTGGACTTGCTGGTATAATCGGGTGGTGTCCCAAGGGGATCGGTGTGATCCGGGGTAGTTTTAGACCATTTCTATGTGTTTTTTAGCAGCTGGGTTGCTGGTGTGTTGCAGTTTATCACGATTGTGGAGTTAGGCTTGTGATCATTAGATAAGGATCTTGGTCAGCTGGTATTTCTGCTTCACGTTCGCGGTCCAGGGGACGCATTCACGATGTGTGGGGGCTGGAGCTTTATGCTCCGCGCTTGCATAGTTTGGCATACGTTCGCGAATAGTTAGAAGGAATGCCTCCATGTTCGCGTATCAGTTGTTGCCTTCACATAGGGTCGAAGCAGGGGGGCTCATTGGCTTTCGCGTTCGCAAATGGAGCTCGCATTTGAGGTGTGTTGGGTTGTTGGCTTCCACGATCGTGGGGCCCAGACGTGATTATGTAGAGTATTTTTCAGGGGCAGTAGCATATGTGCTTTGCGAACGCGAGGTTTGTGTCGCGTTCGTGAATGGTACTTCTGGACAGATTATTTAAGATGTCATTTCGGGACTTTTACCCATTCTTTCATATTTTGAGCCCTAGACATGGAGATGGGCTATCTTTCATAGGGATTTTCATACAAGGCAAGAGGGTAGGTGGCTTCTACCTATTTATGATTATATTTCAAGAATCTACATTGATTTCTAGACCTAAAACATGAAAATTTGTAAGGAAATGTGGGATTTTTATCTGCACTTTAAGAATGTATTTTGGGGGTTTTGACTATCAATTTGGACCCGAATTGGAAAATTAATTATATATTTGGTACTTGACAGTGGGTCATCGAATTTTGGTATTGGTTTCGGATTTCGGATACGTGGGTTTGGGTTGACTTTTTGGAAATTCATCAACTATCGAAGCTTTATGATTTAGGATTGCTTCTTATAGGATTTTTGATTTCTTTGGATGATGATGGGCTTGGTTTTGCGTGATTGGAGGTCTAGAACGAGGTTTTGATGTAATTTGAGGTTGATGATAGTCCGGAAAGAGGTAAGTCTCCTTGCTAACCTTGTTAAGAGGGAAACCTCTATGATTTGACTTGATTACTATGTGTTTAACGTATTGGGGTAGTGTATATGTGAGTGTATATACACGTACCAAGTTTATATTATTTCCGGGGTAGAATTGAGAAACTTTACACCTTGTTTTGATTATGTGCTCATTTTGATTCATGATTTATTTGGCTTATATGACTACATTCGCTCTCTTATTCATGCTAGAGATCATGCGTAGGTTTTTGATTAATTATAAAGGCATTGGAGCTTATTCTTTACATGTTGAATTACTTGAATCATCCGTAGTCATATAGATTCTATGAGCACATATCCACATAATTATTATTAAGTCCTTGTGCATTTCTTATCTATTAATTCTTGGGCATATGCATACATATTATATTTGAATACTTGATTTGGTCTGAGATTCTAGCACAAAATGCAAGGTCGTGCAGTTGAAATACAATTATGACATAGGACATGATGAGGGGATATTTGATTATATGTGAATTATCAAGCTCTTTTTTGTACTTGGATTTGGTACCATCCCTCCGGAGTCAGGTGATTACCCATGTTACCTATGAGCCTAGTCGATACATGAATTGTGTATCGAGTCGATATATGGATTTTGTATTAGATTTCAATACATGAATTTTGTATCGGATTAAAGGTAATACACAGATATTATATCGAGGCACATGGATCTTGTACCGATTATGGTAAAATATAGTGTATTGAGCATGCATAGACATCCTTGATTCATTTAGAAGCATTTATTTAAATGCTAAATGTTGCATGTCACCTAAATATGCTAGCTGAGAGCCTCCACTCCGTTGATTGAAGCATGCCATCTTTAAATACCATATTTGAGCATCATTATGATTATCTCTTGAATTGGAAGAGCATGCTTTATATTTTTTGACTGTTTGACATCTTTGATACCTGTTGTTCATAAGAATAATTATTGTTTTAGTTTCAGGCTCTATTATTTATATCTGTTCTGTAAGTATCTTGATGCCTATAGTTTCGCTACTGCTTTTTCGAGGTTAGACTTGATACTTACTGTATACCGACGATGGTATACTCTTACTATTCTTATGCACATCATTTTGTGCAGATCATCAGGTGGTACTAGCGGAGCCTCTTGTTGAGCCTAGACGTTCGGTCAGAGACTTGGGACGAGCTGCACCTCATGGATTCGTTTCGTAGTGCCTGAGTCCCTATTCTTTTTATCTCCTATATATTTTCTTTCCCTCAGACTGTTTCAATTATGTATTCAAACTTCAACTTATTTAGTAGTTGGTTGTGCACTTGTGTCACCTAGTTCTTGGACCCTGTTTTAGTCTTGTTTGGACCATGTTATTATATCAGATATTACCATATTTTGAGATTATTCATGGCTTTATTTATGATATGACTTTGTTAATTAAAGAAATCTTGACTACATTTTGTTGATTGTGAGTTATCTTGCTTAGCAAGTATGGCTAGGGGTCATCACGGTCTAAGGTGAGATTTTGGGTCGCGGCATAAAATAGAAATTGGTAGAAATTGTTTAATATATTGGGATTTTTGTTTGAACCATAGAATTTGGTAAAAGAAGAAACTGACCATGAAATTAGACATGGACTAAAGAACAAATTATCTATTTGAGTTCGTGGTGCTATGAGTAATATTTATTTCAAGAATTTTAGGAATCGGGGCACGGGCCCGGGGTTGACTTTAGTTGATTTTTCGTGTAGGGTTGGGAATTATTTTTAATTGGTAAACTATAGGTTCTTAAGTATGTTTTGACTGGTTTGAACGTTCTATAATGACCCAACAAGTCATTTTGAGTTCTAGCCTTTTATTTTGTATTTTGAGACATTGAATAGCTCTATTTGATGATTTACAACTTGCATGAGTGATTCATTTTTAACTCCGGAAAGTTTAAATGCGATTTTTCAAAGAAAACTTGATTCTAGAACTTAAAAGTTACTAGTGTTGACCACGGCCAACAATCTTGGTAAACGGGCTCAAATTAGTGTTTTAATGATTTCGGTAGGTTCATATGATGATTCAGGACTTGTACACATGTTTGGTTGGGGTCCCGAATGACTCGAGGCAATTTCAGCGCTTATTATAGAAATTCAAAAATTTGCACTTATGAACTTTGAAATCTTTGAGTTTTGATATGTGATCATTGGCTCTTGATGTTATTTTGATGTTTTGAGATTACGAGCGAGTCTGTATGAGGTTATTATATTTGTGTGGATGTTTGGAATAGGTCACGAGGGGCTCGGATGAGTTTCAGATTGATTTTGAAAGTTTTTATTTTGCTGGTGTTGCAGTCATCGCAATTGCGATGATCTGTTCGCAAATTGGAGGTCTGCAATTGCGAACAAGATCTCGCATTTGCGAAGTATGGGCAGGGGTGGCCAGCTTCGCAATGGATTCGCATGTGCGACCCTCGCAATTGGAGGTATGTGTCGCAATTGCGACTTCTATGTGTCTGAGGCCACTTTGTAACTGTGAACAAGAGTTTGCAATTGCGACATCTGTAGTTGGATAAAAATAGGAAATTGCGGTATTAGCTCATTGTTATTCCATTTTTTGAGACCTGGACTTTGTGGGAAGAGATTTTTTGAAGAGAAATTTCTATCCATCTTCAAGGGTTAGTATCTTTAACTTATTTTTGGTCAATTTATATCTCTTTCCATATATTTTCATCCCTAAATCTAAAAATTCATATAGTAAAATAGGAATTTTGGGTTAAACTTAGGATTTTTGTATTCTAGAGATCTTGACCTCGAATTGAGGTTGAATTCTCAAAATAATACTACATATTTGGGCTCGGAGGAGAATGGGTAAATCAGAATTTTGTCTTGATTTCGTATTTTGACCAAGTGAGTCCGTGTTGACTTTTTATTGATTTTTCCATATATGATAAAGATTGAACTTTTTTTATACTAGGATAGTTTTTGAAGCTTGTTTTGACTTATTTAAGTAATATTTGAATAGATTCGGTTGTTTGGAGACTTGTGCTAAAGGCAAATCAGTTTTAAATTGTTGATTTGGTTCCGGCAGAGATAAGTATCCTGAATAACCTTGATTTGTGGGAATTAGGATATAATTGGGTCTATTTTTTATGTGCTATATGTGTTGGGGAAGCGTATATGCAAGGTGGCGAGTGTATATGTGTTTGATATGGGTTAAGCATGCAGGTAGAACTAGCATATTTATGTGGTGTTATTTGTTATGTCTGTCATGATCTAAATTGGTTGTAGAACTCTTGATTGTTTTATTCATGTTAAAAGCTATGTTGAGCTTGTTGAGATAATGGGCATTAAGACTACATGGACATTTATTTGACTACTTATGCAAAATGATGGTTATTTTTTCATAAGGCATACTATGTTTAATTGCTCATCTTGATGTTGTTGTGCTTCCTACCTTTCTTGATATTGTTTCATATGTTTATGCTTGGTGAGGAAGAGTGAATTGTACGAAGGGTATTTTCGTACTTTTGAGGAAGAGTGATTATGCACGAAGCATATTTTCATGCTTTATTATATTATTATTAATGCACGAATGGTGTTTCAGTGCTTGTGAGGAAGAGTGAATATGCACGAAGGGTGTTTTCGTGCTCGTGAGGATGAGAGTAAAAGCATGAAATGTGATTCTTCATTTGATTGATATCTCTTATTCATTATTTTTGCTATGCAGATTGAGGACTTGGCTATGTTGTTTCATGGTTACTTTGCAAATTTCTTGGGCTTGAGTTGTTGAAAAAGACTCGTTTGGTGATATTTTGAAAGTATAGTCATTATATTCTTTGGTTATTTCTTATACTGTTCCTCGTGTCATTACTTCTTGCTATTTCACTTGTCATCTATTACGCTATTGTACTTTCTAGTTCCTTCATTTTCTTAATTGCTATATGTCTTGTTATTCTCTCTTGTTATTTAACTACACAGGTTTGTATAGTAGGTGTCTTGTTTTAGCCTTGTCACTATCTCGTCGGGGTTAGGCTCGACACCTATAGAGTACATTGGGCCGGTTATACTCATACTATACTTCTGCATTTCTTGCGCAAATTCTGGTATCGGATCCAGTGGCGTGCAGAGGGCCGACTAGCTTGCTTAGTTGAGGAGACTCGAGGTAGTACTGCACTCTCATTCGTAGGCCTTGAAGTCACATACCCATTAGATTCTCTCCTACTTATTCGTACCAAACAGTGTATTTATCATTTAAGACATTGCATTTAGCAACTCTACAGAAGATCATGTACTCAACGACACCATTTCTGGGAGGTTTTAAATGAATGTTGGTTTTAGTTTGGTTATACATTTCTGAGTTTTATACTTTATTATGATATTATGTCATTTTGTGCTAGAGCTTTATACTTTATTATGATATTATGTCATTTTATGCCTAGTTTTGTTTCTTTATTTCTGCTAAGTATTGGCTTACCTAGTAAGTGATGTTAGGCGCCATCATGACTTCTTGGTTGAAAATATGGGTTGTGACAAGTAGATATTAGAGAATTAGGATACCCAGGTTTCACGCATCATGAGCAAGCTTGGTATAATCTTGAGGATCAGTGTGGATACGCTTGTACTTATCTCGAGAAGCTATAAGGTTTTAGGAAACGTTGCTTTCTTTCTTTCTCTATCGTGCGACTTTTATCTATCCTAAAGTTTGAATCTTTCTTCTCTTTTTCTCTCAAAGATGGTAAGGATACGTACTTCAGCTGCAGTCGAGAAGAATCTGGAGCCTTGGGATGTAGCCACTACCAGGGATAGAGGCCGGGGCAAGGAAAGAGACAGAGGCAGAGCTCAGCCTAGGGCACATGCAGCGGTACCTACAGTTGAGCCTCAGCTAGCTACGAATAGTGAAGTTCCAATTAAGGTCAAGCATGTAGGGCCAACTCCGGTTCCAAAGGGGTTTATTGCTACCCCAATACTTCAGGATGCCTTGGTCCGCATGGTTGGCCTTATAGAGATAATGGTTCAGACCGGTATGCTTCCTATGGTACTAGGCATTTCTCATGACAGGGTAGGAGCTTAGACTCCCTCTACCCAAGCCCTAGAGCAAATGGTGCATGGATATTAGACCATAAGAGTGTTACCAATTGGGATAGTTCAGCCTATTAGTGGAAAGCAACTTGAGGTAAAGCCCGTGATGTCAGTTGATTAGCTGAAGAGGATGTATACATTCCAGAAGTTGTCTCCCCCTCAATTTGGCAGTGCATTTTCAGAGGATGCCTAAGAGTTCTTAGACTATTTCCATGATATCTTGCATAATTTGGGACTAGTTGAGTGCAATGGGGTTGATTTTGTTGTCTTTCAGATGCATGGTTCAGCCAAGAGGTGGTGGCAAAATTATAGGATAGGCAGGCCATCATGATCACCTCCTCTTACTTGGGCTCAGTTTTCACAGTTTTTCTTATAGAAGTTTATCCTACTAACTTGGAGAGATGATATGCGTAGTGAGTTTGAGACAATCACCTAGTATGAGATGAGATTTATTGATTTGGATCGTCATGCAGCTATCCCGATCCCTACTGAGATGGAGAGGGTGTAGAGGTTCATATAGGGGCTTGCTTATGGTATTAGGCTTCGGATAGATAGAGAGGCCGAGAATGAAACTTCTTTCACTCAGGTGGTTAAGATTGCTAAGAGCATTTAGCGAGTTCGTGGACAGGGGAGAGATGCGATATTTGATAAGAGGCCTCGTCATTTTGGTAGTTTTAGTGGTTCCTCGTCTGGGATAGGGGTTCTTTTAGTAAAGGCAATCCTATCAGGCTAGTACAAGCAGCACTCCAGGTTTCACATCGTACTTCAGATGGCCATGGTGCTTATAAAACTCATTTCGAGCAACCATCATTTAGTGCACCTCCAAAACAGAGTTCCATAGTAGTTATACGGGTCGTCAGGGACAATTTTGGGTTCAGCAGCTACGTTAGTAGAGGGGTTGCTATGTGTGTGGAGATTTGAGGCACGTCACGAGAGTTTTCCCAAAGTCGTAGAGTAGCATGCCATAACAGGGTACTCGTGCCATGATTCAGGTACCCATTGTTACCATCTGCCCAGACAGCTAGGGGTAGGGGTCAGCCAACTAGAGGTGGAGGCTAGTCAGTGAGATGTGTTCCTAGAGGTGGAGACAGGTTGTTGAGGATTAGCCCCGTTGTTATTCATTTCTTGGGAGACCCGAGGCGGAGTCGTCTGATTAGTCACCATATATGTTATCTCAGTCCGTCATAGAGATGCTTTAGTGTTATTTTATTTGAGTTCTATTTACTCTAATGTATCTTCATATTTTGCATAGCACTTAAGTATGCCTCGTGATTCTTTTGATATTCATGTCTTTGTGTCTATAGCGATTGGAGATTCTATAATGGTCGATTGGGTGAATCGGTCTTTTCTGGTTACTATCGACGATTTTGATACTGTAGTTGATCTTTTGTTGTAGATATGGTAGATTTTGAGGTTATTCCTGATATGAATTGGTTGTCCCTGTATCAATGTATCTTGGATTATCATGCTAATATTGTGACTTCAGTTATGCCAAGGTTACCTAGATTAGAGTGGAGAGAGACAGTTGGCCACTCTACGAGTAGGGTTATTTTATTTTTGAAGGTTGAGTGCATGGTGAGAAAGGGTGCTTGGCATATTTGGTTTATATTCGAGATGCTAGTGCGAAAATTCCTTCTATGGATTCGGTACTGGTTGTGAGAAAGTTTCTAAAGGTGTTTCTAGTGGATTTACCCGGCATACCGCCTGGGATATTGACTTTTGCATTGACTTGGTTCTGGGCACTCCGTCCATTTCTATCCTACCATACCGTATGGATCCAATACAGTTAGAAGAATTGAAGGAGTGGTTGCAAGATTTTCTTGATAAGGGATTCATTAGACCGAGTGTTTCTCCTTGGAGTGTGCCGGTGTTGCTTATGAGGAAGAATGATGGTTCTATGAAGTTGTGCATTGATTATCGACAGTTGAACAATGTTACTATCAAGAACACGTATTCATTGCCTCGTCTTGATGATTTGTTTGATCAACTTCAGGGTGCCAAGATGTTCTCCAAAATTGATTTGAGATCGGGCTACCATCAGGTGAAGATTAGGTCATTGGATGTCCCTAAGATAACTTTTAGGATCGTTACGGTCATCGAGTTCTTGGTGATGACATTTGGTTTGACTAATGCTCCAACCGGCTTTCTGGATTTGATAAACCGAGTGTTCAAGCCTTATTTGGATTCCTTTATGATTGTGCTCATTGATGATATTCTGGTTTACTCTCATAGTAGAGAGGAGCATGACCATCACTTGCGGGTTGTCCTTTAGACTTTGAAGGATCGCCATCTTTATGCCAAGTTTTCGAAGTGTGAGTTCTTGTTGGACTCAGTTGCATTCGTGGGTCATGTTGTGTCTAATGAGGGTATCAAAGTTGATCCTAAGAAGATTGAAATAGTTCAAAACTAGCCTAGACCTACTTCAACTATAGAGATTCGGAGTTTCTTGGGCTTTGTTGAAGGGTTTTCATCTATTGCAGCTCCATTGGCCAAGTTGACTCAGAAGGGTATCTCCTTTTAGATGGTCTGATAAGTGTGAGTAGAGCTATCAGAACCTTAAGGTTGCTTTGACTACAACTCCAGTGTTGGTGTTGGTCACATGTCTCGTATTTAGTCGACTTGATTTCATATTAAGTTGTGATTATATACATAAGTTAAGTGATGGTTATATAAATGTAATTGTAATGTGTTTATTCTGATTGAGGCGAGATCCCCAAGTATGATATGCACAATTGTAGAGTGTGAGACCTATACGCTTGCAAAGCCATAATTACATCGAGGACGAGACCTCCTTCAGGGTCGAATTTACTGGGAAAATTGTGGGGTGAACCCATGGTACGCATTTTTTTAAATTGGTATAATATTAATTGTTGACATCCATGCTCTTAAAAGATGAAATTGTGTAATTGATTGAAGGTTGAGTTATTTATCAAGAGAAAAATAGATCAATTTTTACTTAATACATTTTTTTCTCCTCCTTTTTAGTAGTGCACCCATATACTAGAAAATCTAGATCCGCCTCTAACCTCCTCACGATAAAGGTTACTTAAGATTATTGGGGTTAGGGCGAAATCTACAAGCATGAAATGAGGCACTGCCGAGTTTGAGGCCTCCGTGCTTGTAGAGCCACATTTATTATAATTTTCGTGATTTAGTTATTCAGTTGTATGCTATATTTTGCAATTTTGCTTTTGTCAAGCACTTAAGTTGTCAATTTTCATAATGTATATGTGCTACTTGTGCATTTTATGTTTTTATTAAAACTTGTCACACCACTTGGGGGGTCGTTTATTTGGAAATGAGTTATCTCAGGATTAATCATCTCTAGATTAGTTATTCCGAAATTATTATTCCATTATCCCATATGGATAAAAGTAACACTACAATCCCGGGATAACTAATCCTGAAATTAGTTATACCAGCAGTTTTATCCCAACTAAATGTGCAATAAACTCATCTCAAATATAATCTCGAAATTAATTATCTCTTATGCCTAGTACAAAACGAGCCATTAGTAGATAGTCTATGAAGTTCACTGAGTACTTTTATTTAGGGGTGCTTATTGGGCGGATCGGACGGATAATTATGCTTAACGGTTCGGCTTATCGGTTATCGGATTATAAATGTAGTACTTTGCTAGCCATCCAATAAGATAATGGGCGGATTGGTATCAGATTAATAATTATAGGGCGATTTATCGGCTAAACCAAATAGAAAATATTGAACAATCAATACAAAACGGATGAAGAATAAAAATAGAAAGTCCACCTTGATTCTACTCTTCAGAGATAATGTCTACCGTTTCGAGGAAAGATTCTCCCTTGAATCCATCAAGATAATGCGATACTCTTTTTGTTCTTATATCTAAGATCCATCAAACACCTTTGTCTCTTTTCTTAAATCTGTATCTTATTGATTCTACGGAGTTTTCGCATCGCTTGGTCTATGGCAGAAGCCAGAAAGAGGCTAAGATCTTGTTTTTAGGCCTTGATAATGCTGGCAAAACTACCACAATAGACTTTATTGCTAGAGAATAGAGTCAACTACCACAGTATTTTAATAGTACTTTATATATATATATGGGTAAAAATGTAAATATTAAAATTTTTAATGGGTTAACGGTTTACCCGATAAGAAAATTAAGTAATCCGCCCCCAAATCGTTAAACCGTTAATTATAAAATCTCAATCCGTTCACCATCTATTACTTCGATAATCCGATATCAATAAGCCAATAAGTTATCGCTTCGATTCGATTAACGATTTCGGTTCGATTTTAAATAGCTTTAGTTATAATTATATACTTAGGACCTTTTTAACATACTTTTTGGTTGCAGACACATGAGGTTCCTTTGAATCGGACAAACGGTCCAGCATAATAAATAAAATATGGTACCACTGTTACTATTCTGCTTCCGTTCTAAGCAACCTATATTGAATTGAACAAAGACATCCACACAAGTGCCATAATCACGTCAGACAATATTCTGACAGACTGCTACATTTCGCAACGTAAAGTTTGGTCCAAGAAAATATAAGTAAATAAATGAACAAAACTTTTGAGTCATCAAATACATTTCTAATTCTTCGCATAATGTTTCAAACTTCATATTCAAACTCAAGAAAAGAATGCACACGTCAAGGAAAGTTCCAATTGTTTACCAGTTCCACGTACAAAAGGTGTGACATATTTAATCATTCGATCCACTCTGTATTGCATGTTAACCTAATCATTTTTCCATGTCCCTTGATTGAAAAGCATGTTTGACGAGTCGGTAACATATGTTACAAATATAAATTGGAAATTATTTCTTTATACACCTTATCAAGATTTTAAGAAATCGTTACATAAGTACGAGGCTAACGGCTTACTGTCTAATTGTGACATTTAGGTGTGAACTCAAAGACTCAAGAACTAAGATTAAAATTGAATTCCGTCCATTTATATAGTTGTAAGTTGTAACCGACAATAAATTATACGCTTGACTATCTTTTCATTTTAAGTTGAATGTTCATTTTCTAGTCTGTTTTTCACAACGTTGAATGTTATGACATACAACATATATCGAGTGTGCTAACTACTTTCATATACTATCGAAATTGTGCTAAAAATCTATCATAAATAAAAGTAATTTCTTCTAGCGTCACCTATTTTGATAGTTAAGTCCAATTAACAAAAATCATAATCTTGTGATATTATCATAAAGCAAGATATTTACTGAAACAATAGTCAAGTAAGGAATGATTTTTATAGTTGAATAAAAAGGGTCACGAAGCTAGTTGACATTATCATATGACAAGTGGAGTATAGCGAGTGATTTTTTCTCGGATGGCTTGTGACAATTTATCTTATATTTATTGACATTGTATTATTGAATTTTTATATAATTAATGTAATTTAACTTGATGCAGAAAGTAACTTCCTTTATTTTCTACTTTAATAATTTCGATGAATTTATTACTCCATCTTTTATTGTCTTTACGGTAACCTGTAAAAAAAATATTAAACTAGAAAAATGATTTAAATATGCTTATAATGTTTGCGATTTGTCTTATATATGTCCTCCGTTAAGAGCCTTTGGCCTGTTATCTTTCGTCTCATCCTACTAACAGTTTTCCACCGTGAAAATGTTAATTTGATTGGCTACATAGGGGCATATTAAAGAGGTTCAAATATATCGTTGTGACGCTTCCACCGTGTCAACCAAAATCATTTTTTCACGATGAAAAAACCATTAGTCAGAGGAGCACATGAGACTGAAAAATAAGTGAGGACTCCTATGAGCCGATATATTAATGGAAGGCACTTTGAAAAAGTACTTTCAAAATTAAAGTATTTGGGAAACTTTTTAAAGAAAAAAGTGTTTTAAGTAGAAGTAAGAAACAATTTTGGGAAACAGAAAGAAAAAAAAATAGCTACTCCCAAAAAATATTTTTTTGAAAAAAATACACTTTGAAATATTTTTTAAAAGTTTGGTCAAACACTAATTGCTACTCAGAAGAGTCTTTCAAATAAATTAATCAAACACAAATTGTTTCTTAGCAATAGTATTTGTAAGAAAAGCACTTTTTAAAAAAAAATACTTTCTCAAAATAAACTGATTTTAGAAGCTTGGCTGAACAGACTATAAGATAAATTACAAACGTTTGGGGACAAATTTGGATTTTTTCCGATTAAACTATTACCGTATAGAAATTTTTCGCCAATATTGTCTCTTATCTTTGAGGGTAGGTCTATTTTGGTCCCGCAAATATAGCCCTGAGCATATTTAGTCCCTTAAGTATGCTAAAGTGGAGCACCTTTAGTCTCACTGACACAAACGCAAATTATCACTTTAATTCCTCATTTTTAGATAATGTCTTCTAAAATTTTGACCTTGAAAATATCCCATTATGTGCCAGTTTTCAATGAGAAAATGACACTGTATAGCCATTATAAAAATAATAGCCGAAAAATATATTAATTTGTATATACAACAAAAATAATACAAATTTTATATACTTTTTTCGCTACCAGATGTAAATAATTTCTAGCACGGGCTAAAAATAATAATACAACCTGGTTATTCGTTTGCTTCAATAATATGCCTAGAAGTGATCTTGGCAGCTCTATTTTTTTTTCAAATTTTAACTTTTCTTTTTGGAAAAATCAACCTAATTATATATATATATATATATATATATATATATATATATATATATATATATATATATATATATATATATATATATATATTTTATATATTTTTCGATTATTATTTTTGCAGCGGCTATATAATGTCATTTTCTCATTAAAAACTGGCACATAAGGGGGATATTTTAAAGGTTAAATTTTAGAAGACATTATCTAAAAATGAGGAATTAAAGTGACAATTTGCGTTATCCAATAAAAGGAGAGGAAACGTTTTGCTTCAGAGCAGAAGATTTGTTTCATGAATCAGAGTTGAGTAACACCGTTAGTTTTTGAACATATTGTATCGGTGAGACTAAATGTGCTCTACTTTAGCATACTAAAGGGACTTAACATGCTCAGAGTTATATTTGAGGGAGCGAAATAGACATACCCTCATAGATAAGGGACAATATTGGTAAAAACTCGAAGTTAAACCCAATTTTATAGAGCTTATATGGTTAACGGTCCAAGTTATGGTTTTTACAATATATAAACATTTCGCCTTGACCTTTCTATAAAACGGGGTATCCATATACACAAGTACACACCATTTGGTTTCATTCTCCACGAATTAAGTGACCAAACGAATCTGCTTTCATGGCTAAACTATTCCATATCTTCCTCATCTCCATTCTCCTCTTTCTAGTAGCTTTTCCGGCCACCGGAGAAGAAGAACACATATTTGGAAAATCAATAAAGAGAAAATCTATGGGTCTAAGAAAGGAAAAACTTAGCCATTTCAAATTCTATTGGCATGACATCCTTAGTGGCTCCAAACCAACATCTATGATGATTATTCCACCACCAAAAAACACAACCACAGGCTTTGGTCAAATGAATATGATAGATAATGCTTTAACCCTAGGACCAGAGTTGAGTTCCAAGATTGTTGGAAGGGCACAAGGGTTTTATGCTTCTGCTTCACAAAATGATGTTGGTTTAATGATGGTCATGAACTTTGCCTTTGTTGAAGGGAAATATAATGGAAGTACCTTCACCGTACTCGGCCGGAATTCCGTGTTTGAGAAGGTGAGAGAGATGGCGGTGATCGGCGGCAGTGGGCTTTTCCGATTTGCTAGAGGATATGTTCAGGCCAGTACTCATTCATGGGATATGAAAACTGGAGATGCTACTGTTCAGTATGATGCTTTTGTGTTGCATTATTGAGGTCTGCTGACTATATTTTACTCTAATTAATGTCTAGGTCCCATTTTTATTTACTCTTTGGCAGCTAGTCTTTTAAGCAATGATTGTTGTACGATCACACCTTTTTCCTTCATCTTGTCAATTGTCGTATTGGAGCTGGATTATTTGACCCGTTGATATTTGTTTCACAAGTCAATAAACAGTCGTATCAATTATCAAGCTTTTGTTACTTGATTTATTACTTGAATGAAGAAAAGTTTTGCTCATGTCTTAAAATCAATGAAGAAAGTGTTTAACCGTAAAACGATACAATTAAATTTATACGTGATTTATAGACAAATGAATTAATTTGATATTGAAATAATAGATGAATTAGACGAAAATATAATATACTTAGCTTTGAGATAAAGATAAAATAACAGAAATAGCAATTCCGAAAGCAAGGTTTTCGGGCACAGCAGCAATGATATCAATAAACAAGAAAATAAAATTATATTGAGCTTTGAATAGAGTGTAGCGTATGTTTGCTAGAAAAGACTCACTATTTATAGATGCACTTTGGGAACAAGGTCCTAGGATCAAATCTCTCTTTAATGTCAATTATGAGGACACATTGAAGAATGTGTAACGGCAGGCAGTGAATGTCATATTCCTTGTAACGGGTCGTGTACTTAATGTTGTAGAATATTCCTCATTGAATGCTACCGGGTGACAGACATTTATTTCATCTTTGTGAGTATTGTTCTCTCCGGTGACAGATGGGATCGTTGCCTTCGGTTTTAACTATCTTTCGTTTTCGGATCCACGTGTCACTTCCTCGTGCGATCATTTAATATAAATATATTTTAATTGCCCTATACAGATAGTCTCCCTGCTTTCCAGTGGCATAACTTTGTGTTACCAGGAAGTTGTTAGAAACATCTCTTTTGGCGGGAAATTCATTGATCTCCTCTGAAAAGTTTCTGATGGTTGATTAGATGCACGTCTCTCCACATTTAATGCCCCGAACACGCATCATCCCATGATTTAGCATCAGTTTTTCCGGTTATCGAGATAATTATGGACATGAGTTTAGCCGTGTATACCTTTACTTATACACATCAATCTCCTTCATTTACACTTCATAATACTCTAAATTCTCTCAAACTTCTTTATCAACTCATACTTTGTCCTTAACCTTTCTTTAGCTTTCTTTTTCGAGAAAAAATCCTTCTTCTGATAAAAAATGGCCTCTTCTTCCAGAAACCCTAGTTCTTCAAAGAACAAAGGTAAAACTAATGATGTTGCTCCCCCTACGGTAAGTACCACCATCCCAAAGAATCTGATCACTACCAAAGATTTTGAAGAGAAGTATCCTTCTGTTCACCCTCGTACGTGGGCTGTTAGTGTATACCCTTCTTCTATCCGTCCTTCCAGTATCCTTGTTGTGAAGGAAGTCTTCCATTATCAAGATTTGGACATTATCACTCCCGGCCTGGCGGAGCGGGTAACCTTACCTAAGAAGGGTTTTACATATTTTTACACGTTCACTTTGGGAGCGTTTTCTTTGAGTGGAGGGTTTGACTCCGCCATTGTGGAGTTCTGCCTCCGTTATCAGGTGTGCTTGGCCCAGGTAAGTCCTTCCGTGTGGAGGACAATTGCCACGATCCAAAATCCCACCACAAGCGTCGTGATGGCACCTAATCTCTAAGACTAGGTAAGCCGATTTTCATTACATTTCAAAGCCATTTTTTTAACGAAACCAACAACGGAAATAATTATAACAGTCTCCCAAGACTGGTAGTACTAAGTCACGAACTCTAACATAATACATGAAATGATCTCAATGATCGAATACTCAATATTGTTTGATTAAAAATTAATAGTACAATGAAATGAATTGACTCCAAGAGATTGCGACGACCAAGCAGCTCTACCTTGAATCCTTGCGATCACACTCTAACTCTGTCCAGGTCCGATACCTCCAATACCTGGCTCTGCACAAAAATATGCAGAAGTGTAGTATGAGTACACCATGGTCGGTACCCAGTAAGTATCAAGACTAACCTCAGTGGAGTAGAGACGAGGTACAGTCAAGACACTCACTAGTCAAATAACATGTACAATATAGCAGTATACAATAGTACTGGAAAATAACTAGCAATGATAACAACAAACTCAACCAGTGATATAACAACAAGGCAATAAGAACATCATAATTATTACTCAGGCGAATAAGGAACACAAGTACAATCAACAAGTCAAATCCTTCAAATATAAATCCTTCACATATTATTCTTTAAGATGAATATCTTTCAGATATACTTCTTTTGAATAATTATCTTTCAAATATAATTCTTTTCAATAAATATATTTTCAAGTAAAAGTCACCATGTGACACCTCATTTCACAATCATAAAAATTACGGGTCTCAGCCCACTTTCATATTTTTCACGGCACCTCGTGCCCATATTTCTATCACCATCACACCGACAACTCACGTGTCAATAATAAAATCATCATATTTTTCTCCGGCACCTCATGCCCATATTATTTTTATAACTGCACGGACAACTCACCTACCAAAATATCAATGTATATAAGATCCGCATGATCAATTTATTTTCAATAAAGTAAGGTTAAAAATCTTTAAATCAAGTAAGAAATCAACAAAAAGATAAGTTTATTTTAGAAATCGTTTGAGTGAGGAAAAATAATATTTTCATTAAAATAAAGCATCAGCTAAACTACTGATTTGGATATAGAATTTATTAAATTAAACATACTAAAAAAATTTCTTTTATTTAAAACAACTCAATCATCAAAAACAAGTACAACCGAAAAATACAAATCCTCAAAGTCTTGTACGAAAAAGTCAAGGTTAACACAATATATCAAGAAATACAAAATACTTAATATTAAGTCAAATAATACATCACAGAAAATACAAGAATTTACAAATTACGGAAAAATAAAATAACCAAAGGCAAGTGCATCCATAGAAAATATCAACAAAAGGGCACTCCCGAAGTACCACCTCGTAGTCCCAAAAGTAAATATGCAAGACGGGGGGAATCTCCATAGGTACCGCCTCGTAGTCCCAAAAGTAAATATGCAGGAAAATCTCCCGGAATACCGTTCCGTAGTCCCAAAGTAAATGTGTAGGGGAATCTCCCGGAATACCGTTCCGTAGTCCCAAAGTAAATGTGCAGGGCAGGGGGATCTCCCGGAATTCCGTTCTGTAGTCCAAAGTAAATATGATTTCAACAACTGCACATCAAGTGCTCACATATCACAACTTGCCACAGAAATCAACAATACATCATTTTTCACAATAAGGAGCCCATGGCTCGACCATAATGTGTACAAAATCTTAACAAAACATATTTCACATAAATTCAAGGTGGAAATCACACCAAATCATCATATAGAAACAATTTCAACAAACAAGGACCTAGGCATGACAAATAGAGAATTTAATAAGTGTCAATAATTTCCAATTTAATACATAAGGGCATCTAAGGATTTTTAATCAATGAAATTCGCACATATAAACCAAGTACGTACTCGTCACCTCGCGTACATGATTTTCAATTACACAACTTGCACATAAGACTCAATGCCCAAGGGGAAATTCCCCCACTCGAGGTTAAGCAAGACACTTACCTTTTTGAAGTTAGGCCGATATTCCAAAACCGCCTTCTTGCTTGAATTGACCTCCGGACGGCTCCAATCTTTCTTGAGCCTTCCTTACATTACTACGAGGTTCCGAAAATTCTAGCAACTTCAATCTATTTAGAAGCATAACAAAAGTGAACCATAATTAGGAAGATTTTCATGGTTTCAGCTCATTTGAGCATTTTATCAAACACTAGGTGTGCAAATTTGGTTACAAGGTTCTTCTACAAGATTTCCTTCATTCCACAACCCAATCTTTACTTATTTGATCTCAACAATCTTCCCACAAAACCTTATTGGTACAAGAATATATACATAATACTCTTACACCCAAGAATCATACTCTCAATCACCAATCTTTTACCCCAAACTCGAAAATTGAAGACTAGGGGTTGAATCTTACCTCTTTGATGAAGATATTATGATTAGCTTCCTTGATTCTTGAAGATTGGATGATTAGAATGTTAGGTTCCCTCCTTCTCTCTCTAAAATTCTCTTACCTCTCTCTAAAACCCTCAGAAAAACACCCCAAAATAAGCCCCAAAGCCTATTTATCAAAATGGGGCCGGGTTATGAAAATAGAAAAATTAACCCTCCGGAAGTAGGTCTGCGGTCGCATAATGGACCGCAGAATGGGTATGCGGGCCGCAAAACTGATCGCAAAATTGGTGCCGAGAACTGGACTCTTCTGGTCCATTCTGCGACCAGTTTGCGGTCGCAGAAGCAGTTTTGCGATCGCATAATTGTTTTGCGATCGCATAATTAGTCGCAGAATTATATTTTTCCAGCCTTTGGTAATTTGGTCATAACTTCTTGTAGGAATGTCCCAATGAATAACGGTTTAACGCGTTGGAAACTAGACACATAGAAATTTCTTTTGATAGGTAATACACTATATAAATCTTCATATCAAGAGAGGTATGGTCGTTTGAATTTAGATCTTGTGCGAACTCACTTGAAACTTAGTCTATTATGAAATTTCCAACTTCAATATTCGATGCCGAAACCTATCGAATCAAGTCCGATTGACCTAAAATTTTGCACACAAGTCGTAAGTGATATAACAGACCTATTCAAATTTCCAGAATTGGATTCCGACCTCGTTATCAAAAATTCAACCTTCGATCAAACTTTCCGAAAATTGTCTATTTTCTAATTTTCGCCAAAATGCGTCGAATTGTCCTACGGACTTCCAAATCCAAATTCGAACATGCACCTAAGTCCAAAATCACCGTCCGAAGCTATTGACATCATCAAAATTCTATTCCGAGGTCATTTGTTCAAAAGTCAACTCTTTGGTCAACTCTTTCCATTTAAGCTTCAAAATGAGAATTTCTCTTTCAATTAAATTCTAAATCTTTCGAAAATCAAACTCGACTATACCCGCGGGTCATAATACATATTATGAAGTTGCTCGGGACCTTAAGTCGTTGAACGGGGCGTTAATTCTTAAAACAACAAGTCGGGTCGTTACAACAATAGCTTGTCTTCGGCGTATTGTGCCAGGAAACGGGAGAAGATCTATCTCTAGCTCGAGTAATGAACCTCTATTCCCCCAAAATATTCCGCGGGGGATGATATATTTCAGCAAGCATGGCCACCATGCACTGCTATCCAGCATGAATGATGACAACGACCATGGGTGGATGGAACTGTTCATTTCAGTCGCCACCAGTGACATCATCCCGACCACGGCTCCATCTTTTCCGGAATTATGGAACCGTACTCGTAAGTCTACCGTTTGTTTCTTCTTATATTAAAGATCACTCCACATCATTATTGAACCTTCTTCTTTTACTTATTTCAGCGACTCGGTGGATTCCACCTAGGGTTGATGGCTTGGACCAATGGGTCCAGAAAATATGGACGTTACTACGCCCGAAACCCACATGTGGAAAGAACTGTCACTAAAATATGGATGGAAGGCCAAAAATCATGGTAAGTCGAACTCATCTTGTTTTTAACTTTTCACATAAGGAAGTCGTTTGACTCTTCTCTCCTGTTGAATTCAGGTCTACCCTAGGGCTCAGTTGTCGTCCTTGAGGAGGATGTTTTTTCTAATCCTGCTGATGCGGAGAGGCTACTGCAGGAGGCTTTTACACAGACATGTGTCTCCGGGCCTACTTCTGGTGCGAGTGCTTCTTCTCAGAGTTCCCGGCTGGAGTACAAGCAACCAAAAAGAAAACGTTCCACCGCGGCCGGGGGAAAGAATAAGAGAGCGAGGAATGCCACTCCATAGTCATCTCCGGAAGTTGTGGTGACGATCCCCCTGCCCGGGACGGCCATAGACACCGTGATGATTGACGATGATGGGGAAGTCAGCTAGGAGGGGGCTTCTCTACATAGAAGACGATGACCTTCCTCAACTCAACAGACTGCTCAATTTGTTGAGTTAGTTACACCAACCGAGGACGATGCCTCGACGCTCTAGGGGGAGTTTGAGATGGTGGAAAATGCCAACTCCCGTTTCCAGATCCCAGTCGTTGTGCCCGGTACCATGAGACTAAGTACCGGGTCCCTGCCGTCTTCGGTTGACGAGTAACCAACACCCAGCACTACGCTTGCTGCAACCACTTCACACCTTTCCATGCCATAAACTCCATCCCCTTCTTCACCAACTCTTCCACCAGCAACTGCTACATTATCCCCACCGGCCGCATCTGTCTGAGAAGAGGATGTTCCTCTCCCCAGTCCCCAGTTCATGGGAACTTGGGGAAAAATTATGCCGCCCCCTCAGAATACCCGCAAAGAAGGAGGAATGTTACTCTCTCGTTCTCTACCAGATGCAATTTGTTGTCTCGGCCGGTGGAACTTGCTAACTATCTGAAGCCTTTGGCTTCAGAAAAAGATTGGGAAAAGATAAAAGCTCTCTCAGGAGAGTGCTTGTTGAACAATGCTATGCACAACGTCACATCGGTATATTCTTCATTTCCTTCATTATCTCTTTTCTCTTTGATATAGTAGTATTTTGAGTTTGCTTTTTTGTTTCGCAAGCCAATTTCCTTGCTTCCGAGGGCCTCCAAAGGTTGATTTGAGATAAGGAGGAACTTACCTCCGAGCGGGACCAAACTACTGCTCGCCTGTCAAAACTAGAAGCCAAAGCTACTGAGGCTATTATGTTGGAGACTCGTTTGCAGCAAAGCAAGCAAGAAGTAGAGACCCATAGCCAAGAGATCGCCCCGATGAGGGTTCAATTTGAAGAGGCTATGGCTAAATGGGTTGAAGTCCCTAGTGCCGTTCTTGCTACATCCGATCGCAAGGCTGCCTCCGCTGAAAGATTAAACAATTTGGAGGCGGCCTTGAACTCCAAAATAGAAGAGCTTGCTGCTGCCGAGATGAAATATGCCCCTAGGAATTTATGCT
Organism: Nicotiana tabacum; assembly: GCF_000715075.1. Taxonomy (NCBI): domain Eukaryota; kingdom Viridiplantae; phylum Streptophyta; class Magnoliopsida; order Solanales; family Solanaceae; genus Nicotiana; species Nicotiana tabacum. Next base: position 15,132,446 of record NC_134098.1, read on the forward strand.
ATCGAGCCAAAGACTATCTATCAATCCCCTAGTGGCTTGCACTTATGAAAGGTCGGGTAACCTTTGCTCGATAGCAAACTAAACTTCCCGGTGGGAATGTTGCTACCGAGCAAAAGGTTATCTAACCGCTTCAGAGTGGTTCTTCGCTTGTGTGCCTTGTTATTAAAAGGTCTTATTGTTTCTCTTGAAACTTCCTTCTTAGTATACTTTCCGTTGATGCCTCGTTAAAAACCTTGCCAGAAAAACCCAATTGGGACAAAATTGGACGAAGGAAAAAAAGTGCAGCACATACTTTCAGTACAGGTGATGTTCATCAGCATAGTATCTCTTGAGGTGTGCCACATTTTAGTTGCTTGGCAACTTTTCACCATCCTGATTCTCCAACTCATATGACCCTTTCCTGGTGACAACTAAAACCCGGTAGAGGCCTTCCCATATTGGACCTACCTTCCCTGCATTGAGTTCCCGGGTGTTTTGAGTTACTTTTCTTAAAACAAAGTCTCCCACTATGAAATAATGGAGGATGGCTCTTCGATTGCAATATCTTTCTATTCTCTGCTTTTGACCCGCCATCCTTATATGCGCCAAGTCCCTGCGCTCATCGAGCAACTCCAAATTGACCAACATTGCTTCTTTGTTTGCTTCTTCATTTGCCTGGAAGTATCTCAAGGTAGGCTCCCCTACTTCCACCGGGATCAGGGCCTCTGCTCCGTACGCAAGGGAGAAAGGAGTCTCTCTTGTGCTCGATTTGGCCGTTATTCGGTACGCCTATAGTACTCTAGGTAGTTCCTCGAGCCACTTTCCTTAAGCTGCTTCTAATCTCTTTTTGAGATTTTGTATAATTACTTTGTTCATTGATCCCGCTTGACCATTTGCACTCGGATGATAGGGCGAAGATATGATCCTTTTGATTTTCAAGTCTTCAAGGAACTTCGTGACCTTTGCACCTATAAATTATGGTCCGTTGTCGCGGGCTATTTATTTTGGTATCCAAATCTGCAAATTATGTTCTCCCATAGGAAATCCACCACTTCATGCTTGCCGATCTTCTGATAAGGACCTGCTTCAACCCACTTAGAAATATAGTCAGTTAAAATTAAAAGAAATCTTACCTTACCAGGGGCTGGTGGCAGTGATCCGACGATATGCATTCCCCACTTCATGAACAACCATGAAGACAAAATTAAGTGTAATGGTTCTGCTGGTTGATGTACCAACGGTGCGTAGCGTTGACACTTATCGCATTTTATAACAAAAGCTTTGGCGTTGTGTTCTATTCGGGGCCAATAGTAGCCTGCCATTACCAATTTTAGTACAAAGGAATCTGCGCCCGAATGATTTTCACAGATCACTTCGTGGACTTCTCTTATGGTAGGCTATAATATGGTGTTTTAGTCGCTTATTGCACTCCAATTTACTGCACTTTAATTGAATTTTAGTTTTAATCGCTAGTGTTTTGTACTAATTATGTATTTTGTGCCTTGTAGGAGAATTCTGAGCTATGTAAATGTTATGGAGCTAATTCTAGTGATTTGGAGGTTTGAAGTCTGAGTAAAAGCCCAAGGGATTTAGCCGAGATCGCGTTCAGGAGTCGAGGACCAAGTCTAGATATCAAAATCAAAGCAAAATGTCAGACTCTGAGAAAACTACACTAGCGTGGTGCGTGGGGCGGCGCGTGGCGCACCGCGCTGTGTAGAATCCTACCATCTATCAGAAATTAACTCTCTGAAAATCCCCACTAATGCCCCTCATGGCGCGTCGCTCCATGCAGTGCGCTTATGCAAATTTTACAGAGTATTTTCCTATTTCGCGCGGGAGAATCTATTTTCATCTGAGGCCGACCCTACTTGGTATAAATACATGGAAAACGGCATTTGTGGAAATTTTTGACACATCTAAGACCTAACGAGTCAAGAGAGAAGGTGGATAAGCGAAAGCACAAGGAATTCATCATTCAATCCTCACTCAAGACAAGAGTTTGGATCGTCTTATGCTTTCCTTTATATTTGCGATGAATTACTCCATATCTATGGAGTAGTTCTCTTTAGGAATTGATGGATTTGGTGTATTGATATTTTTTTGCAGATATTAGCTCTAGTTTTTATGTATTGAATCGTTTTGGTTGTTTTAATTGTTGCATCTATATTCACATGTTCATGTAATCGATAGAGGCATAACTTGTAATGTTGTTGCATTATCTTGTTGGTTGAGTTCATTAATTCTCCTTAGTAATCGAAAGAGGCTAGTTGAATTGTTGATTAAACCTAGTTAGGAGGACAATCGAAAGAGGTTCTCCTAAAGACCAATCCACTACGAATTCTTGCATATCTTCACCGAGCTTAAATTGGTTCTTATTGTGAGGTTGAGACTTAATCGAGAGAGGAGTTTCTACTAAACGTTTGAACTAATAATTGACTAAATTCGAGAGACTCACTTGAACATTAGTAGTGAATTAACTAGATTTAAATCACAGGTATTTATCTTGCACCTATCCAATCAATCCCTATTTTCTCCCATTGATATCTTCCTTGCTTACTTTTGTTTCGATTGTCATTCATCAATTAGCTCTAGATTATTAGTAATTTTAGTTTTAATCACATAATTCTAAACTGTCGATTATCTTGGATAGCAATCTAGCTACAAACTACAAGAATAGTGTTTAAATCCAATCCATGTGGATACGATATTATACTATACTATATTTTACTAGCGAGCATAATTTAAGTGTGTGCTTTGCGCTCGCCATTCTCGCATAACATAATTATCTTCGGAGGCTCCCAAATATTGGGCCAACGGGCCTTGGAAAGATTTTCTGTACAATTGGCCTCCTTTGAAACCATACCGCACTGCTTTAGCACGCAGCGCCCGGGATGCCTTGGGATCTTCAGGCAACTTTCCGTGCTCAAGGTAATCAATGATATCATTCCTTCAGTCCCATATCAAATTAGTCGTGTTTACCTCGTAATAATTATCTGCGTCTAGAACTGAGTGCATAAATTGTACGATCGTACCAGAGTCCGATCCCTTCATTTTCGTTGATGAGCCAATGTTAGCTAATGCGTACACTATTGCATTTTCTTCCCTCGGGATATGCGTAATTGACCACTCCCGGAACCGAACGAGCAGAGCCTCAACCTTCGCTATATATTGTTGCATGCGCTCCTCTTTGGCTTCAAAGATCTCGTAGACCTGATTTACCACCAGTTAGGAGTCGTATTTGATTTCTATGACATCAAATCTAGTCCACGGGCCAATTCGAGTCCTTCGATCAAATCTTCATACTCTGTAATTGTTAGTCAAAGGAATCATCCTTATGGCCTGCCTTAGGGTTTCTTTCGAAGGCGTGGCAACACTATGCCAAGCCCGAACCCTTTTATGTTGGAAGCTCCATCTGTATATTGGGTCCAAACTCCTGATGTCGATTCTGACACCATCCCTGCTTCTTTGGTAGCTAGAGGTAACAGTCCCAGACTGAAATCGGCCACAAAGTCGGCCAAAACTTGTGACTTAATCGCAGTCCTAGGTTTATATTCTAGGTCAAATTCACTCATTTCGATGGCCCGCTTGGCCAGCCTACCCAAAAGTTTGGGTTTATGCAGGATATTCCGCAGGGGAAAGGTGGTCACCACAGTTATCGGGTGACACTAGAAATAAGGACTTAGCTTCCTAGCGGCAACCATGAGGGCTAAGGCCAATTTCTCCAAATAGGGGTAGCGAGTTTCTTCTCCCGTTAAAATTCTACTAATGTAGTAAATTGGAGATTGCGTACCTTTGTCCTCACAGAATAAAACAACGCTTACCGCTAACTCTGAGACCAGTAAGTAGATTAACAATTTTTTGTCTTCCTCCGGCTTTGATAATAACGGAGGACTTGACAAGTACCTTTTCAAATCCCTCAAAGCCTGTTGACATTCAGGGTCCATTAAAAGGTGTTCTTCTTCTTGAGTAACAAAAAGAAATGATGGCATTTCTCTAAAGATAGGGAAATGAACCTACTCAAAGTGTCCAATCTCCCCGTGAGCCTTTGAACCTCTTTTATGACTGATAGCTGGTCTGGAATATCTTTGATGACTTTGATTTTATCAGGGTTAACCTCAATTCCCCTTTGTGATACCAGAAATCCCAAGAACTTACCGGAGATGACCCCGAACGCACACCTCTCGGGGTTAAGCTTTATGTTATGCTTCGTTAGGATGTCAAAAGTTTCTTGCAAGTGTTTAAGATGATCACCTGCATTCAAAGACTTAACAAGCATATCGTCTATATAGACTTCCATGATTTTCCCTATTTGTTTTTCAAATATTTTGTTCACGAGCCGTTGGTAGGTGGCTCAGGAATTCTTTAGCCCGAAGGGCATCACATTATAGCTATATGTGCCAAAGTTCATTATGAATGAAGTTTTTTCCTGATCCTCCGGGTTCATCTTAATTTAATTGTACCCGGAGTAAGCATCGAGGAAAATAATTAACTTATGCTCGGCCGTCGCATCGATCATTTGATCAATGTTAGGCAATGGGAACGAGTCCTTTGGGCACACCTTATTCAAGTCTTTATAGTCTACGCACATGCAAAATTTATTATTCTTCTTTGAAACAATTACTACGTTAGCTAGCCAGTCTGGATACTTTACCTCTCAGATTGAACTGATATCACATAGGCGAGTTACCTCTTCTTTGACAAATATGTTTTTGGCCTCGGCAATAGAACATTTTTTCTATCTTACCTGATGAATGTTGGGATCCAAGCTTAACTTATGTATGGCCACTTCTGGCAGGATACCTATCATATCCGCATGCGACCACGCAAAACAATCGACATTAAATTTAAGAAATTCAATAAATCTAGACCTTAGTTCGGGGTGCAGTCCTATCCCCAAGTGGAATTTCCTTTCCAAGAACTTCTCGAATAATGCGACTTGCTCAAGCTCTTGATTTTGTTGCATCTATCTCTTCTGGTACCTGTAAATACCTTGGCACTTGATAAGATTCTGACGCCTCTTCCTTCTGGTTGACCTCACTTGGCTCGGGAGCAGGCGCCGATTCCTGTAATTGCTATGCCGCATGATTTTTCCCTTTGCTGCTGGAGACCAATATTGCATTCATCTCCCTTGCCGCCGGTTGGTCACCCCTTATTTGTTTAATTCCCTCGGGAGTTGGGGAATTTTAGCATATGGTGATATGTCGATGGCACAACTTTCATCTCGTGCAACCATGGTCTTCCCAAAATAATATTGTAGCCTATATCACCATCCACCACCTCGAAAAAGGTCGTCTTCATCACCCATTCGGCATTCATGGGCAGCAAAATCTCTCCTCGGATTGTCACATTTGCTAGGTTGAACCCGGCGAGGAGTTTTGTGGCCAGAATGATGCTTCCGGTAAGTTTGGCTTGCTCCAATACCCTCCATTGTATAATATTTTCCGAACTCCCTGGATCCACCACAACACGTTTGATTTTAAAATCTAATATATTTAAATAAATTACCAATAACTTGTTGTGCGGTAACAACAATCCATCTGCGTCTTCCTCTGCGAAGGTGATGTCGTCCTCACCGACTTCCCGAAGTCTCTTGCAGTGGGTTACTGATACCTTTGTATTTTTTGCTGCCAAGAAGGTAACCCCATTAATCTTGTTGCCCCCAAAAATCATGTTGATTATTAGGCGCGGGGGATCTTCTCATGTTTTTGAGGTCTCCACGTTGTCACGATTGTGACCATAATTATTTCTAGCGGTCACTTAAGAATTCCCTGAGATGGACATTTTTCAATAGTGTCGCAACCTATTCGCGCAGATGCTGGCAGTCACTAGTCTGGTGACCGTTCATCCCGTGGTATTCACACCATAAATTAGGATCTCTCTGGCTAGGATCAGATCTCATTAGATTTGGGAATCATGCTTCTTTAATGTTCCTCATAGTCGACACCAACTCTACTACACTGACGTTGAAGTTATATTCTGAAAGTATGGGGAAGGAAGAATCTAGAGAACCTGACGTTTCCTTGTCCTGTAATGACCTGTTGCTCCGGCGATCAATTTTTCTATCGATAATGAACCTATCCGCCTATCAAAAACCTCTGTCTCGTCCTTCGGCCCGATCATAGGGCAAAATTTGGCTCCTCAAAGACCGTCGATCTGTGTTGAAATCATCTTTTGATTTCTCTTTATTCTTCTCCTGGCCCTTAGTTGTCGTCAGGAAACCGAGCTGATCATCCTCAACCCTTATCTTTGACTCGTACCGATTGTGAGCATCCGCTCAAGTTGTCTCTTGGAACTCGAGCAAGTTTTCTTTCAATTTTCGGGAAGTATCGGATCTCCACAGATTCAAAACTTTGGTGGATGCTTTAGCCGCCCATTCATCCGGAACCCCCAGTAGCAACATCCTTTCCTTCTGGAACCGGGTTACAACTTCCCGCAGCAACTCGAACTCTCCTTGTGCAATTCTGAAATATCGATCTTTCGGGCATGTACCTTTCTGGCCCCGACATGGGCCTTAATGAAAGAATCCGCGAGCATCTCAAAGGAATCTATCGAATGCTCGGGCAAAAGCGAATACCACGTCAAGGCTCCCTTCGTGAGAGTCTCTCCAAATTTCTTCAGCAGCACTGATTCAATCTCGTGGGGAGCTAAATCGTTCCCCTTCACCATCGTTGTATAGGCGGTGATATGCTTCTAAGGATCTGAAGTCCCATCATATTTCGGCACGTCCGTCATTTTAAATCGCTTCATGATCAATTCTGGTGTCGTGCTTGGTTTGTACGCCAATTGAGTATACTTCTTTGAGTCCGGCCTTTTCAGCACCGGTGGTGCGCCCGGGATTTGGTTCATGCGAGCATTCACTTCCCTCATAAACCGTATGAGTTTGTTTTTGAAAGGATCGCACTCGTTGTTATGACCAGATCTACTTCCCCGGCCCCATCGAAGCCGGCCTCGCCCCTCGGGGTGTTATTGTCGACCCTCTACGTTGTTTGATTTGCGAAAGCACCGGAAGAAACTGGAGCTCGTTCATTCATGTTATTATAAGCACCCAATAATGCATGCTTCAGTTCTGTCATCACCTTATCCTGCCGTGTGAGATGGCCTAGAATGGCCTCTTGTTGCTCCTACAGGACCCTTATCACTTCGACGACATGCTCCTCTTCAACATCATCAGGAGTCGCCTCTCAAACATGTCACGGGTATCACCTTCCGTGGACCGGTGTGGCCTCGTTCCCCTCACTACAGGTATCGCTGATTGAATCCTCGTGCTTAGGATAATTTTCTTGGGCCTCAAGGTTGTGTATGTTGTTAACACTATTATCTGCCATTTTCTATGATTTTTTTGCTAAGAATAAATAATCAAACACGTTAGCAAAAGAGGCAAGGACCAACTTAATTACACAAATGTCTAAGCCTCACGGTGGGCACCAAACTGTTCACCCGTAAAATGGTACAATAGACAAATGAATTAATTTGATCCTGAAATAATAAATGAATTAGACGAAAATGTAATACTTAGCCTTGAGATAAAGATAAAAGAGCAAAAATAGCAATTCCGGGAGCAAGGCTTCCTGGCACAACAGCAATGATATCAATAAACAAGAAGATAAAATTATATTGAGCTTTGAATAGAGTGTAGCATATGTTTGCTAGAAAAGTCGTTTCCTTTACAATAATTATAAAGCTCACTATTTATATTTGTACCTAGGGAATAAGGTCCTAGGATCATGTCTCTCTTTAATGTCAATTATGATGGTCATTGAAGAATGTGTAATGGTAGGCAGTGAATGTCATATCCTTGTAACGGGTCGTGTACTTAATGCTGTAGAATATTCCTCATTGAATGCTACCGGGTGGCAGGCATTTATTTCATATTTATGAGTATCTTCTCTCCTGTGACGGGATAATTGCCTTCGGTTTCAACTATCTTTCGTCTTCAGCTCCACGTGTCACTTTCTCGTGCGATCATTTAATATAAACATAATTTATCATATACAGAAAGGAAAATCAAGTTGAGGGAATATTATTACCGTGGATAAACTGCAGTTTTGATAAATTACCCTGTCCTAATTTATGTGGTGCACTTTCTTCTAAGTTCGTTCCAAAAAAATATTATTTTCTAATATTTAAAAATAATTTACTTTAAACTTCTTATTTTACTTTTAATGAGATGATGTATGTCACATAAACAGCTATGACTTACTTTAGAGTATAAATTTCAAAAGTCTTTATTTCTTCTAAAAGTCCTTGCTAAATCCAGCAATATTACTAGGGTATCAAATGGGCAGATTGGACTGATTTTGACAGGTCAAAATAGGTTGAATCAATAAATAGGCGGATCAATGACTCGCGAAAAGATACTTGGGCTGAGATATGCTGGGTTAAGATGAGCTAAAATTTGGGTCATAGTCCAACCCGCCCATCTCTTATCACGCTTTAATTAATGTGTGTTATTTTCTTATGAATTGTTTAATTATCAAAATAAGACTTTATTCCTTTGTAATAGTTATATATAACATATTAGTTTTTGTTTTTAAAAAGTAAGATATTTTAGCAAAGTTACTCATGGATTAACTTGAGCTAAAAATCAGGCCAACTTTAAATAGGTTAAAATGGGCTAGGTCAAAATGGTTTGAGTTCAACAAATGGGCGGATCAATGACCGGCCCAAGATTGGAAAAGTTAAATGGGTTTGGACTTAAACTGTCACCCCTAAATATCACACAAAATAAGACTTTAACTAAGTACACACAATGCTGATGTTGCAAGTCACGTGTTTTCACCTGAAAATAGGCGCGTATACATCCTTTTTCTTTCTCACTCTTGCCTCACTTTTTTCTCTTCAAACTCTCTTACTTTTTAACTCAAAAAATTACTGCAAATTCCATTTTTTGAGTTTGAACCATTGCCAGTAGAGATTTTTTATTTGAAGTTGAGACAAAAATCAATTTTCAAAATTATACAAATCTAAAGAGGGATCTAAAGCAAGCTATCAAAATAGCAACACGCTAAGTTTAATGAGATTATATTTGTCTAGTCATTTTGCTTCAACCCATAAGAAAAAAAGGTACAAAGAGAAATAAACCCGTCGTGAAAAATGGTGGAACATCTAATTTATCGGAGACATCAACATAGATTTGTCAAAACCCAGTGGGAAGGTCATTTGCCAGAGGACATAAAAATGGCATAAACAAGAATCTTCCTACAAAATATTCAATACCCACATACCGTTTCACCAAATTATTTAAAAAATTTCAAACTTTTCTTCTTCATAAGGACTTCGAATACTAAAGAAGCAAGCATAAGCAATTCACTTTATTCTTTATTTTTCTCATTTTTTACTCTCTTATTATTGCATCTAAAAGCAGAAAATGCACGTAAACAAACGGAGAGACAATCATTTTCTTCTACTTGAATTAAAAGAAACATAATTGTTTATCTGAAAAATCAGATAACGTTTAAATTTAGATATGATTTTAAGGGTATGCAAATTCCTTTGATACAAAAATGACAATACATGTGTTTTTGCTATAACATGGGAATGACAAACAAGAAGACTGAATGAGTTAAAAAAAACGAGCACAATGAAATCTCAATGTATCTTGGGAAGAGGCCCCTCTATTGCAGTCTATGTTCCTTCTTATAGTAGAGGGTCACTACTTTATCTATAACAACATAATAAAATAATACATATAGTGGAGGACCCATGATGGTTTGTCTCTTCCTTGATTCTCTCCCTCGATGCGGTTATAACGGCTCTTGTCTGCGAGCTTAGCATTGGCTCGAGCTCGGTGTTAGATCGAACCCCCAGTCTTGGTTCGAGCTCGATTCTGCCTTGGGGCATCGATATTCGGGGCCTGTGTCGATCGGTATTGCCCCATAGTCCGATTCGGACACGGGCTCAATAATGATATCGAGTTTTGCCGTCGATTGGTCTTATAGTTCGAAGCTCGACGCCCCTACTTCGAAATTCGTCCGAGCTTATCGTGTGGATACCATTCGATTGAAACGCCATTGTCTCGACCGGTCTTTATGACTGAGAATCGGTTTTGACCGTACACAGATAGTCCCCTCGTTTCTCGAAAAGGATGTGGCGAGGAACGATATGATTTCCCTGCGGCTCGATCAAATTTATGCTGACATTTCTATCGACCCCGATCATGACGCATGTGATAGTTGTCCCATCAGCTCGATTTTACCGAAGCATTTAATATGTGTCAGATGGTGGTTGGACACCGCTGATACCGAACCGTCATGCCTTAGTCTATAAATAGTCTTTCTATACAACCTTTACCACTTTTGCGCCTTCTCTTCTTCCAAATTTTCTTATTTATCCTCTCTATTTTGCTGCTACATGGCCGCCCATACCAGAATTTTGGTGTTGTCTATTTCTTCACCTTCCTTTGCACTCTTTCCTTTCATATCAATGGCAAAAACTTCCAAAATCGTACCTCAGAAGGAGAAAGCTTCTTCCTCACGGCCGTTTGATGATAAGGCGCCGGTGGAGCCGTCCGTTCATGACTATGTTCTTGGCCCGTGCACTTTGAAGACTGATTTTAAGGTGGAGAATCCTTCATCCGTTCCGGGTCGATGTGAGCACGTATCGATGTACACGTGCTCTATAACGGAGGATCACCTCGAGGCCGTCAGAAAAGACTGCAACTGGGGTTTCAAGGTTGTGTTGCAGATTCCATTCTCCGATGAGAGCGTCACCACCTATGTGGAGGGGTTTTTAAGTGTTTATACTTATCCCTTCACATTGGGACCCGTCTACTCGGTGATTATTGATTTCTACAAAAGATATCAGGTCACCCTTGGCCAAATTCATCCTTCTTTATGGTGTATAGTGATCTTGTTGCGCTTCTTCTCTATCAAAGCCGGGGGATTGGATTTGTCTCTGAACCACCTCATACGACTGTACCGACCTCAGATTTTTTGAGGACTAATTAGACTTCATCGTCGAGCATCAAAGGCTTTGATGTCGAGCATCGATGAAGACAAGGATCGGGGTTGGATGGGTCATTATATTCGAGTGAGGAGCCGTAATCTTATTCCGGAGGAGAAGATGTCGTTCCCTGAAGAATGAAATTTTGACCGTAAGTGATTCTTGTTCACTTTTCATGTCCTTTTCCGATTTTTTATGATGTCCTTCCCTGATGTTGAACTGCCCCTTAGATGCCACAAGCGGTGCCTGACCTCGAGGACTGGGTTTGGAAGTTAGCATCGACCTCCTCTTATGCCGAGCACGCATGGCGTGATTTGGCAAAAGGCAGATGGGAGGCCAAGAACCATAGTGAGGTTTGCTTCTTGTTTCCTTCGAAGTATTCTTTGCGTTCTATTTGTTACTGATTTCCTTTTGTGCAGGCGTAACCAGGGATGCCGCTTTAAGGCCTTCGAGCGGTGAAGAAAGAAACAAGTCCCCGATCCCCAAACAAGGGAAAGATAAGAAGCGAAGAGCTTCCTCTCGGTCAGAGGACCCCAAGCCCAAAACTCGCAGGGTGAGGAAAAAAGCAATTGCCCTTTCGATTGACTCGGTCCAACGACTGAGAGAAGAAGAAGAAGAAGAAAAAGATAGCTCCCCGGCTTTGGTAATCCAATCTACGGATACCATCGATGTTGCTAGAGCTCCCGAGCCGATGGCGGATGTGCCTGTCGGGGTTGGTTTCGAAGACCTGAGTCTCGACCAGAGTACTCCGAGTAATTTGCTTGGGGCTATGACAATGGGTCATTCGCCTTCTCTTCCATCTTTTTCTGAGGAGGCATTGAAGGAAGCTCGAGAGTTGAAGACTCCCGATATCGGCGCAGGCTCTGGTGCAGGGGATCTTTTTAGGGATTGTTTTACTGGAGTCGACGATGGTTCCGATATCGGTGATATTTCTCTTTTATTAGAAGAGGCTCAGCATTTCATTACTCGGGTAATGATTCTTCCACACTTGGTTTCTTTGTTCTTTTCCATACTTGACTCGTATTTCTTACTGTGCAGGCCATTGGTAGGTTTCGAGTCGATCTTAGCCAGTGTGAGGCCGAGCTCCGGAAGGTCTTAGGTGAGAGAGATGCCCTGCGGCTTCTTTGCAGCCAAAAGAACGAGGCTATAAAGGATCTCCAAGCGGATTTGGCTAAGCTTCGTGAAGAAGGGGTCGAGCTCGATAAGCAGGTGAGCCTCGTTTTGTTAAAGTATGGGTCTGACTCAACTGTGAAAGTTAACCCTTCGTTGTCTCAGTTTCAGTAAAAGATCGGGTTACTTCGAGAAGAAGTCGATCAAATCCGAGCTGAATGCAATCAGTGGAAGGAGACCATCGACCGCCTGGCAGCGGAAAAAGAAACCATCTTAACAAAATTATTATCGACCGACGTTCAACTTTGAAGTGTCAAGCAAAAGGGGTTGGTTCAAGCTAAGAAGATCGATGAGCTTGAAACATGACTTGTTGAGGCTAAGGCAGAGGTTGAGTCATCGAAAGTCTTGGCGGATAAGTCCATTGCTGTATATCGGGCTGATGTTGAGGTTTTTCAGATGGAGGTCCGGGAAGCGGAGAAGACCGCCGATGCTCGAGCTCATTGGGTTGCCGAACGTGCTAAGTGTAGGTCTCGGAGGGAGACCCTCGAGGAGAAACACGCTTGAGGTTTCGACCTTACCGATGAGGTAAAAAGGGCAAAAGAGCTCGAAGCGGAAGCTGAAGCCTTGGCTTCTGATGATGATGATGATGATGGTAGCAAAAGCGGATCCGAGGACGAGGAAGAGCTCGACCAGGAAGCTTAGTTTCTAATTCTTCATGTTTGTAAATTAATCGCGTAGGCAATTTTATATATATATATATATATATATATATATATATATATATATATATATAACAAGGTCGACTTGTTTTTGTTTTGTGAAGACTTTTAATCAAATGTTGACCTCGTAGTCTCTCTGATCGATCAGATTTGTAGCCCCTAGGCTTGCTTGTTGAGTCGATGATTCAAACTTTGAAGGAATATAATCCGTAGGTGTAATGTAATGGTTGAGTTAATGTAAACTCAGAATAAAAGTAGCTTATTAGTCATCGAGTGAATGTTTTGAACTCGAGATAATGTAGCCCGTAGGCGTAGTGGTCGAGTGAGTGTTTACTCGAACTCGGAATAAACGTAGCCCGTAGGCTTTATAGTCGAGTGAATGTTTCAAACTTAGAAATATTGTAGCCCGTAGGCGTAATGGTCGAGTGAGTGCTTGCTTGAACTCAGAATAACAGTGGCCCGTAGGCTTAATATTCGAGTGATTATTTTGAACTCGAGATAAAGGAAGCCCGTAGTCTTAATAGTCGAGTGAATGTTTCGAACTCGAGATAATGTGGCCCGTAGGCTTACTAGTCGAGTGAATGTTTCGAACTCGAGATAAAGGTAGCCCGTAGGCTTAATAGTCGAGTGAATATTTCGAACTCGAGATATTGTAGCCCGTAGGCATAATGGTCGAGTGAGTGCTTGTTCGAACTCGGAATAAACGTAGCATGTAAGCTTAGTAGTTGAGTGAATCTTAATTCTGGTAGCACAATAAATCTCAAGTCATTGTACATGTGTTCATGATTTGCGCCTATGTTCGGGCCAATCTGCATGAGCATGGTTCGTTTTGACCATTTGGCTCTTACAATATTTCCTCTTGGAACCCTATTGTTGTGAAATGATTTTCTTGTATCTGAACTTGATGTATTTGAGGCCCTGATGCCCCCCGGTATTCGAGGTCGATTGGAAAGAGGCCTCGGATACTGTTAAAAGTGTAGCATGATCGATGGTTGCCTCATTAAAAATCTTGCCGAAAAACCCATTTGGGATAAAACCGGTCTAAGGGAAAAAGAGTGCAACACGTGCTTTTAAGCGAAAGATCCACCTCAGCTCTTGTCCGGACTTTCTGCAGGGCTCAGTTAAATGAATATGGAAAGGTCGTACCTTAGCAGTAGTACCGTTTAAGATGTGATACATTCCAACTTCTTGATAGCTATTTGCCGTTTATGATGACGAGCCTGTATGATCCTTTTCCGACGTTCTCGAGCACCTGATATGGCCCCTCCCAATTTGGTCCTAATTTTTCTTCGTTTGGATTCCGGGTATTGACGGTGACTTTTCTTAACACTAAGTCTCCGGGTTTGAAATGGCGAAGCTTAGTTCTTCGATTATAATACCTTTCGATTCGTTGCTTTTGGGCGGCCAATCGGATGAGGGCAGCTTCTCGTCCTTCGTCCGATAATTCAAGGCTGGTGTTCATAGCCTCGTTATTTGATTTTTCTGTCATGAATTTAAATCTGGGACTAGGTTCACTGACTTCGACCAGTATCAATGCTTCAGAACCATATACTAAGGAGAATGGGGTCGCCCCCGTACTAGATTTTGACGTTGTCCGGTATGCCCAAAGGACTTCGGGCAGGATTTCTCTCCATTTTCCCTTAGCGTCGTTCAACCTCTTCTTCAGGTTTTGAAGAATAGTCTTGTTTGTTGATTCGGCCTGTCCGTTCCCACTGGGGTGGTATGGCGTTGATAGTATCCTTCTTATTTTGTGATCTTCGAAGAATTTTGTGACTTTGTTGCTAACGAATTGCTTTCCATTGTCACATACTATTTTGGCGGGTATCCCGAATCGGCATATGATATGATCCTAAATAAAGTCTATAACTTCCTTCTCTCTTATTTTCTCGAACGTCTGCGCTTCAACCCATTTAGAAAAATAGTCAGTCATAAATAAAATGAATTTGGCTTTACCTGGGGTCGATGGCAGAGGGCCGACGATGTCCATTCCCCATTTCATGAACGGCCATGGGGATAGGACCGAGTGAAGTTGATCTCCGGGTTGATGGATTATTGGCGCAAACCTTTGACATTTATCACATTTACGAACAAATTATTTCGCATCTTTGCTCATATCGATTCAATAGTACCCCGCTCTGATCACTTTTCGAACTAATGTGTCGGCACCAGAGTGATTCCCACAAGTGCCCTCGTGCACTTCCCGGAGGATGTAATTGGTATCTCCCAGACCTAAGCATACTGCCATCGGTCCATCGTAGGTCCTTCGATATAGTGTTCCGTCAGTGGCCAACGTAAATCGAGCAGCTTTAGTCTGTAGGGTCCTGGAATCTTTATAGTCTGATGGGAGCTTTCCGTTTTTTAAGTATTCAATATACTTGTTTCTCCAATCCCAAGTTAAGCTAGTAGAATTTATCTCGGCGTGCCCATCTTCGATTACCAATCTAGAAAGTTGAACGACAGTCACCGAGCTCAAATCATCTACCTCGACTGACGATCCCAAATTCGCAAGAGCATCGGCCTCATTATTCCGTTCTCGTGGAACATGCCGTAGAGTCCATTGTTTGAAATGGTGCAAAGTGATAAGCAGTCTGTCCAAATACCTTTGCATTCTGCCTTTTCGGACTTCGAAGGTTTTGTTTACTTGACTCACCACCAGCAAAGAGTCACAATGCGCCTCAATGACTTCTGCTCCCAAGTTTCTAGCTAGTTCGAGACCTGCAATCATGGCTTCATACTCGGCCTCGTTGTTAGTTAACCTGATAGTTTTAATAGCTTGCCTAATAATGTTACCCGTGGGGGGTTTCAAAACTATGCCTAGCCCGGACCCCTTTACATTCAAAGCCCCGTCCGTAAAAAGGATCCATACCTCTGACGATATACTTGATTTCAAAAGGAGTTCTTTTTTGACTTCGGGTACGAGGGTTGGCGTGAAGTCGGCCACGAAGTATGCTAAAATTTGAGACTTGATGGTCGTACGGGGTTGATATTTGATATCGTACACACTGAGTTCGATGGCCCATTTGGCCAATCGGCCTAATAGTTCGGGCCTATGTAAAATATTACGGAGTGGGCAGGTGGTTAATACGCTTATGGGGTGATATTGAAAGTACGGCCTTAACTTTCTAGAGGCGCTTACTAGCGCAAGTGCCAATTTTTCTAAGTGCGGATACCTAGTTTCTGCTTCTCCTGAGGTCTGACTTACGTAATAAACGGGAAATTGTGTACCTTGCTCCTCTCGAACTAGAACACTGCTTACGGCAACTTCTGATATCGCCAAGTACAAGTACGGTTTTTGCCGGTTTTTGGAGTGTGAAGAAGTGGTGGGCTCGATAGATATCGTTTCAATTCCTGTAACGCTTGTTGGCATTCTAGTGTCCAGGCGAAGTCGTTCTTCTTTTTGAGTAGGGAGAAAAATTTGTGACTTCGATCTGATGATCTTGAAATGAACCGGCCTAAGGCTGCAATTCTTCCCGTTAACCTTTGTACAGCTTTCACGTTGTCCACGATGGTAATGTCTTTGATGGCCTTGATTTTGTCTGGGTTAATCTCGAAACTGATTTGACACCATGAAGCCGAGGAACTTGCCCGAACCGACCCCGAAAGCACATTTTTCGGGGTTGAGCTTTATGTTGTATTTCCTCAGAATCTCGAACATTTCCTGCAAATGAGCCAAATGGTCCTCTGCGTGCAGGGACTTCACTAGCATGTTATCAATATAGACTTCCATTGATTTACCTATTTGTTCTTCGAACATTTTATTTACTAGGCGTTGATAAGTAGCTCTTGTATTTTTAGTCCGAAGGGCATTACGTTATAACAATATGTTCCATATCAGGTCACAAATGAAGTCTTTTCCCGGTCGTCCGGGTTCATCTGAATTTGATTATACCCGGAATAGGAGTCGAGAAAGGTGAGGATCTCGTGGCCGGCCGTGGCATCGATCATGCGATCGATGTTGGGCAGTGGAAAGGAATCTTTGGGACATGCTTTGTTCAAATCTTTATAGTCCACACACATTCTAAGTTTGTTCCCTTTTTTAGGCACTACAACCACATTGGCTAACCATTCGGGGTATTTTACCTCCCAAATGGACCCTATCTTGAGAAGTTTGGTTACCTCGTCCTTTATGAATGCGTGCTTTCCCTCGGACTGGGATCTTCTTTTTTGCTTCACCGGTCTGAACCTAGGGTCCAAGCTTAGCTGGTGCGTCGTTATGTCCGGTGGGATCCCTGTTATATCTAGATGGGACCAGGAAAAATAGTCGATGCTATTGATAAAAAATTGAATGAGTTTCTTCCTGAATTCGGGGCTCAAACCCATTCCCAGGTATACCTTTCGTTCGGGCCAGTGTTCGATCAGTATGATTTGCTCCAGTTCCTCAATTGTTGATTTGGTGGCATCAGAATCATCGGGGGTTACGAAGGATCGAAGGATCCATCAATCATTATCTTCTTCAATGTTCTGCTTACCTGGCTGGGTCGAAGCCGATGTCTGTGATTGCTATTTGGCGCTCTGCTCTTCGATTGTGTCTCCTTCTGAACCTGATCCTTTTATCGGCGAAGACGAGGATATTGATTTTTCTTCTTCGACGGAAAACATTTCCTTTGCGGCCGGTTGTTCTCTGTACACTATTTTGACACCTCTCGATGTTGGGAATTTGAGGACCTGGTGTAGGGTCGAGGGTACGGCTCTCATGCTGTGGATCTACGGCCTTTCGAAAAGGGCGTTATATCTCATATCACCTTCGATCACGTGAAACTTTGTTTCCTGGATGGTTCCGGCCACGTTTATTAGTAGGGTAATCTCGCCTTTAGTGGTTTCACATGCCATATTGAATCCTTTTAGAACCAGAGTTGCGGGTACGACCTGATCTTGCAGGCCAAGCTGTTCTACGACCCTCGATCTAATGATATTGGTCGAGCTACCTGGATCAATTAACACACGCTTAATCTTAGTTTTATTCATGAGTACGGATATTACCAGTGCATCGTTATAGGGTTGGATGATTCCCTCTGTATCTTCATCATTGAAGGACAAAGTCCCTATGGGTGTGTAATCTTGAGTTCGAGATCGCTTTTTCCTCACAATTGATGTTTTAGTGCGTTTAAGCATCGGTCCTTGAGGGGCATCGATGTCGCCGATGATCATGTGAATAACGTGTTGCGGTTCTTTGCACTATCACTCAGAAATTCCCGAAGGTGTCCTTTGTTAAATAAGCGGGCTACTTCCTCTCTTAATTGCCTGCAATCTTCCGTTTTGTGGCCATGGGTGCCATGAGATTCGCACATTTGATTGGGATTCCTTTGGGCACGATCGGTCTGTATGGGTCAAGGCCACCTGGTGTCTTTGATGTGTCCGATGGCCGATACGATGGCAGATGTATCAATGTTGAAATTATATTCTGATAATCGAGGAACTTCTATAGGATCGGCATATTTATCAAAGCCGCTCTTGCTCATAAGTCCCCGAGAATTTTTCCCCCGATCAGTCCCTCGGTTGTTCCCAACCGTATCACATGCTGAACCGTTATTCATCCGATCTGTGACATACGGTTGGTATCGGTCTCTGTTCGATCTTTGTTCTCTGTTGATTTCCCTCTGATTTTTAGTGGTTGTGTGGTTCTGATGCACGGGTCCATACGGAGCTCCCAATTGTTCATCTTCGACCCTGATTTTTGATTAGTACTGGTTGTGTACATCTGCCCAGGTTATTGCTGGGTACTCGATCAAATTTTGTTTCAGCCGACGTGATGCTTTCGAACTTAACCTGTTCAACCCTTGGATGAAAGCTTGTACGTCCCAATCGTCTGTGACCGGCGGCAAATCCATACGTTCTATTTGGAATCGGGATACGAATTCCCTCAGCATTTTGTTACCCCTTTGTTTTACTTTGAAGATGTCTGATTTCCTTGTTGCGACCTTTATGGCACCAGCATGTGCTTTTACGAACGAATCTGCTAACATGGCAAAAGAATTAATGGAATTTGGTGGCAAGTTGTGGTACCAGATCAATGCTCCCTTTGCGAGGGTCTCTCCGAACTTTTTCAACAACACGGATTCGATCTCATCGTCCTCCAAATCGTTGCCTTTGATGGCACATGTGTAGAAGGTGACATGTTCGTTAGGATCGGTTGAACCGTTATATTTGGGAATTTCGGGCATACGGAATTTTTTGGGGATTGGTTTTGGGGCCGCGTAACATTAGATTTGTGTATGGTTCTAAGGATATGTGATACAATTCGATATAAATCGCGTAGAGAAATGGAAATATGTGTATTGTTGACTGTAAGAATAAAAAATAATAAGCAAAAAGAATGAATAAGTAAAACAAGCACAAGAGAATAACTATCAATATAAGAAGTGATCTTTTTTTTCCGGCCTCCTCTAGCTTACAAAGATTCCCCCTTTTATAGAAGAGGGTCATTACAAAAAATAATAAAATAAAACATATAGTGGAAGGCCCATGATGACTTATCTCTTCCTTGATTCCCGCCAAGATTCTCTCTCTTGGTGTGGTTGCAACGGCTCTTGTCTGTGAGCTCGATACTAGCTCGAACCCGTTACTGGGTCGGGCCCTTCGGTCTTGGATCGAGTTCGATCTTCGAGATGGGCGTCGCGCATTTTCAACCTCGAAACAGTGCCTTGCGGAACTATTCGGTCACGGGCTCGATATGATTATCGAGCCGCCTCCTCGAGCGACCTTCGGGCTCAAGGTTCGTTAGTACCGACCTCAGAGCTCACTCCCAAAATCTCATTCTGACTTCTTAACACTCGAACTCGATCGAACGTAGGAAGGCCGAAATCTATTTCGACCGTATAGAGATAGTCCCCTCATTTCTCAGAAAAGGATGTGGCGAGAAACGATATGATTTCCCAGCAGCTCAATCAGATATACACTGATGTTTTTATCGATCCCGACCATGACGTATGTAATGCTCGATCATCTTATGCGTATTTATAGTCCCCGACTTTATCGAGGATACCCGAATTTTTTATTCCCCTGTGGTAATTGCCAGTTACCTTCGGTCCTTGGTGACTGGAGAAGATCAATCAGTGATGAATGCGGAGGGGCTTCCTGTCTTTTTAACGAGGCCCAACATGCTTTGAATCGGGTAACTTCTGATGGCGTTTTCGCCGCTTCTTTTACACATAGTTGTAGGTAATTCTAATGTTTCTCCTTTTGTTTGCAGGCTTCGATGTTGCATCACGAGGCTTTTCTCCGAATCAGGGAGGAGCATGATGCCGAGGTTCGGAGCCTTACTGAGAAGAGTGACTCGTACAAGCTTCTTAGTGAAAAACACTTCAAGTAGATTTGACAGCGGCTCGGGAAGAGCATGAGGAGATGGCTGAGCAGGTATTTCGAATGTTCCATGATAGTGAAGATGAAAAAGAGATATCCACTAACGATCCGATTCTGCAGGTTCGGCAGAGGATCGACCAGATTGGAAGGCTTAATTCACAGATAGATGCACTGCTAGCCGAGGCTAAAGAATTTAAAAGGTGTATGGAGAACCTTGCCTTGAAAAAAGGAAGCCATCGAAGCTCAGTTGGAGCTGTCCGATGCCCAACTTCGATCTGCGAAAGAAAATGCTGTGGGTCTGATCAAAAAGATGAAAGAGCTTCAGTATCGGTTAGATTTGGCCACTTTAGATAAAGTAGATTTGGCCAAAGAACTCAAAGTGGCCAGATCTGAAGTGGTCGAGGCCAACAAAAGAGCCGATGCCAAAGTGGCTCAGTTCAGGATCGATGTCGAAGTTAATCTAGCCAAAGTAGCGGGCATGGTCGAACATACAAAGTGGCAGACTCGGAGAGAGGCTCTCGAAGGGGTCAAAGCTCAGGGCTTCGATATTAGGGCCGAGATTGAAGTCGCTAGGGCGGAGGAGAACAGAGCTCGAAGGTTGGCCTTTCTTGAGGAGGACTCCGAGGACTCGGGGGAGTCTGAAGATGAGGAAGATGCCGAGAATACAGCCTTCGATGAAGATTGAGTCATTAGGGCCTTAGGTCTATCATTGTGTTCTTGTGATACCGCTTTCGGTTTTTGTATAAAGAACTTCCTTTTGGAAGAGTAGCCGCCTCTGTACACAAATTTTGTAAATACAAATCTTTCTTCTTTTTTGAAGAGAAATGTCCTTTCAAACTAAATAGACAGTTTGAATTTAAATCTCTGTTGCCTTCGGGCCTCGTGGGTAGTCCCCTTTGCTTTATCTGGCTTGAGCGTCCTTCAGCTTAAATAGTCAAGTGTTTGTTTTAATTCGAAGAAATGAGTAGTTTTTCTCGAAATAATGTAGCCCGTATGTGTAATAGTCGAGGGAGTGATTGCTCGAGCTCGAAATAAAGGTAGCCCGTAGGCTTATCAGTCGAGTGAATGATTCGAACGTGATGCAATGTAGCCCGCAGGTGTAATAGTCAAAGTAGCCCGTAGTCTTAATGATCGAGTGAGTGATTGCTCGAACTCGAAATAAAGGTAGCTCGTAGGCTTGGCAGTCGAGCGAATGATTCAAACTCGATGCAATGTAGCCCGTAGGCTTAATGGTCGAGTGAGTGATTGCTCAAACTCGAAATAAAGGTAGCCCGTAGGCTTGGCAGTCTAGCGAATGATTCGAACTCGATGCAATGTAGCCCGTAGACTTAATGGTTGAGTGAGTGATTGCTCGAACTCGAAATAAAGGTATCCCGTAGGCTTAGCAGTCGAGTGAATGATTCGAACTTGATGCAATGTAGCCCACATGCGTAATAGTCAAAGTAGCCAAAAGGCTTAATGGTCGAGTGAGTGATTGCTCGAACTCGAAATAAAGGTAGCCCGTAAGCTTGGCAGTCGAGCGAATGATTCGAACTCGATGCAATGTAGCCCGTAGGCTTAATGGTCGAGTGAGTGATTGCTCGAACTCGAAATAAAGGTATCTCGTAGGCTTGGCAGTCGAGCGAATGATTCAAACTCGATGCAATGTAGTCTGTAGGCTTAATGGTCGAATGAGTGATTGCTCGAACTCGAAATAAAGGTAGCCCGCAGGCTTGGCAGTCGAGCGAATGATTCAAACTCGATGCAATGTAGCCCGTAGGCTTAATGGTCGAGTGAGTGATTGCTCGAACTCGAAATAAAGGTAGCCCGTAGGCTTGGCAGTCGAGCGAATGATTCGAACTCTATGCAATGTAGCCTGTAGGTTTAATAGTCGAGTGAGTGATTGCTCGAACTCGAAATAAAGGTAGCCCGTAGGCTTGGCAGTCGAGCGAATGATTCGCACTCGATGCAATGTAGCCCGTAGGCGTAATAGTCGAAGTAGCCCGTAGGCTTAATGGTCGAGTGAGTGATTGCTCGAACTCGAAATAAAGGTAGCCCGTAGGCTTGGCAATCGAGTGAATGATTCGAACTCGATGCAATGTAGCCCGTAGGCATAATGGTCGAGTGAGTGATTGCTCGAACTCGAAATAAAGGTAGCCCGTAGGCGTGGCAGTCGAGCGAATGATTCGAACTCGATGCAATGTAGCCCGTAGGCATAATAGTCGAGTGAGTGATTTCTCGAACTCGAAATAATTGTAGCCTGTAGGCTTGGCAGTCGAGCGAATGATTCGAACTCGATCCTGTTTGCATAATAAATCTTGAACATAGAATATCGGTAAAGAAGAGAGCTTTCTTTGCAGGTCATTATACATGGCTTCATGTTTTGCGTCAGGGCTCGGGCCAACTATATAAGCATGGTTCGTTTTGACCGTTTGGCCTTTACAACGTTTCCCGTTGAGACACTGTTTGTCATGAAATAACGAAGTAACTTACTTTGCACCGAACTTGATAATCATCACAGATGCGTTCAATGATAAAGCCCCCCTGTGTACGAGTTTGATTTTAAAGAGGCCTCGGATACTCAGCAGTAGTATCGTTTCCGCTATATGGCTGGTATCGATCTCTGGTCGACTTTTGCTTTTTCGTAATGGACCTAGAAGTCAACTGGTCATCTTCGACTCTTATTTTGGATTGATATCGATTGTGCACATCGGTCCAAGTAATAGTTGGGTACTCGATCAGATTTTGCTTCAGCCGCCGCGAAGCCCTCGAGCTCCGCTCATTTAGACCTTGAGTGAAAGCTTGAACAACCTAATCGTCTGTGACTGGTGGCGGATCCATTCGTTCCATTTGAAAATGAGCTACGAACTCCCTTAGCATCTCGTTATCCTTTTGTATTACCTTGAACAGGTCCGACTTTCTGGTTTCGACCTTTATGGCTCCGGCATAAGCTTTTACGAAGCAATCTGAGTTTGGCTCTGCAACTGAGCTATCGCTATTTGCTGGTCTTGTAATATCTCGAAGATCATCCGTAAGATGACTCCGATCTCCTCCACGTTATAGGTGTCTCGAGCTACGGATCGAGTACCGCCCTAAATGCTTCTTTCCGGTTCGAAACGCTGATTCGCCTCTAGAGCTATTTGTGAATTGACATCCAATGATACTTCGGCTCGAATTTTGGGTGCTTCGATTCGTGCCTCAACGCCTTCATCGAGTGGCCTTCCAACCCCGGGTGCCAAGTTGTTGGTTTCATCTTGAAGGCCGGCTTCGTGGTCGATAGGTGAAGCCATTGCTGATTTGAAGTTGCAAACTGGCGTGTACTTTAGGTTTATATCAAACGATCACTGTTACCCTTAGCCCCACGGTGGGCGCTAAACTGTTTACCGGAAAAATCGGATAACGTTAGATTTGTGTATGGTTCTAAGGATATGCGATACAATTCGATATAAATAGCGTAGAGAAATGAAAATATGTGTATTGTTGACTGTAAGAATGAAAATAATAAGCAAAAAGAATGAATAAGTAAAACAAGCACAAGGGGATAACTATCAATATAAGAAGTGATCTTTTTTTTCCGGCCTCCTCTAGCTTACAAGGATTCCCCCTTTTAAAGAAGAGGGTCATTACAAAAAATAATAAAATAAAATATATAGTGGAAGGCCCATGATGACTTGTCTCTTCCTTGATTCCCGCCAAGATTCTCTCTCTTGGTGTGGTTACAACAGCTCTTGTTTGTGAGCTCGATACTAGCTCGAACTCTTTACTGGGTCGGGCCCTTCGGTCTTGGATCGAGTTCGACCTCCGAGATGGGCGTCGCGCATTTTCGACCTCGAAGCAGTGCCTTGCGGATCGATTCGGTCACGGGCTCGATAGGATTATCGAGCCGCCTCCTCGAGCGACCTTCGGGCTCGAGGTTTGTTAGTACCGACCTTAGAGCTCACTCCCAAAATCTCATTCCGACTTCTTAACACTCGAACTCGATCGAACGTAGGAAGGCCGAAATCTATTTCGACCGTATACAGATAGTCCCCTTAGCCCCACGGTGGGCGCCAAACTGTTTACCCAAAAAATCGGATAACGTTTAAATTTAGATATGGTTCTAAGGGTATGCAAATTTCTTTGATACAAAAATGATAATACAAGTGTTTTTGCTATAATATGGGAATGGCGAACAGGAAGACTGAATGAGTTAAAAAAACAAGCACAATGAAATCCCAATGTATCTTGGGAGGAGGCCCCTCTATTGCAGTCTATGTCCCTTCTTATAGTAGAGTGTCACTGCTTTATCTTTAACAACATAATAAAATAATACATATAGTGGAGGACTTATGATGGTTTGTCTCTTCCTTGATTCTGGCCAAGATTCTCTCCCTCGGTGCGGTTGTAACGGCTCTTGTCTGCGAGCTTAGCACTGGCTCGAGCTCGGTGTTAGATCGAACCCCCAGTCTTGGTTCGAGCTCGATTCTGCCTTGGGGCATCGATATTCGGGGCCTGTGTCGATCGGTGTTGCCCCGTAGTCCGATTCGAATACCGGCTCGATAATGATATCGAGTTTTGCCATCGATTGGTCTTATAGTTCGAATCTCGACGCCCCTACTTCGGAATTCGTCCGAACTTGTCGTGTGGATACCCTTCGATTGAAACGTCATTGTCTCGACCAGTCTTTATGACTGAGAATCGGTTTTGACCGTACACAATAACCTAATTGTCAGTCGTGTTGGGTGATTAAATAAGATGATCAAGAAACGCGTACCAAATATTTTTGGTGTGGAGTAAATTTAAGAAGAAAGGGAGAGAAGAAGAGAGATAAGATATTTACACATAAAATTTAAATGGAAAAAGACAAACGAAACGGAAGGGTAAAGGAAAAGAAAAAGGATAAACGAACAAAACTAAAGAGAAAAAGTACAAGAAAAATGAAGAACAAAGAAGGAAATCAGCAAAAAACTTAAATGAAAGAAGAAGATGAAAAGTTGGGGGTTGAAATTATCCCAAAAGTGAAAACAAAAAACTGAAAAATTCCTTTTTTTTTTTGTGCTGGGTAGGAGGCTTAAAGGCACGTGTCAATATAGCAAAGGTACTTCTACCATGTCATAAGCAGTTAAGAACACGCGCTTTTGAATTTTTACAGACTATGAAATGTGTGTCTAATAGAAACACAAACACTTTTTGCTCAACTTTAACAGGTTCTTTGGCCGAGATGCAAAAATATAACTTATTTTGAAAAGCATTTTTTTAAAAATTATTTTTTTTAAAAATACTTTCGGTGAGAAGCAGGTTACATTTAGTTATTAATTTGAAAAGTATTCCTAAACAGTAATTAGTGTTTGGTCAAACTTTTAAAAACTGATTCTAAGTATATTTTTTCAAAAGTGTTTTTAAAGAAAAACTATTTTTTTTTTGCTTCTCCAAAACAACTTCTGCTTCTCTTCAAAAATACTTTTTTTTTATTCGCCCGTGCGCTGATCGTGGATAAGACACTCAGAAGAAGAAAAGATGAGACGAAGATGGTTAGCTGCAAGGTGACTGACAGAAAACAAGTAGTTTTTGGCTGCTACGCTCCTTTCTTATTCTTTTTTTCTCTCTGAACTTTCACTCGAGCTTGATCGGGGTACTCGATCGGCTCATGTTTGAGCATGATGAATCACTTCGTGCGAGTCCTCGATTCGGTCCTCTCTTGGAAGTGGGAAGGCTTCTTTATTTTCATTGAAGCAATCAACAATGATTTTGGAGTCAATTGCGAGTTTACTCTATCAGAGAAAGCCATTGCGCGCTAGCCCCGAGGAGGGAAATTTCAATCGATACGCGGTAGCTTCGACTGGTTTTATTTTAAAGGGAAAGAGGAAGCCCCGGACGTTTGCACTCCTGATAACAAACAAAAGCTGGATTCATAAAATTAATAGAACCTAAAATGGATGAAACACCAGGCACTCCTGCCGTCGTTTCAGTGACTCATAGGGCTTTTTTTTGAGGATCCGACAACTTATGCAGGAACTTTCACGTTGCTAGGCTAGCGCGGCTCGCTTCGCTCTTCAAAGCCCGCGTTTCCGACCCGAAAGGAATGGAAAATGTCTTTGCCAAACATACCAATTGGGACAAAGCTTAGGTAAGATGTCCAAGTGAAATTTACTGCCAAGTTTAGGGGGCTGCCTATGTATTTGGCCATTTGATTAACTACTAAAGAAGATTTAGGCTCAGCTTTTATAATTTCAAGAACGGAGAATCTTGTTCAGGGAATTGATGTGGGTAAGATCTGCATCTGAAACGACTGAATAGATCGACATCAATTGATCTATCAAATTTTGTTAAATCAAGTTTATTAATCAGCACAGCTTTCCATCTGGAAGGCACGAAATGATGCATTAGACCTCATACCGTGTAAATATCGGGTTTTCTAGTAGGTATTCCTAGTCTAACGAGTTTGAGGAGTTCTATATTGTATATTATTGGTGGTAATTAATAATAATTTTTTCCTTCTTCAAAAAAAAAATGTTTGCATTATTGATTGCCCAGACGCGGTAGTTTGGCAAAATCACCACTTCGCTTAGAATTTTTTCTCTTATATATTGTTTGAGAAGAAATAATGCTTCAAATCTTGCAGGAAATTATTAAAAGAAGACTTGCCATCTGAAAGATCAAAACCATTTTTGAAGAACGACTCGGTTCTGATTTGTTTTATCGTTCAATTTCAATTTTAGTCATGATATTTCGTTAAACATACTCAATATCTTTTTTTTTTTTTTTTTTTTTTGCATATCGATACTCTATATCTTCTTATCATAAATACTGGTATCTATGAACGTCCGTTGGACGTTAATAATGACAAATAATGGTTTAAACATTTTATATGAAATAGAGTGCTCTTAGGGCCCACTAGGGCAAAGTACAGTAATTTTAGTAATTACTGTAACCCTTGCTATCCCTATATAAGTATATATACGGTGGCTTAGTCTACTGTAACCCTAGCTATCCCTATCTAAAACACATAATAAACAGTATTTTTCCTATGCTTAATCTTCTCCTACAATTATACTAGGGTTTAAACTGTGGTTTAGGGGTTGATCCAATACATTGTGACAACCGCCGCCAACCAGTAATTCCAGCCGCGGTCCGTTCGTTCCTTCCGCTTCCGCTACAAGAATAATTAAGTTCTTGTTTTACGATTTACGTGCTACATCTAATGTGTTTAATTTATCGCGTGCCTTCATTTGTATCAGAGCCACAAGCTGGTTTTTCGGTCCGAAAAATTGATATAATAGTTCTAATTCTTTTCTACGTGAATCTGTAACTATGTGCTTCTCTATTTTGAATTTTCTGTGCACTTGGGAGTGGTTAATCTATTCAACTTTTGAATGATATTTTTTTTATCAATTCAATTAGAAATTAGTTTCTAGAATTGAAAAAAAAAAAAATATATATATATATATATATATATATACGTAAGTTGAATTTAGATCTATGAATATGTTATTGATATTCTGTAGGTAATTGACAACAATTTTCGATATTGATTTGGAATAAAGTTTTGAATCAATGTTTGTTCAATCTTCAACTGATATTTTTTTAAACCATTTTTTTAAATTGATCCTAAAAAAAATGGAGCTTGGTGCTCCAACAATGGTGGCCGGCAGCGACTGTGAAGGGTAGAAGAAGAAGAAGAGACAAAGATTCTCTCTCTCCCAAAATAGAAGCAGAGGCTTCAATTTTGTTTGGCCACTGCCAAGAAAAAGAGAGATAAAATCTGTTAGAATATATTTTGTTAATTAAAAAAAAAAAGGGGGGGGGGGGGGGGGGGGGGTTATGGAGTTTTGTACTCCAAACTATTGCCGGCGCAAGAATTGAAAAGAATAATGTTCTCGTCTTTTTAACCCTAAATATTCTTTGATTAAAATAAAAAAAAAAAAAAAGGATTTCTTTTAAATTGAAGTAGTGCTCGAAGTGCTGAAGGTCCAGTTTCATTAAAATAAATTGCTTTATTTTATAGGTCATGGGCTAAAGGTTCACTTCAAAATTGGTCTGAATTTATTTTTTTTGCTGGCAGATTTAAGTCAAGGGCTAAAGGCCCACTTTCATATGTCTTATTTAATTTTATTTTGAGCTAATTGCCTACATAAAATTCAAAACTAAGTTCTGATTTTTTAAAATAAATTTCAGATTATTAAAATAGTCATATGGACTTAATTTTTAGAATATAAATTTAGTATTTATATTCTTTTATGAAAACTATAATTATTTTATTATCCCAATTGCTTGAAATGTTATTTAGTTTAACATTAAATTTATTTGTTAATTTGTTTAACATGCTTGAAATAATAATTTGTTTAACATTATGCTTGGAATATTAATTTGTTTAACATTAAATTTATTTTTTAATTTGTTTAACACTCTAGAAATGTTAATTTTTTTAACATTAAATTTATTTGTTAATTTATTTAACATGTTTGAAATGTTAATTCTTTTAACATTACTTTTGTTAATTAGTTTAACACATGCTTTATATTAATTTGTTGAGCATGAAATTAAATATTAATTAGTTTAATATTAGCAATACTTGTTAATTTATTTAACATGTTTAATATGTTAATTAGTTTAACATTAAAATAAATTTTATGTGAAGTTGAATAGTATGTAATAAATGTTAATTAGTTTGAATTAATTTTATTTGCATGCTAATATAAGTTATTTGTTAACTTATGATCCACATGGGATTATAAAATCATGTTAGATAATTATGTTATCTTAAACATGATTAAGACGCTTCGCTAGATAATTGAATATGTTAATTTTCATAATCTTTTAATTCTTGGACGATAATTGGGAACATAGTGAACTTCGAC
The DNA here is from genome assembly GCF_000715075.1 of Nicotiana tabacum. Taxonomy (NCBI): domain Eukaryota; kingdom Viridiplantae; phylum Streptophyta; class Magnoliopsida; order Solanales; family Solanaceae; genus Nicotiana; species Nicotiana tabacum. The sequence goes on from NC_134098.1 coordinate 15,161,310, forward strand.
TCCATAATTAATATAAATGTTTATTAACTTAAACAATTGATGCGTAGTATCATAATATGTATAAATGGTGAACATAGTGCTTTGCATTATTTTTTTATATGATCCTCATAGTATTTTTTATTTTGGTAAAGAATGACTATTGCTTCGAAAAATATTATTGCTGAGCTCAACAAAAGGTTGAAACTCAATGGTGACAACTATGAAACCTAGAGCTTGAAAGTCCAGTATGTGCTAGAGGAGCAAGAGGCTCTGGAGGACATTAACAATGTCATGAATGAGCCCGAGGAAGATAACACAGCTCAGCATAGGTGTGAGTGTGAAGCCTATGACAGTTGGAAGAAAAAGAACTCCATTGCTCGCATTACGTTGTTGAGCACCTTAGATGATGACATCCTAAGGGAGTTTAAGGATCACCAAAGAGTTATGGATATTTGGAATGCTTTGAGGAAAAGTTTTGGTACCGGTTCCATTGCAAGGCTGCTATCCGTAACAATCAAATTTGATTCATATAAGAAAGGCCCAGAACATTCAATGAAAACACATCTAAGGCAAATGACAAATATGATTGGGGAGTTGAAAAGTATTGGTCATGTGTTGGCTGATGAACAAAAAATCCAAGCTGTCATACGCTCATTACCTAGTTCTTGGGATCATATGAAAATGCATTTGACCCATAATGAGCGAATCACAACTCTGGAAGATGTTCAGAGGCATCTTGAGCTAGAGGAAGAACGACTTGAGGCTGCAAAGCCAATAGCTGAGTTGCATATGGCAACAACCTCCAAAACCAAGAGTGATTCAAAGAAAAGGAACTTGAAAAAGAAGAGAGGGTCACCTCAAGCTCAACCAGCTCAGCATGCTAAAACGGCAAAGATTAAAAAAGGCAATAACAGACGTTGCAAACGTGTTAAAGTTGCTAGAGTGAAATGCTATAATTATGACAAAAAGAGTCACTATGCCAGAGATTGCTCTAAGCCTCCTAGAAAGGTATTTCACGATGCTCGAATTAGTGAACTTTGTGTTTCTAGTTCTGTTTTTCTAACTGAATCTAATCCTTTGTGGATTATAGACTTAGGAGCAACGGACCACAAAGACTGGGAACGCAGTGCCTTTGTTGAATTTCAGCGAGTTACACGTGGAGCAAAGTGGATATATGTGGGCAATAACAATAAAGTTGTTGTTGAAGGGATCGTTACATGCAAGTTAGTCCTGCGTGGTAGTCGATATCTAATACTACATGATGTTCTCTTTGTACCAACAATTCGCCGGAATGTTGTTTCAGTTTCAGTTTTGCTTAAGCTAGAATTTAACTAAATTTGTCCTGGCAATTCTACCAAGTTGATTTATGTTTCAATTTTATTTGGTTTTGGTCATGCTAGGTAAGCCAACTAACAGTCAATATAATCCAAATGAGATTTATAGGAGAACAGTGAAGAATTATCTGAACATTTATATATTAATCCAAGGACTGGTAGTACAAATCATGAGCTTCTAAAAATTTGAAATTTACAAAGTTGGTACAATTAAACACATCATCTACTTGAAAGTTTACATAAATAGATTAGCAAGATCTAAAGCTACCAAGGACAAGTGGCAGCCATAATTGGAACACAGGTACATCTTCAATGCCAGCTCCCGACATACACAGCGACTCCAGCTCCAAAATCTGTACGCAAGGTGCAGAAATATAGTATGAGTACAACCGACCCTATGTACTCAGTAAGTATATTGTCTAACCTTGTCGAAGTAGTGACGAGGAATTTTAGTTTAAAAAGATATTCACTGTTATAACCTGTGCAGTAGACTAATAGTAGAAACAGTTATAAAACGTAATAGATAAGGATAGCATAAACAACTATGCGAGGCAGTAAACGATTACTAGGAGAAATCTTAGTAGTAAATTCATAATTTTCCTGGTGTGAGAGGTATATTCAAGATATCAAATCAAAGGGTACGGTAACACCCTTCATATATATATATATATATATATATATATATATATATATATATATATATATATATATATATATATATATGTGTGTGTGTGTGTGTGTGTGTGTGTGTGTGTGTGTGTGTGTGTGTGTGTGTGTGTGTGTGTGTGTGTGTGTGTGCATTTATCTCATCCTTGTCAAATGTGCATGTGGCAATACAAACCAGGTAGAATAATTTACAATGTACATGTCCACTAAGTAGAGAGTACCCAGATAGTAACAAATAACAAGTCAGAAACATATAGAAAATAGAAATAGACGATATAGAGGGCACAAAAGTAACGACATCAAGTATGGTAGAAGAACATAAATTTCACTAACTAACATGGTGGAAGGCTTAGATGTAAATATAACAAACAAGATGAAAGAGCTTGATCTTTATAAGCTAACAAGTAAAGGCATGAATAACTGACATAGAATAAGGCTTGTACTAAAGTGCAACAAAATAGTTATGACATAGATATAAATATAGCAGCAGGAAGTAGGCATGGTATTTGCAAGTTAAGCAAGTAGAAGGCATGGGCAACATAACAACAATTGAGATAGAGAATAAAAGACAGGAAAATAACGACAAGTCACATAGGAAACATAGGTACGGCAATGACAACTCAATATAAAGGCATGAACGTATACACGAGGAAAGGATATCACAACATAATACATGTCCCTCGTCCTCGCCTGCACGAAAACACCCCTCGTGCAATGAACTCGTGATAATATAAAAGCATGATAATATAAATTAAATGGCACGGCATCACCCTTCATGCTTTTACTCTCAAATGATATGGCACAGCATCACCCTTCGTGCTTTACACTCAAATGAAATGGCACGACATCACCCTTCGTGCTTTACAGTCTCCCTCACATGATAATATATATATACAATGGCACGACATCACCCTTCGTATTTTACACTCTCCCTCACATGATAATATATATACTATGGCATGACATCACCCTTCATGCTTTACACTCTTCCTCACCAAGTACATGTATATCAATGACAAGCAAGATAGGAGGCATAAATAACATCAAGGAGAGTAGTTAAACTAATGTTCCAAATAAATCTCAATCATAACCTTCAAGCCGAAATTCAGTAACCCTCAGGAACCTTATTGTTCAAGTATTTCAATAATTCTCAAAATGATCTACAACTCAAGTGTAGAATCTAATATCTCAAGAGTAACGGTCGTAGCAATATATTAGTGATTAAGCATAATGATGACCGAATTAGACATAGAAATGTTTCTCAACATTCCGTCAAATTTTAATCAAGTTATAATAAACTAAATCTTGGTTTCTAACAATTAATTCCATATTCTTAGTAATCTAGAAGTCAAGACATGAAGCAAGAAGTCACATAATTCTACAAGGCGCAATTTATAGTATAATTTACCCTGAGCATGATTAATTCTTGCACATACATATACGCTCGTCACCTCTCATATGTATCAACCCTGCATGTAGAAAATAACGGTAATTAGTAGGAAATATTCCCTCAACAAAGTTAGGCAAGACACTTATCTCAGACGAGCCAAATCAATACCCTGGAATCGCCATCCCTCTCAAAGCATCCTCCGAACGACTCGAAACTAGCCACAAACAATTCGATACAATCAACGTGAGCTAAAGGAATCAATTCTATAAGGAAATACTAAGTTCTTAATCAAAAGTCAAAAAGTCAACTCAAAAGTTGGCCCCGGGCCCACGTCTCGAAATTCGATAAAAGTCACAAAATCCGAAAGCTCAACCAACCACGAGTCTAACCATACCAAATTTATCAAAATCCAACACCAATTCAATACCCAAATCCCCAATTTAAACTCCCCAAATCCCTAGCTTCAACTCCCAAAATAACACCTCAAAACCACACAATCTAGGTGGAAATTCAATGGAGACACATAATTAATGAATAAATTTAACCACAAGTGACTTACCTGAAGAATATCTTTGAAATCCCTCTCACAAATCACCTAATCGCGAGCTTGGAATGTTCAAAATGAAGAAAAATCACGAAACCCTCGATTTTAATACTCTGCCCAAGCTTCTTCGCTTTTGCGACAAATTAGCCGCTTCTGCAGCATCCCTTCTGCGACGGAACATACGCTTTTGCGGACCCAGCTGAAAACTCAACCCTCGCACCCACGGATAAAACAACCGCTTCTGCGACATCGCAAGTGCGAGCCACCATCCTCCCCTGCGCGAGACCTCGCTCCTGCGCTCCAACCCATCGCACCTGCGCATGCGCACCTGCGCCCAAATCTCCGCTTTAGCGATCTTCCTCACCCAGCTCTCACCTCGCTTCTGCGACTCCTTTGTCGCTTCTGCGACCATCGCACCTGCGCAAAACCAGCCGCAGGTGGGATCACACCAGATCCTTCCACCAGTAGCGTTAGCCAAAATTGATCCAAACAATCCGAATCTCGTCCGAAACTCTTCCGAGCCACTCGGGACCCCGTCCGAATATACCAACTTGTCCAATAACATAATGCGAACCTACTCGAGGCCTCAAATCACGCATAATAACATCGAAATGACAAATCGCACCACAAATCAAAATTAATAAACTTTCAACTTTCAACTTCCATAACTCGCGCCGAAACATATCAAATTAACCTGGAATGAACTCAAATTTTGCACACAAGTCCCAAATGACATATCGAAGTTATTCAAATCCCCGGAACCACAATCCAAATCCGATATCCTCAAATTCAACTTCCAGTCAAACTTATAAACTTTCCAAACCTTCAAATTTCCAACTTTCGCTAATTAGTGCTGAATCATTCTAGAAATATCCAAATACAAATCCGGGCATACGCCCGAGTCCAAAATCACCATCCAGACCTAACGGAACCATCAAAACTCTAATTCGAAGTCAAATGCCAAAAAGTAAAACTTAGTCAACTCTTCTAACTTAAAGCTTCAATCATGAAGTTCATTCTTCCAAGTCGATTCCGAATAACCTGAAAACCAAAACCGACAATTCACACAAGTCATTATACATCATGCGTAGATACTCGTTCCCTTAAACTACCGAGCGAAGTGCAAATGCTCAAAGCAACTGGTCGGGTCATTACATTTCCCCCCACTTAAATTTACGTTGGTCCTTGAACGTGCTAAGAGTCGTTCTGAGGCCATCAAATCACTTTGTAACCTTACCATGCACATACCCGGGGGTGATCCACGTCACCCCGCTCCATATAAACCTGCCAACACAACATAACTAGAGATCCTTACTTCAACTTTATCTCATAAGCCTTAGAACCCAAGTTTCCAATATCTGAAATTCCTTACAAGGCCAGAATCTCGCATCTACATACTGTATAAGTCTGAACAATGTATTAAGTCATAACCATAACCCAAGTTGTAATCACATGATGCACCCCATCACTCCGATACTCATAGCAGTAACTGCTGACCACCACGGCTTCCCAAAAACAAATTCGGTACCGGTAGTAAACCTCATATCAATTGGAACCTTTTTAAAAACCTTCGTACACTACCGATTATGAAAGAAACATGCAGAATCTCTTAACCACTCATCTGATCAATAAGCCAAGAATCTCACTCGCCCGACCAGGGCCATTGCCCAAATCCTTAGCCAAAATATAGTACCATCTTACCAAACATTCCTCATCCCAATACGATAGTGCAATTCTCGGGTCTAGAAACCTCATCTCAGCCAATACAAGCAGCCCAACCGACAAGTCTAAAAAAAGTCATATGGAGCCCCACACAACGTGGTCCCATACACCCACAAGTAATAATTCAGACATGACCGATAATAGTAAGAAAATCCAATAAGAAGGTTACTAAGCAAGCTAAGAAAACAGGGTAATTTTAACATTTTCCTATGAACTATTTTCAACAAGGTGAAAGCAAAATACACGAAATAAGCATAAAGAGTTACATTTCATCACAGTTCCATTGCGGCACGCAACCCAATACCATCATATCAATCCACATAGGGTACCCATCGAGCCATAATACTCGGGCTCACTGATCACATGTGCGTCAACATCAAACACAATAGAGTACACCAGTGTAACAGTGGGAAGGTGATTAGGCACAACAATACTAAGAAAGACAAGTACAACTATGGTGCAATAAGCAAGTCAACATCACGATGGTCATCCTACCCATAACGCCATAAGGCCGATATGGAATTACAATACGAGTGCAAAAAATCATGTAACCATCACAACCCGTCATAGCATAAGAGAGAAATGTATAACTTAGACCAAGGCGCGAATAATATCCATTTCGCCCGATGATATACCTGTTGTAATAGCTGCGCAAGAGCAAGAAAATCCAATCCGATACAGAATACACATTCTTATTAAGCTAAAAAATAATCCCCAAACCAAATTCCGATCATCTCAAAATAGGTAATTTAACCTTCGAAAAGTCCATAGAAACCTTTCCATAATGCCCACCATCAATCATCCAATCCTCAACATTTCTTCACAACTTGCAATCAAGGAATAGTCTGCCAACGAGAACATCCAGCCTCTAACCTTACGAATACTAGAATCTTCATATCCGATCTCAACACCACTACTCTAATGGTTGATACGTAACTCATACTCCATCATCTTACAGAAAATACCTACAAGTCAAAAATACAATGCACCTGCCAGCATGTGCACCCTCCTCCGGCGATATCAAATAGTTCCAGCATAATCTTAAACACCTGAAATCGTTGGTGTCATCAAGAACTTATATTCTTCCCCCAAAACTAAACCGCACCTTGTACATGAAACTTTTCAACCCCACACGGCGCATCGCCTCTAACATGATCACTCGTGACACTACGAAAATGCCATAATCAACTCTGAACCATGAGCAAACTGAACATCTTATCAACCGCAAACCTTTTACTTAACTCAATCCAGGAGAACATCACCACACACACAATATAGCTCATATACCTGTAGCAAACACCAACTCCGGCCGTGGTCATAACCATGATGAATTCTTAGGAACTCATTAACACATAATCGAGTCATCAAAACTGATCGCCTCTAACTCAACCGAGTCATACAGACTACCAACCCGAAAGTAACTCAATCCGATATGCTCGCTCTGAAGGAACCTTCTGCGAATCCGAAGCCGTTTCTTGTATCTCTCCAATATTGCCATGTAGATTCATTCTTGACATAGAACTACCGTAGATCCGATCACCATTCGTTACCGATCTCAACCCTACCCGTACATAAATTCAGAATTCCTTAAATGCTACATAAGACCTGGAACTCATCAGAACCTTCTCGATAACCACTCACCTTACTCTGATCTTCAATACACAGCTAATACGCATCAAGCAACTCGTGCTTCATCAGCACATGACTATTCGAAGAAACAACCAAGCAATCCCTCAATGCGAAAATTGATACAACGCATGATCTTACAATCCGATCGTCATTAGCAGACTCCCCCACTTATCCTGAAGCCATAGAACACCTCATCGGTAATCCAAACTACCATATCTTCATAGCATGCTCCAATCCCGCACGGTTATTTAGCCGAATACTTCAAAAATTCATGTAATACTAGTCATAGAACACTCCGAAGACTCTGCCAAGTGCTCACCCATCCTTGCAATAGTCAAACAACTTCCCCAAATGCTCTAAAATGATAATATGTGCACTCTACCGAATGGAAACCTCATACGAAACACACGATCCAAACTCATCACGTTAGAGATGACCCATCGACTTTACCCAAATCGACACCTTACCATGAACCCACCTTAATAACAACAGCTAGGCCACCAGCCAGTCCTCCCAAGTATGTGCTTACCAACCAAATATCAGATCCAGCCCCATACCACAAATGAACGACTAGAAGATATAACATTGCATCTGCTCCCGAGACTAGTCAACATACTATGGTGATAATCAAGTATCCATAGCCCTTCGTAATCCATCCACAACATCACAGATTGTCGGCGTATAGCGAATACTGAGTGCGCCAAATCACATATGAACGAATAGAAAGAATCAAAATCATAGGTTTCAAGCTGAAACAAGGCCGCACGATAAGGAAAGAAGAAAGGGAAATTTTTCTGAATGCCTTGTAGCCTTTCGAAGATAGGTATGGACGTCATCATACCGATCCACAAGACACTTGCTCATGACTCGCAGAACATACGAACCTAGGACTCTGATACCAACTTGTCATGACTCAAAATTCACTAGTCGTGATGGCACCTAACTCGACCCGCTAGGTAAGCCAACTAACAGTCAATACAATCCAAATGAGATTTATAGGAGAACAATGAAGAATTATCTGAACATTTATATATTAATCCAAGGATTGGTAGTACGAATCATGAGCTTCTAAAAATTTGAAATTTACAAAGTTGGTACAATTAAACACATCATCTGTTTGAAAGTTTAGATAAACATATTAGCAAGATCTAAAGCTACCAAGGACAAGTGGCAGCCATAGTTGGAACGTAAGTACATTTTCAATGTCAGCTCCCGACATACAAAACGACTCCTGATCCAAAATCTGCACGCAAGGTGCAGAAGTATAGTATGAGTACAACCGACCCGAGTTGGGTAGAAGAAAATCTAGTAGGCTTGCTCGGCCAGGTTATCTCGGTTGAGCGCCGATCGCGCTCCCTGAAGTCGGGGCGTGACAAGTAGACTAATAGTAGAAATAGTTATAGAACATAACAGATAAGGGTACCATAAATAACTATGCGAGGCAGTAAACGATTACTAGGAGAAATCTCAGTAGTAAATTCATAATTTTCCTAGTGTGAGAAGTATATTCAAGATATCAAATCAAATGGCGCAGTAACACTCTTCGTTCTATTTTACTCTTATTTCACCATATTAATCCACCCTTATTCCACTTATTTCGGCGTGCAACCTGATCCCACCGTATGTGTGTGTGTGTGTGTGTGTGTGTGTGTGTGTGTGTATATATATATATATTCACCCTTATTCCACCATATCAATCCTCCCTTATTACACCTGATGTAGCATGCAGCCCGATCCCACCATATCATACAATATAAATGCCCACTAACTAGAGAGTACCCAGATAGTAACAAATAACAAGTCAGAAACATATAGAAAATAGAAATAGACGAGATAGAGGGCACAAAAATAACGACAGCAAGTATGGTAGAAGAACATAAATTTCACTAACTAACATGGTGGAAGGCTTAGATGTAAATATAACAAACAAGAAAAAGCTTGATCGTTATAAGCTAACAAGTAAAGGCATGAATGACTGACATAGTATAAGGCTTGTACTAAAGTGCAACAAAATTATTACGACATAGATGTAAATATAGCAACAGGATGTAGGCATGGTATTTGCAAATTAAGCAAGTAGAAGGCATGTGCAAGACAACAACAATTGAGATAGAGAACAAAAGACAGGACAATAACGACAAGTCACATAGAAAACATAGGTACAACAATGACAGCTCAATATAAAAGCATGAACGTATACACGAGGAAATGATATCACAACATAATGCATGTCCCTCGTTCACGCCTGCACGTAAACACCCCTCGTGACATGAACTCGTGATAATATAAAAGCATGATAATATAAATTAAATGGCACGGCATCACCCTTCGTGCTTTTAATCTCAAATGATATGGCACAGCATCACCCTTTGTGCTTTACACTCAAATAAAATGGCACGACATTACCCTTCGTGCTTTACACTCTCCCTCACATGATAATATATATATACAATGGTGCGATATCACCCTTCGTGCTTTGCACTCTCCCTCACATGATAATATATATACTATGGCACGATATCACCCTTCGTGCTTTACACTCTTCCTCACCAAGCACATGTATATCAATGACAAGCAAAATACGAGGCATAAATAACATCAAGGAGAGTGGTTAAACGAATGTTCCAAATGAATCTCAATCACAACCTTCAAGCCGACAATAATTCAGTAACCCTCAGGAACCTTATTGTTCAAGTATTTCAATAATTCTCAAAATGATCTACAACTCAAGTGTAGAATCTAATATCTCAAGAGTAACGGTCGTAGCAATATATTAGTGATTAAGCATAATGATGACCGAATTAGACACATCAATGTTTCTCGACATTCCGTCAAATTTTAATCATGTTATAATAAACTAAATGAACGTCTCTCTAAATCACACATTTTCTCTCTCTAACGTCTTTCTCCTGTCGCTCCATCATCCCTATCACCGGACCTCCGACGAACACCAACCAGGTAAGACCCCTAGCCCCCACCCCACCCCACCCCTTGTCTTCTTTTCCTCTCTTTTTCTCTCCTGCTTTCTCCTTCTTCCCCGTTACTTTCCTTTCCCCCTCCCTTTCTTTCTTGTTTTCTTGTCCCCCTTTTTGCTTTTCAGATCTGCCCCCCCCCCCTCCTTTTTTATATTTCCCTTTTCTTCTTCTCCCTTCTTTCTCTCCCCTATACCTCATCTCTTTCACCTCGTCCCACTATTTTCTGGCGCACTGACCTAGCCTAGCGGCAGCGGTGGCTGAGATAATTTTCCAGCGAGCCTCAAGCGAAGCGGGCAGGAACTTCCAAAATATAGCTGTTGTGGACAACACCTTTCTCGGCATTCATTGTGACTTCAGGTTCTATTGTTCTTGCTTAGAATTTGCTATTTGTTAATATTGGACTCGTGTGAGTTGGTACCTCCCGTTTTCCAGTTTCCCTTTGTTGTGTTAGTTAAAGTATTGTTAGCTTAGTTCGTATTAGTTTATTCACCGAATTAGTGTGCCTGTAGTTGCAACTTGTCTTCTTCTGGTTTGTTCTGTCGTAGGTATAGTGGCTGTGGTCTGGGATGGTCGAGTGAGGTCATGTCCTCGAGGGGGACGGGGGGTGGTGCGAGAGGTAGGGAAGGGGTTAGGGGGTGGGGCGGGAGGCAAGGGAGGTAAAGGGAACAAGGGTGTCTGTAGGTTAAGAATTGGGTCATAGAACGTAGGTACATTGATGTGTAAGTCTATAGAGTTGACAAAGATCCTCCAGAAGAGGAGAGTCAATATAGCGTGTGTCTAGGAGACTAGGTGGGTAGGGTCGAGGGCGAAGGACGTAGACTGGTATAAACTTTGGTACTCAGGAGTCCAGAAAGGTAAGAATGGAGTGGGCATCTTAGTGGATAGGGAACTTAGAGAGTCTGTGATCGAGGTTAGACGAGTGAATGATAGATTGATGATTATTAAGTTGGTGGTTGGAGAGTGCACCCTAAATGTCGTTAGCGCCTATGCGTCGCATGTAGTCCTAGATGAGGAGCTTAAACGACGCTTCTGGGAAGGGTTAGATAAGATTGTGCATCAGGTTCTGCCTACTGAGAAGCTATTCATAGGAGGGGATTTCAATGGGCATATTGGGTCGACTGCAGGTGATTATGGCGAGGTGCATGGAGGCTTCAGTTTTGGGGAGAGGAACGGAGGAGGTACATCATTGTTGGACTTCACTAAGGCTTTTGGGCTGGTGATTGCGAACTCTAGCTTTCCAAAGAGGGAGAGGCATTTGGTTACTTTTCAAAATACGGTGGCGAAAACTCAGATTGACTATCTCCTCCTTAAGAGAGGTGATAGAGGACTGTGCAAGGATTGCAAGGTGATTCCGGGTAAGTTACTCGCGACGCAACATAGGCCCTTGGTGATGGACATTGGTATTATATTAAAGAAGAGGAAAAGGTCTACTCGAGAAAGTCCAAGAATCAGGTGGGGAGCCTTAACTAAGGATAAAGCCCAAGAGTTGGAGGGGCAGTTGTCGGCTATGGGAGCTTGGAGGAGAAGTGATGAGGCGAGCACTATGTGGTCAGCGACAACAGACTGTATTAGGGAGGCTGCGATAGAGGTGTTAGGAGTCTCGACGGGAGTCTCTGGTGGGCACAAAGGAGACTGGTGGTGGAATGAAGTGGTTCAAGCTAAAGTTGAAGCTAAGAAGGCAGCGTACCTAAAGTTAGTGGGGAGCATAGATGAGGAGGAGAGGCGAGCATGCATGGAGAGGTATAAGATAGCTAGGAAGGAGGCCAAGTTGGTGGTCAAAGAGGCTAAGACTGCGGCTTATGGTAGTATGTACGAGGAATTGGGTAAAAAAGGTGGGGAGAAGAAGTTATTCCGGTTGGCCAAGTTAAGAGAGAGGAAGGTTCGGGATTTGGACCAAGTGAGATGCATCAAGGAAGAAAATGGTAGAGTATTAATGATAGATGCCCAGATTAAGAGGAGATGACAGACTTACTTTCATAAATTTCTGAATGAAGAGGGGGATCAGGATATTGCGCAGGCGAATTGGAGCATTCCAAGAGTCACCGTGAATTTGGGTATTGCAGGCGTATCGATGTTGATGAGGTCATTGGAGCTATGCGTAAGATGAGTAGGGGTAGAGAGACCGGGCCAGATGAGATTCCGGTGGAATTTTGGAAGTTTGTGGGGAGAGAAGGTTTGGAGTGGTTGACCAGGTTGTTTAATATTATTTTTAAGGTGAAGAGGATGCCGGATGAGTGGAGGTGGAGTACGGTGGTCCCATTGTATAAGAACCAAGGTGATATCCAGAGTCGTAACAATTATAGGGGTATCAAATTACTGAGTCATACCATGAAAGTGTGGGAGAGGGTGGTTAAAGCGAGGGTGAGGATGACAGTGTCTATATCCGATAACCAGTTCGGGTTCATGCCGGGTCGTTCGACTACAGAAGCTATACACCTTGTTAGGAGGTTGGTGGAACTGTACAGAGAGAGGAAGAAGGATCCGCACATGGTCTTTATTGACCTAGAGAAAGCGTATGACAAGGTTCCTAGAGAAGTTCTCTGGAGATGCCCTGAGGCAAAAGGTGTGTCGGTTCCCTACATTATGGCGATTAAGGACATGTATGATGGGGCTAAGACTCGGGTTAGGATAGTAGGAGGCAACTCTGAGCATTTTCTGGTTGTAATGGGGTTACACCAAGGTTCTGCGCTTAGTCTGTTCTTATTCGCCCTGGTGATCGACGCGTTAACACGCCATATTCAAGGGGAGGTGCCATGGTGCATGTTATTCGCTGATGACATAGTTCTGATTGATGAGTTGCGAGCCGGTGTTAACGAGAGGCTAGAGATTTGGAGACAGGCTCTTGAGTCTAAGGGTTTCAAGCTGAGCAGGACGAAGATGGAATACCTAGAGTGTAAATTCAGTGCTGAGCCATGGGAAGTGGGCGTGGATGTGAGGCTTGAATCACAGGTCATCCCGTGTAGAGGCAACTTCAAGTACCTTGCTTCGGTTATCCAGGGGGGAGGGGAGATCGACGAGGATGTCACACAACGTATTTGGGTAGGATGGATGAAGTGGAGGTTAGCATCTGGAGTCCTGTGTGACAAGAGAGTGCCACCAATACTCAAAGGTAAGTTCTATAAAGTGGTGGTTAGACCGTCCATGTTGTATGGCGCTGAGTGTTGGCCCGTTAAGAACTCACATATCCAGAAGATGAAAGTAGCAGAAATGAGGATGTTGAGGTGGATGTGCGGGCACTCTAGGATAGATAAGATTAGGAATGATGTTATTCGGGAGAAGGTGCACGTGGCTCCCATTGATGACAAGATACGGGAAGCGAGACTTAGATAGTTTGGACATATTCAAAGGAGAAGCCTAGATTCTCCGGTACGGAGGTGTGAGCGGCTGGTTGTGGAGGGCATGAGAAGAGGTAGAGGGCAGCCTAAGAAGTATTGGAGAAAGATGATCAGACATGATATGGCGAGGCTCCAGATTTTCAAGGACATGACACTTGATAGGAAGATGTGGAGGTCGAGTATTAGAGTTGTAGGTTAGGATGTAGTTGAGTCTCGACTTACATCGTACCATTGTGGGACTAGCCAGGTAGGATTTTTGTCTAAGATAGCTAGTGACAATGTTGTGTTTTACTACTTCGCTTTTCAGTGCATGTGCTATTTACTAGCTATCGCTTTTGCTTTGCATCTTTCTTCTGTATTTCATGGTGTTCTTATTTTTCCTATGATTGTTGTGGTGATACTAATATTGTCTCCTTTTGTCCTTTTGTCTTTTTGTTTTCTTGAGCCGAGGGTCTTTCGGAAACAGCCTCTCTACTCCTTTGGGGTAGGGGTAAGGTCTGCGTACACACTACCCTCCCCAGACCCCATTAGTGAGATTTTACTGGGTTGTTGTTGTTTTTGTTGTTTGTTATAATAAACTAAATCTTGATTTTCTAACATTTAATTCCATATTCTTAATAATCTAGAAGTCAAGTTAGACATGAAGTAAGAAGGTCACGTAAATTCTACAAGGCGCAATTTATAATATAATTTACCCCCGAGCATGATTAACCCTGGCACTACATATACACTAGTCACCTCACATATGTATCACTCCTGCATGTAGAAAATAATGGTAATAAGTAGGAAAAATTCCCTTAACAAAGTTAGGTAAGACACTTACCTTAGATGAGCCAAATCGATACCTAGAAGCGCCATCCCGCTCAAATCATCCTCCGAACGGCTCGAAACTTGCCACAAACAATTCAATACAATCAATGTGAGCTAAAGGAATCAATTCCATAAGGAAATACTAAGTTCTTAATCAAAAGTTAAAAAGTTAACTTAAAAGTTAGCCCCCGGACCCACGTCTTGAAATCCGATAAAAGTCACAAAATTCTAAAGCCCAACCAACCACGAGTCTAACAATACCAAATTTATCAAAATCCGACACCAACTTGATACCCAAATCCCCAATTTAAACTCTCCAAATCTCTATCCTTATCTCCCAAAAATACACCTCAAAACCACACAATCTAGGTGAAAAATTCAATGGGGAAACATAATTATTGAATAAATTTAACCACAAGTAACTTACCTCTCAAAAATCACCTTATCCCGAGCTTGGAATGTTCAAAATGAAGAAAAATCACGGAACCCTCGATTTTAATACTCTGCCCAGGCTTCTTTGCTTTTGCGACAAATTAGCCGCTTCTGCAGCGTCGCTTCTGCGACGGAACATCCGCTTTTGCGGAACCAGCTGAAAACTCAACCCTCGCACCTACGGACAAAACATCTGCTTCTGTGATATCGCAGGTGCGAGCCACCATCCGCCCCTGCGCGAGACCTCGCTCCTGCGCTCCAGCCCATCGCACCTGCGCATGCGCACCTGCTCCCAAATCTCCGCTTCTGCGATCTTCCTCACCTAGATCTCACTTCTCTTCTGTGACTCCTTTGTCGCTTCTGTGACCATCTCACCTACGCAAAACTAGCCGCAGGTGCAATCACACCAGATCCTGCCACCAGTAGCCTTAACCAAAATTGATCTAGACAACCCATACCTCATCCGAAACTTTTCCGAGCCACTTGGAACCCCATCCGAATATACCAACTAGTCCAATAACATAACACGAACCTACTCGAGGCCTCAAATCACGCATAACAACATCAAAACGATGAATTGCACCTCAAATGAAAATTAATGAACTTTGAACTTTTAACTTCTAAATCTCGCGTCAAAATATATCAAATCAACCCGGAATGAACTCAAATTTTGCACACAAGTCCCAAATGAGATATTGAAGCTATTCAAATCCCAGGAATCACAATTTGAATATGATATCCTCAAAGTCAACTTCTAGTCAAACTTATGAACTTTCCAAACCTTTAAATTTCTAACTTTCGCCAATTAGTGCCAAATCCTTCTAGAAATATCCAAATGCAAATCTGGGCAGACGCCCGTGTCCAAAATCACAATCCGGACCTAACGGAACCATCAAAACTCCAATTTGAGGTCAAATGCTAAAAAGTCAAACTTGGTCAACTCTTCCAACTTAAAGCTTCAATTATGAAGTTCATTCTTCCAAATCGACTCCGAATAACCTGAAAATCAAACCGACGATTCATACATCATGAAGTTCATTCTTCCAAATCGACTCCGAATAACTTGAAAATCAAAACCAACGATGCATACATCATGCGGAGATACTCGTTCCTTCAAACTACCGAGCGAAGTACAAATGCTAAAAATGATCGGTCGGGTCGTTACAATCCGAGTGGGAGAAATATTGATCCAAATATGAACAATGATGAATCACAAATAAGACATGGCTATCGTAAAAAGATTCCCCGCCAGCGATTTGATGTTGAAGGCGGAAAACTATTTATGATGCTCCTACAAGAAGAAAACGAGCCTAAAAATGTAAAAGATGCTCTCTCATGCCCTTCTAAAGATAAATGGACAAAAGCAATGGAAGATGAATTGTAGTCTATGAGAGTCAAGAAAGTTTGGGAACTTGTTGACCTCCCTAAAGGACGCAAAGTAATTGGGAGCAAATGGGTTATCAAAATTAAGCTTAAGGCCGATGGCATAGTTGAGAGATATAAGACTCGACTCGTGGCGAAAGGGTATACATAGCATAAAGGAATTATGTAACGACCCGACTTGTCATTTTAAGAATTAACGCCCCGTCCAGTGGTTTAAGATCTCGATCAGCTTCATAATATGTATTATGACCCGCGGGGTGTGGTCGAGTTTGATTTTCAGAAGATTCAAAATTTAATTAAAAGAACAATTCTTATTTAAGAAGCTTAAAAGAAAAGAGTTGACCAGGGAGTTGACTTTTGAGAAAACGACCCCGGAATGGAATTTTGATGATGTCAATAGCTTCGTATGATGATTTTGGACTTAGGCGTATGTTCAGATTCAGATTTGGAAGTCCTAGGACAATTCAACACATTTTGGCGAAAGTTAGAAAATAGAAGATTTTGGAAAGTCCGACCGAAGGGTGAAATTTTGATAACGAGGTCGGATTTCGATTCCGAAAATGATCAATTATGACTTGTGTGCAAAATTTGAAGTCATTCCGGATTGATTTGATATGTTTCGGCGCAAAATATAGAAGTTGGAGGATTTGAAAACTTATAATTAGATTCGATGCGCGATTCATAATTTTGGCATTGTTTGGTGTTATTTGAAGCCTCGACTAAGTTTGTATTGTATTTTGGGACATGTTGGTATAATTGGTTAAGGTCCCCGGGGCCTCGGGTGGATTTCGGAAGGTTAACGGAGCAATTCGGACTTGGAAGAAGCTGCTGGAAAATGGCAGCAGTTGTTGGAATCTCACCTGCGGAATTTTTGGCGTAGGTGCGACCTCGTAGAAGCAAGGATTTCATCGCAGAAATGAGCTGGGTAGAGCTGGAGGAAGGTTGCAGATGCAGACAGCCTTCCGCACCTGTACAATCGCAGGTGCGATGTTTTCTACGCAGATGCGACGAGTCAGCGCAGAAGCGGAATTTGCTGCGCACCTGCGATCATCGCAAAAGCGAAAATAGCTCCGCAGGTGCGAGCTTGTGGCTGTGCAGTGATCATCGCAGATGCGCAACTTGTCTCACAAAAGTGAGGCTGCAGATGCAGAAAATTAGTCCGCAGGTGCGAAACTGGGCAGAATGTTAAGGACCAAAAATGGTCATTTCGCCATTTTTCGATTGAGATTTTGGAGCTCGGGTTTTGGGAGATTTTGGAGGAGTTCTTCAAGACTTTGACTTGGGTAAGTGTTCTATATCCTAAAGTGATTATTTTTCATGAATCTATGATTATATTCATCATTTAATTCGGATTTAAATGGAAGAAATCAAGATTTTTACAAAATCTTCCAAAAACGAAAATTTAAGATTTAGAAGTCGAGTTCTTATTGGAATTCGATAAAATTGGTATGGTTGAACTCGTATCGGAATGGGTATTCGAATTTCATCAAAATTATGTTAGGTTCTGTGGGGCGGGCCCCGCGTTGACTTTTGTTGACTTTTTGGAATAAATTTTTAAGTCCACGTATTATTATCCGGAATTGTTTTCGATGAATTTTAATGAAGTTATACAATTAATTTGGATAGATTTGAGTTGTCCGGAGGTCAATTCAAGCAAGAAGGCTATTTTGGAATATCGGCCTAACTTCAAAAATGTAAGTGTCTTGCTTAACCTCGAGTGGGGAATTATCCCTTAGGCATTGAGTCATATGTGCCATTTGTGAAATGTGAAAAAGCCGTGTACGCGAGGTGACAAGTACGTACTCAGACTTATACGTGCAAAATTTATTGAAATAAAGTCTTAGGCATTATTGTGTAGTAAATTGAGAAATTGTGAAAAATTATTAAATCATCTGTTTGCCATGCCTAAATCCTTATTGTTGAATTTGTTTTTATATGATAATTTGATGTGATTGTTACTTGAAATATTTATTAAATTTCGTGAGCATTGTTGGTTTAATATTACTTGGAAATTAATTCCAATATGAATTTTCTTATGCAAATAATTAATTTAAGCAAGCTTAAGAATAAGTATTAATATAATTATCTAAATTTGCATTAATGAAGGTTTTGTTTTATGCTGAGTAATTTCTATCTCTATTAATTGTTTTTGGGTGTTATATACATTGTGTGGAGCCTTGGGCTATTTGTTGTGAAATTAATTGATTTTTGTTATATCTTTGGAATTTGGTTGTGGCCATTGGGCAAATTGTAATATGAATTGATTTTATTATGTTGCCGTGTTAATTTTTCGTGTAAATTGTTGTGTTGTGTGAGTTATTATTTTGGGGAGATAAGGGTGGCATTTCACTGTTGATATTATGTCGGTATAAGGGTGGCATTTCACTGTTGTTGTGTTTGTTGGAATATTGTCTCGGTGGAGCGATAAGGGTGGTTATAGAAGCGATAAGGGTGGCAATAGGAGCGACAAGGGTGGCTATTGATATTGTCTGGGCGGAGCGATAAGGGTGATTATAGAAGTGATAAGGGTGGCAATAAGAGCGATAAGGGTGGCTATTGTCAGAGACGATATGTGATGATGTGGGGTTGTAGTGTTGATAATTTTCATGTGATGTTGTGATTTTCTTGTGTTTACTTGATGTTGTGATTTTCTTGTGTTTACTTTTATACCTTGTGCAATTTGTTTGGTTATTGGTAAATTGATAACAACTGATTTATGTTGAAATCGAGAGCCTGTGGCTATTGCCAGGCGGATTATAAATTGAAATATGGGCACGAGATGCCGTGAGTAAATAATGAGGATATTTGGCACGTGAATTGTCCGTGCAGTTATGATATGAAATGTGGGCACGAGGTGCTGTGATGAAATGATAATGATTTTTGGCACGTGAATTGTCCGTGCAGTTGTGAGATGAAATGAGGGCACGAGGTGCCGGGAAAATATAATGATTTAATTATGGGCACAAGGTGTCGTGGAAATATGAAAATGGGTTGAGATCCGTGTTTACAAAAAATATGAAAATGGGCTGAGACCCGTATTTTTTTTATGATTATGAAATGAGGTGTCACATGGT
Source organism: Nicotiana tabacum (assembly GCF_000715075.1). Lineage (NCBI taxonomy): Eukaryota > Viridiplantae > Streptophyta > Magnoliopsida > Solanales > Solanaceae > Nicotiana > Nicotiana tabacum. Next base: position 15,180,583 of record NC_134098.1, read on the forward strand.
GACTTTTTAATTGGAAGAATTATATTCAAAATATTTATTTGGAAAGATTTTTATTCAAAAAGAATTATATGAAAGAATTGTATTTGAAAGATATTTATTTGTGGAAATTATATTTGAAAAGATTTATTGAAAAAATTATATTTGAAAAATAATTATTTGAGAAAATTACATTTGAAAGAGAGTTATTTGGAAGAATTAAATGTGAAGGATATTTATTTGAAAAACTTGAATTAATTGGGCGTACATGTATTTATTAATTGTTGAGTGATATTTATGGTATTCTTGTTGTCTTGCTGCGCATACCACTGGTTGTTTTATCCTGTCCTTATTGCTATCCGTTTCCTAGTATTTTGTATATTATATTGCACAGGTTATTAGACTAGTGAGTGTCTTGACTGTGCCTCGTCTCTACTCCATTGAGGTTAGTCTTGATACTTACTGGGTACCGACCGTGGTGTACTCATACTACACTTCTGCACATTTTTTTGTAGAGCTAGGTATTGGAGATATCGGACTTGAGCAGAGTTACAACGGGATCGTAAGTATTCAAGGTAGAGCTGCTTGGTCATCGCAGTCCCTTGGAGTCTTTTCATTTCATTGTACTGTTAAATTGTAATCAAACAGTATTGTATATTCGGTCCTCGTGACTATTCCATGCATTCAGTTAGAGTTCGCGACTCAGTACTACCAGTTTTGGGAGGTTGTATATTGTAATTATTTCTGTTGTTAGTTTCAAATAAAAAAAAAAGGCTTCAAAAGGTAATTGAAATCGGCTTACCTAGTCTTAGAGACTAGGTGCCATCACGACGCATGTGGTGAGATTTTGGGTCGTGACAAGTTGGTATTAGAGCCCTAGGTTCTACGAGTCACAAACGAGTCTAGTAGAGTCTTGCGGATCGGTACAGAGATGTCTGTACTTATCTTCGAGAGGCTACAGGACTGTTAGGAAATTTTCACTTCTTTCATTCATGTTGTGCGGAATTTGTTGAATTTGGAATTTGAGCCTTTGTATCTCTATTCTCTCACAGATGGTGAGGACACGTGCTACCGGGTTAGCTGAGCAGGCATCCGCACATAATGCTAGGGCTGCAAGAGGTCGGGGCCGAGGTAGAGGCCGAGGCAGAGGTCGAGGAAGGGCATGTGCCGCGACTAGAGCACTTGTCAGAATAGCAGTTGAGGAGCCACCAGTAGCTCCAGTTGGGGGACAGGTACCAGAAGAACTTGTTGTTACCCCGGACTTCAGGAGACTTTAGCACAATTCCTGAGTATGTTTGTTACATTAACTCAGGCGGGATTAATCTCTGTTGCACCAAATATTTTGTAGATTGGGGGAGTAGCTCAGACTCCTACCATGACTCAAGAGGAGCAGGTTCACGTTGGTCAGGTTCCGGGTGTAGTACCGGAACAACCTGTTATTCCGGTTCGACCTGAGGTCAGGCCCGAGGCATCATAAGAAGAACAAAAGAGACTTGAAAGGTTTAAGAGGTATAGTCCACCTACTTTCAGTGGCACATCTACAGAGGATGCCCAAGAATTTCTAGAAAATTGTCACCGTATTCTCCACACCATGGGTATTGTAGAGGTGAGCGAAGTTGCCTTTACTACATTTCAACTGTCAGGCACATCGTATCAGTGGTGGCAAATCTATGAAGATGGTAGAACAGCCGATGCCACACCACCAACTTGGGTTCAATTTTCGGAAATGTTCTTGACAGAGTTTGTTCCCAGACTCTCAGAGATGCGTCGCGTGCAGATTTTGAACGGTTGCATCAGGGCACTATGACAGTGTCAGAATATGCTATCAGGTTCAGTGAATTAGCCCATCATGCACCTATCTTGGTTCCTACAATCAGAGAGCGGGTTCGCAGATTCATTGAAGGGCTCGAATATGATATTAAAATATGCATGGCTCGAGAATTGCAAACTGATACTCCATTTCAACAAGTAGTAGAGATTGCAAGGAAGATTGAGGGTGTTTTAGGCAAGGAAAGGGGGTATAAGGAGGCCAAAAGCTCTCGACGATCTGGAGGGTTCAGTGAATTTTACTCTTCAGCTAGAACCCATTATAGCAGAGGCTCGAGCAGTCGGTCAGCTCAGTCCGAACATAAAATTCTCGGAGTGCTCCAGTTTACAGTGCACCACCGACACGAGATTCTTACAGTGGTTATTCCAGTTATCCGGCACAGACTTAGTAGGAGCAGCCGCGACATCAGAGGGGTTGTTATGAGTGTCGTGATACTAAGCATATCATGAGAGATTGTCCCAAACTTGGGAGGGGTGGATTTCATCAGAACACTCCAGCTACAAGCTTTATTCCAGTCGATACTCCACGTGCACAGTCAGCTAGAGGTGGAGGACAGGCGGGTAGTGGGCACCTAAGAGATAGAGGCCCGACCCGTTGATTTAATCACTATGATTTGGCTGAGGCCAATACAGCAGATGGTGTCGTTACAGGTACGATCCTGATTTTTATTATAAAAGGATATTTTCCTTAATTTGATTCGGATCTGAATATTGAGGTGAGTCCTATTATGCTCCGCTTATGGGTGAGCTTCATAAATTGTGACTCACTTATATGTTTATCCCTGTTGGGAGATTTAAAGATGTGAGCCCGTGTCTGTTATTTTATTTTTTTACACCATTGAGGGCTATAAGTCCAAAAGTAATTTTTATTATTTATTACAGTGGGTTTAATGTGTTTCGGAATAATTGATTCCAATTTTTATGAATTATATGCCCTACCGGTATGAGGGTTCGTTATGTGTTATGAAAAATGTTTACGAAAATTATTGAAAAGAAGAAAGAAAGGAAATTGAAAATTTCAGTTGGCACAATGTGCAAAATACTTGTAATTCGGAGTTGAGGACGAGATCCTCGCATTTTATATATGATGTGAAATATTTAAACCGGGCTACAAGCCGCGGTAGAAGTTATATAAGGACGAGGTCCTTGTGGTGAAATATTTATGAGTTTAAAATTATCCCTTTGTGAAAATAATTTGTACAATAATATTAATAGGGAGTCATGCCTGTTAGGCTTATTTGATAATTCTGGTATATTTTTCTGTTCATATTCAGCCATTTTCGTGCTGTAAATATTGAGTTTTAGCCTATGAGGTGAGTGCCCAGGTAGCATTGAATGTGACTCATTAATCCGAGTAAGTAATAATGAGGTCTTCATGCCTCACATTCTGTTGTCAGTGTTGTGAAAATTCGAAATGAGGTGGTGGTTAATATGAGATTAATAGATGATGCTGGAATTTATTATGAACGGCTTTTAAGACCAGAGATGTGGTGATGAGCATACATACGATGTGCTTCATGTCCTGATATCATTGTGATAATGCAGTGTTTGTAACGCTGAGATTGTGTTATTGATATATACATTGTGAATGTATTGTTAAGAGTTATTTTAGTGTTACTCTGGCAGGTGGTTAGGCCCAATTACAGGGGAGACTCTGCTGAAATTTCTGGAATTTTGTTTTTTGGGAGTTAGAAAAAAAATATTTGGGAGATTGAGACATGCAAAGAAGAGACAAAATTATATAATGTGTTTGAGGGCGAATGACCCTAAGCGGGGAAGAATGAAACACCCCAAAAAAAATTTGAAGTACTTCAACACTATCAAGATAGTTGATGTGTGCATAGGCACGAGTTGCTATAGCCAATTAAGACTAATACCGTGCGTCGAAGTAAAAATCAGGCATTTTGGAAATGATTGGAGGGTTAGGGATTTTGCTCTAAAGCTTATAAGAATGGAGAAAAGAAATAATCTCAATTGAGATGGTGTTGTCGGACCCGTGTTAAATTGCGGGAACGTAGAATCACCCACAAGTATGTGTGTAAGAATACAATTAGTAATTTAAAGTCCTCAGAAAGATTCTTGGAACGTTCGAGGACGAACGTTTGTTTAAGAGGTGGAGAATGTAACGACGTGACTTGTCGTTTTAAGAATTAATGCCCCGTCCAGTGGCTTAAGATCTCGAACAGCTTCATAATATGTATTATGACCCGCTTGGTGTGGTCGAGTTTGATTTTCGGAAGATTTAAAATTTAATTAAAAGAACAATTCTTATTTAAGAAGCTTAAAAGAAAAGAGTTGACCGGGAAGTTGACTTTTGAGCAAACGACCTCGGAATGGAATTTTGATGATGTCAATAGCTTTGTATGATGATTTCGGACTTAGGCGTATGTTCGGATTTGGATTTGGAAGTCCGTAGGACAATTCGACGCATTTCAACGAAAGTTAGAAAATAGAAGATTTTGGAAAGTCCGACCGAAGGGTGAAATTTTGATAACGAGGTCGGATTTCGATTCTGGAAATGAGAATAGATCCATTTCATCAATTATGACTTGTGTGCAAAATTTGAAGTCATTCCGGATTGATTTGATACGTTTCAGTGCAAAATATAGAAGTTGGAGAATTTGAAAACTTATAATTCGATTCGATGCGCGATTCTTAAATTCGGTGTTGTTTGATGTGGTTTGAAGCCTCGACTAAGTCCGTATTGTATTTTATGACATGTTGGTATAATTGGTTGAGGTCCCAGGGCCCTCGGGTTGATTTCGGATGGTTAACGGAGCAATTCGTACTTGGAAGAAGCTGCTGGAAAATAGCAGCATCTGTTGGAATCGCACCTGCGGAATTTTGGGCGCAGGTGCGACCTCGCAGAAGCGAGGATTTCATCACAGAAATGAGCTGGGCAGAGCTGGAGGAAGGTCGCAGATGCGGATAGCCTTCCGCACATGCGCAATCGTAGGTGCCATGTTTTCTACGCAGATGCGACGAGTCAGCGCAGAAGCGGAATTTGCTGCGCACCTACGATCATCGCAGAAGCAAAAATAGCTCCGCAGGTGTGAGCTTGTGGCTGTGCAGTGATCATCACAGAAGCGCATCTTGGATCACAAAAGCGAGGCCGCAAATGCGGAAAATTAGTCCGCAGGTGCGAAACTGGGCAGAATGTTAAGGACCAAAAATGGTCATTTCGCCATTTTTCGATTGAGATTTTGGAGCTCGGGTTTTGGGCGATTTTGGAGGAGTTCTTCAAGACTTTGACTTGGGTAAGTGTTCTATATCCTAAAATGATATGAATTGATTTTATTATGTTTCCGTGTTAATTTTTCGTGTAAATTATTGTGTTGTGTGAGTTATTATTTTAGGGAGATTAGGGTGGTATTTCACCGTTGATATTATGTCGGTATAAGGGTGGCATTTTACTGTTGTTGCGTTTGTTGGAATATTGTCTCGGCGGAGCGATAAGGGTGGTTATAGAAGCGATAAGGGTGGCAGTAGGAGCGACAAGGGTGGCTATTGATATTGTCTGGGCGGAGCGATAAGGGTGATTATAGAAGTGATAAGGGTGGCAATAAGAGCGATAAGGGTGGCTATTGTCAGAGACGATATGTGATGATGTGGGGTTGTGGTGTTGATAATTTTCATGTGATGTTGTGATTTTCTTGTGTTTACTTTTATACCTTGTGTAATGTGTCTTGTTGTTGGTAAATTGATAACAATCTGATTTATGTTGAAATCGAGAGCCTGTGGCTATTGCCAGGCGGATTATAAATTGAAATATGGGCACGAGATGCCGTGAGTAAATAATGAGGATATTTAGCACATGAATTGTCCGTACAGTTATGATATGAAATGTGGGCACGAGGTGCTGTGATGAAATGATAATGATATTTGACACGTGAATTGTCCGTGCAGTTGTGAGAAGAAATGAGGGCACGAGGTGCCGGGAAAATATAATGATTTAATTATGGGCACAAGGTGCCGTGGAAAATATGAAAATGGGCTGAGACCCGTATTTTTTTATGATTATGAAATGAGATGTCACATGGTGACTTTTTAATTGAAAGAATTATATTCAAAATATTTATTTGGAAGGATTTTTATTCAAAAAGAATTATATGAAAGAATTGTATTTGAAAGATATTTATTTGAAAAAATTATATTTGAAAAGATTTATTGAAAAAATTATATTTGAAAAATAATTATTTGAGAAAACTACATTTGAAAGAGAGTTATTTGGAAGAATTAAATGTGAAGGATATTTATTTGAAAAACTTGAATTAATTGGGCGTACATGTATTTATTAATTGTTGAGTGATATTTATGGTATTCTTGTTGTCTTGCTGCGCATACCACTGGTTATTTTATCCTGCCCTTATTGTTATCTGTTTCCTAGTATTTTGTATATTATATTGCACAGGTTATTAGACTAGTGAGTGTCTTGACTGTACCTCGTCTCTACTCCATTGAGGTTAGTCTTGATACTTACTGGGTACCGACCGTGGTGTACTCATACTACACTTTGCACATTTTTGTGCAGAGCCAGGTATTGGAGATATCGGACTTGAGCAGAGTTAAAGCGGGATCGTAAGGATTCAAGGTAGAGCTGCTTGGTCGTCGCAGTCCCTTGGGGTCTTTTCATTTTATTGTACTGTTAAATTGTAATCAAATAGTATTGTATATTCGGTCCTCGTGACCATTTCATGCATTCAGTTAGAGTTCGTGATTCAGTACTACCAGTCTTGGGAGGTTGTATATTGTAATTATTTCGGTTGTTAGTTTCAAATAAAAAAAATGGCTTCAAAAGGTAATTGAAATCGGCTTACCTAGTCTTAGAGACTAGGTGCCATCACGACGCCTGTGATGGAATTTTGGGTCATGACAAATTGACTACGAAGAGACTTTCCCGCTTGCTGTACGATTTACCTATGTTCGCCTGGTTCTAGCTATTGTTGCAATCTTGGATCTTGAATTACATTAGATGGATGTAAAGACTGCCTTTCTCAATGGAGAATTAGATGAAGCAATCTATATGGAACAACCTGAGTGTTTCATTGAAAAGGGCCACGAACAAAAGGTTTGTAGACTTTTGAAGTCTATTTATGGCCTCAAACAATCTTCAAGGCAGTGGTATATACACTTTCAGAATGTTCTTGTATCCAATGGTTTTACCATGATGGATGAAGACCATTGCATTTATACCAAGAGAGCAAGAAACAAGATTGTGATTTTAACATTGTATGTAGATGACATACTCATAGCTGGAAATGATCAGGAGTTTATAACCGAGATAAAGTCATGGTTATCATCCCAATTTGAGATGAAACATATGGGTGAAGCTACATATATTCTTGGAGTTAAGATTTCAAGATATCGTCCAAAGAAACTATTGTATCTCTCACAAGAGAATTACATTAGAAATGTTCTTGAACGATTCAATATGCACAAAGCCCAGTTGAAACTCCTATCAGTCAAGTCCATACCTTGGGAAGTCAGATGTGTTCTAAGACTCCTGAAGAGACAGAAATAATGAGCCGAGTTCCTTATAGGAGCGCAGTCGGAAGTCTAATGTATGCTATGGTGTGCACTAGACCTGATATCTGTCAAGCAGTTGGCTTGGTAAGTAGATATCAAACCGACCCAGGTTTAGCACATTGGCAAGCAGTAAAGAGGATCATGAGATATCTAAAGGGAACTGCTGATTATGCCCTTTGTTATCAAGGCGGCAAGGATCTGCGATTAGTTCGATACAGTGATGCTGATCATGGAGGAGATCTAGACGAAAGAAAGTCTACCTCAGGATATGTGTTCTTACTCAGTGATGGTGCCATATCATGGAGTAGTAAGAAACAATCACATGTATCACTATCTACGATGGAAGCCAAATATGTGGCTCTCGCTTCAGCAGCATAAGAAGCTATTTGGTTGAAAAAGTTCTTGGAGCTCTTGTTGGATATCCCTGAAAATACTGAGCCAGTGTTAGTCTACTGTGACAATGAGGCTGCAATATCCTCCACCAAGGACCCTAAGTTTCATTGTAAAACCAAACATTTAGATATCAAGTATAACTATGTGAGAGACATGGTTAGACGCAAGGTAGTGAATGTGAAGTATGTGTCTACAAAAGATATGTTAGTTGATCCATTGACCAAGCCTTTGTCTAAAGATGCATTTGTGAGACATACTAGGTCTTAAGGCTTGCGTAGACTTTGATATTCTTCATTTTGTTATTCATTTTCCTGTGTTCACAAAACTGATGTTCTTTGATTATCAATAAAGTTGATTTACATACATACATATTTATATTGTTGAATGTTATGTGCATTCTTTGTTCACTTTTTTATAAATATGTCGAGTAGATAAGAGGTTGGCCTTCTCACACAGGCAACCGCCTCCTTATCTTAGTGATGCGAGGAGATGAGACATGATTTTAAGCAAAATTATCATAAGGATAATTTGAGAGTTATTCGCTTAAAATCAGAATGTCGCTTAAACAATGACATAAGGTTATTAGGGTGAAAAACGTTCATCTAGTGTACTTTGTGAGCCAGATGTGAGTTAAATATGATTTTGTAGATCAAGGAACTCAAATTTAAATACTTATGGTGTCTAAATATCTTCTGTACAACATTCTTTATGAGATAAAGACATACACTCCTTGGGAAAAAAAGAGAAAATGTTGTAGCACATATTTCATACCATGTGTGCTAATGTCGACCAATTGTGTTAACATGAGTCCATTATCAACTTATTGTTGTCTGAGACCCGGAGCTTTTATGATGGCTCAAGATTTTGTACCCTCAGAGACTAGGATCAGATACTTGAGATTTAGTGTGATGTTAGCTATCTTAGTGTGTTTCCAAAGGACCATGTACACAGATTCGGTCTCGTGGAACACATCTAGAAAAGTAATCAAACTAATTTTAAGGGATTGTGAGAAGAGGAAGATCATCAATGGAATCTCATTTATTTGTGTTCACTGGTGCACCAGTTATAACTTATGAGTTATGATTGTGAATACAAGAAATAATGATATATGAGATTTTGAGATTATATCAAATGTGATTCATATGATCTAGGGTACTGCATACTTTATGACCTACTTGCAGGTTTGACACGACGAGAGGCTATATAACCTAACAGATGTATAGCACTTAGCTCTCATTGTATGCTGGTCGCACGGTCTACTTCCCTGTATGAATGATTGAGGAGAGGAGATGAGAATATATTTCTCAGATAAGATGAGCACTCCCATTATGTGTGAGTGGGAGATGTAGGAAATAGAGTCCACCCATAAGGGGTTCTCTTAGGGCCCACTAGGGCAAAGCACAACAATTTTAGTAATTACTGTAACCCTAACTATCCCTATATAAGTACATATACGGTGTACTTCTAAAACACAGAATAAGCAGTATTTTTCCTACACTTATTCTTCTCCTACAATTATACTAGGGTTTAGACTGTGGCTTAGGAGTTGATCCAATACACCGTGACAATCGCCACCGACCAGTAATTCCAGCCGCGGTTTGTCCATTCCTTCCGCTTCCGCTTCAAGAACAAGTAAGTTCTCGTTTTACGATCAGAATTGCATCCTATCATGCAATTTGCATAAATTGCATTTTAATCTAATGATAGAAATATTTCTCTTATTAAATGCACTACTATTATCATTGGGGTTGATAATCAAGTGTTCAGGAAGAACTAAATCATCTTTTATTGGATGCTCCTCTTCGTTTCTGACACGAAGCAAGAAGACACTGAATACTGGATCTGTTCTTACTTTATATTTCTTGTCAGTTGAATATTTCTCATTTGAGGCTAGAAGTATAACTTTGGCAAGCTAGCTTTTACAGTCTCTACTTTTATCGATTTTGGAACTATTGGTAGTACTTGACAGAAATTACCTCCCAAACCATTAATTTTTTACCAAACGTTTCGTTAATATCCAATATATCTCTAGAACTCCGTGCAATTATTTCGATCGTTTGACACTTATCCATAAGTGCTTCATCCCATATTGTCAATTTTGCTTTCCTTATGAATTTAGCACCATTGCTCTGCTTTGATATATTTATGATGGTTATTTAAGCTGTTTGACGAGGTATATCAAATATAAAGTGAGTGGCCTCACAATAAAATCGTTGTTGATACACCACTTGCTATTATTGCTAACAATATCATGTCTCTTAATATGATTGTCACGACCCAAAAATCCACTATAGGTCTTGATGGAGCCTAACGCCGCCGTCAGGCAAGCCAACAGTGATTTACCAATTTGATTGTTCATTTTATTACTTTCGAAATCACAAGTTTTAATAAGAAAAGGAGATTTACACTTCCAAGTCCAAGAATGTACACCATTAATAATTTATAAAACAAATGAAAGGCGATAATAATATACGAAACCCTAAGCATCAACTAGTATAACCTTAAAACTCGGTGTCACAAGTGCATGAGCATGTTTCTAAGGAGTACAATAATAATACAACGTCTGTCCAGAATATAAATAAAACAGGATAAAATAAATAATACGATGGAGACTCGGTGGACTGCGATGCATAGCCTGAATTGCAGCTCACCTAAAGTCTCATCAACAGATGCGCCTACGCGCCAAGATGATCACAAAATGAACATGTCAGATCCTGCTCATTTAACGCAGAAGTGCAGCATGAGTACGTAAATCAATGCGTACCCAGTAAGTATCTAGCCTAACCCCGGAGAAGTAGTGACGAGGGTCGACATCGACACATACTAGAGGTCCAATTAAATAATATAATAATTCATAACAGATATGAAGTGCACAACGATAATGAGGTAAATCTGTAAATTTCATATTCTTCCAAATATTTATTTTAAAGTATAAATTTCTCACTCTTGTATTCTACCTTAACAACTCAGAAAATGCCAAGTGCCAATATCAAATAAATAAGGAATACCGTAAAAATGTCGGGCATCAGTGGAAGGTTTATCTCGCGAATATTTGGACTACTAGCGATATAACGCACGATTCTGCCGAGGTTCCCGATCAAGAATAATGTATACACTGCCGAGGGTTGAGTGGCATGAATCATAGATGCATCTATTATACTGTCGAGGCGTTCGGCCCGCTCCACAAAAAAGGAAGTTACCGAATTACGAGACACGTGTTTACAATACAGTACATGAGCACAAAATGAATATAATCTTTACCGTTTCTCAAATAACTCGCCCACAACTCAAAGTGTTAAGGCTCGACCTAGTATACATATATTTATTTCTAAATCAAATTTAGTTATAACTTTAATTAATTAAGCCAGCAGAACGAGTTCAAATAATTCAATTATTACATGATAAAGTCCCAAGTCTACCCAAACATAAACATGCTTTAACTACGTATGGACTCTCATCACCTCGTGCGTACGTAGTACCCACAAATAGTTGAACATAACATAAATATCACCTAGGAGTAGTTTCCCCCTCACAAGGTTAGACAGGAGACTTACCTCGCTCCGAAGTTCCATAACCGGCTCTAACGCCACTCAAACACCTCAAACTGATGCTCATCTCTCCAAAACTAGTCAAACAAATGTTCAAATCCATAAATATATACTCTATTACCCATAATTTAACAATTTATAAAAATTTCCAACTCCTCTCGAAAAGTCAACTGTAGGTACCACGTCTCGGAATCTGACAAAATTAGAAAATTCGAACACTCATTTAACCACGAGTCCAACCATACCAAAATTAGTCAAATCCGATCACAATTCGACCTTCAAATCCTAAAATTATAGTTTATAAAGTTTCTATAATTTTTCCCAAATTTTCATCTCAAAATACTAATTAAATGATGAAAACACAGATATATTCATGTATATTAACAAAACTCGAGTTAGAATCACTTACCCCAATGAATTTCTTGAAAGATCCACGAACAATCGCCACAAACCGAGCTCCCAAAGTCCAAATGTGAAATAATACTCTATCCCTCATTTATAAAGTACAAAATTATGATCTCCCATTGTACTGACCGCATATTTTTTGTGCAGTCCGCACATCCCAAGTCCCGCTGCCACGAACCAAATTGTGCGGTTACACATCCACAATGACTGCACTACCAGGCTTCAGTAAATATGACGTAACTTTCTGTACAAATGTCCAAATGATGAATGGTTTACCTTTCTGGAAACTAGTCTCAAAGGGCTACAACTTTTAATTTTGGATCATCTCCAAATTGTTTATAAATTAAAAAAATATAAGCTTCCGAAGTCAGACCATCAAACTTGCAGATTCCCCTTTCTGCGGCCGCAAAAGGAATTCTGTGTTCCGCACATTTCCTCTACTGTCCACACATGAGGCTTTGCCTCAGCCCTCCAAAATATGCCCTCCGCACTTCAACTGTTCCAAAACATTAGCAGAGTGCCGAAATGCCCAAACTCGTTCGAAACACACCCGAACCACTTGGGACCCCGCCCGAATATACTAACAAGTCCCGTAACATAACACAGACATACGCGAGGCCTCAAATCACACCTAACAACATCAAAATCACGAATCGTACCTCAAATCGAACTTAATGAACTTTGAATCTTCCAACTTCCAAAACTCGTGCCGAAATGTATCAAATCAATCCGGAATGACTTCAAATTTTGCACACAAGTCATAAATGACATAACGAAGCTACTGAAATTTTCGAAACCGAAATCGAAACTCGATATCATAAAAGTCAACTTCTGGTCACACTTATGAACATTCCAAACTTTCAAATTTCTAATTTTCGTCGATTAGTGCCGAGACCTTCTAGAAATATCTAAATGAAATTTTGGGCACACATCCAAGTCTGTAATCATCATACGAACCTATTGGAGCCTTCAAATCCCGATTTGGAGCTTGTTTACGCAAAATTCAAACCTTAGTCAACTCTTCCAACTTAAAGCTTCCGAATCAACTCCGAACTTTCCAAAAATCCAATTCCGACCACACGTACAAGTCATAATTGTAACGACCCGATCGGTCATTTTGGGCTATAGCATGTCATTCAGTGGTTTGAGACCCTGAGCAGCTTCACTTCAGGTATTATGACTTGTACGCGTGGTCGGAATTTAATTTTGGGAAGTTCGGAGTTGATTTGGAAAGAAAATTCTAATTTTGGAAGCTTTAAGTTGGAGGAATTGACTAATGTGTGATTTTTGAGTAGACGACCTCAGAATCGGGATTTGAAGGTTTCAACAGATTTGTTTGATGATTTTGGACTTAGGCGTATGTCCGGATCAGATTTTGGATGACCTGGGAGCGTTTCAGCGTCCATCGTGAAAGTTGGCATTTTGGAAGAATTTTTAAAAAAAATTGGGTTAAGGCGTAGTTCAATACTATCAATGTCCGTTTGGGATTCCAAGTCTGGGAATAGCTCCGTATGCTGATTCTGGTATTGGGAGCGCGTCCGAAAATGGATTTGGAGGTTCGTAGGTCATTTCGGGGTCATTTGGAGAAAGTTAGAAATTTGAAGGGTTTTTGGAAAGTTTGACCGATAGTGAACTTTTTGATATCGGGATCGGATTCTAATCCCGAAAGTTGGAGTAGGTTCGCAATGTCAATTATGACTTGTGTACAAAATTTGAGGTCAATCGGACGTGTTTTGATAGGTTTCGGCATCGATTATAGAAGTTTGAAGTTTCAAAGTTCATTAAGTTTGAATTGGAAGGTTATTCGTGTTTTTAGCGTCGTTTGATGTGATTTAAAGGCTCGAAAAAGTTCATTTTATGATTTCAAACTTTATGGTATGTTTGGACGGGGCCTCGGGCGACCCCGATACCGTTCGGACGATGCCCAGATTGAGTTGGAAACTCAAAAGGGCTGCTGGCTGCATTAGTTTTGGTGTAACCACACCTGCGAGCTTTGGGCCGCAGGTGTGAGGGTTCGGTCACAGAAGCGACACTGAAGCATTAGGCGAGAGACTGTAGGTGCAGAATTTTATGCGTTAGGAGGAAAGGCGCAGGTGCGGGACTGGGCACAAAAGCGGCACGCTTGCCGCAGAAGCGGGACCGCAGAAACATGCTCCCGTCCGCGGTAGCAGCCTTCCCTGGGCTTGAAGGCCTCCACATAAGCGGAGGCTTACCTAGTCGTAGAGACTAGGTGCCGTTGCGATGTCATACGGGAGGGAAAATTGGGTCGTGACAGGGCTTTTTCGGCCCGCTCCACAAAAAAGAAAGTTACCAAATTACGAGACACCTGTTTACAATACAGTACATGAGCACAAAATGAATATAATCTTTACCGTTTCTCAAATAACTCGCCCACAACTCAAAGTGTTAAGGCTCGTCCTAGTATACATATATTTATTTCTAAATCAAATTTAGTTATAACTTTAATTAATTAAGCCAGCAAAACGAGTTCAAATAATTCAATTATTACATGATAAAGTCCTAAGTCTACTTCGACATAAACATGCTTTAGCTACGTACGGACTCTCGTCACCTCGTGCGTACGTAGCACCCACAAGTAGTTGCACATAACAATAAATATCACATAGGGGGTAGTTTTGCCCTCACACAGAGTTAGACAGAAGACTTACCTTGCTCCGACATTCCATAACCGGCTCCAACGCCACTCGAACACCTCAAACCGATGATCGTCTCTCCAAAATTAGTCAAACAAATGTGCAAATCCATAAATATATACTCATTACCCATAATTTAACAATTTATAAAAATTTCCAACTCCGCTCGAAAAGTCAACCAAAAGTCAACCATAGGGCCCACATCTCGAAATCCGACAAAATTACAAAATTCGAACACTCATTCAACCATGAGTCCAACCATACCAAAATTAGTCAAATCCGATCACAACTCGACCTTCAAATTCTAAAATTATAGTTTATGAAGTTTCTATAATTTTTCCTAAATTTCCATCCGAAAATACTAATTAAATGATAAAAACAATGATATATTCATGTATATTAACAAATTCCAAGTTAGAATCACTTACCCCAATGAATTTCTTTAAAATTCCACGAATAATCGCCACAAACCGAGCTCCCAAAGTCTAAATGTGAAATAATACTCTATCCCTCGTTTATAAAGTACAAAACTCTGATCTCCCATTGTGCTGACCGCATATGTTTTGTGTGGTCCGCACATCCCAAGTCCCGCTGTCGCGATCCAAATTGTGCGGTCGCACATCCACAGTGACTGCACTACCAGGCTTTAGTAAATTTTCCATAACTTTTTGTACAAATGTCCAAATGATAAATGGTTTACCTTTCTGGAAACTAGTCTCCAAGGGCTACAACTTTCACTTTTGGATCATCTCCAAATTCTTTATAGATTAAAAAAATATAAGCTTCCGAAATCAGACCATCAAACCTGCAGATTCCCCTTTCCGCGGCCGCAGAAGGATTTCTGCGTTCCGCACATTTCCTCTGCTGTCCATACATGAAGCTTTGCCTCATCACTCCAAAATATTCCCTCCGCACTTCAACTGTTCCAGAACATCAGCAGAGTGCCGAAATGCCCAAGCTCGTTAAAAACTCACCCCGAAACACTCCCGAGCCACTTGGGACCCCGTCCGAATATACCAACAAGTCCCACAACATAACACGGACCTACGTGAGGCCTCAAATCACACCTAACAATATCAAAATCATGAACCATACCTCAAATCGAACTTAATGAACTTTGAATCTTCTAACTTCCAAAACGCGTGCCGAAACGTATCAAATAAATCCGGAATGACTTCAAATTTCACACACAAGTCATAAATGACATAATGAAGCTACTGAAAGTTTTGGAACCGAAATCCGAACTCGATATCATAAAAGTCAGCTTGCGGTCAAACTTATGAACATTCCAAACCTTCAAATTTCCAATTTTCGTCGATTAGTGCCGAGATCTTCTAGAAATATCAAAATGAAAATTTGGGCACACACCCAAGTCTGTAATCATCATACGAACCTATTGGAGCCTTCAAATCTTTATTCGGGGGTCCTTTACTCAAAAGTCAAACCTTAGTCAACTCTTCCAACTTAAAGCTTCCGAATCAACTCCGAACTTTCCAAAAATCCAATTCCGACCACACGTACAAGTTATAATTGTAATGACTCGAACAGTCATTTTGGGTTATAGCATGTCATTGAGTGGTTTGATACCCTGAGGAGCTTCACTTCAGGTATTATGACTTGTACGCGTGGTCGTAATTTAATTTCGGGAAGTTCGAAGTTGATTTGGAAAGAAAATTATAATTTTGGAAGCTTTAAGCTGGAGGAATTGACTAATGTGTAATTTTTGAGTTAACGATCTCAGAATTGGGATTTGAAGGTTTCAACAGATTCGTATGATGATTTTGGACTTAGGCGTATGTCCGGATCGGATTTTGGATGACACGGGAGCGTTTCAGCATCCATCGTGGAAGTTGGCATTTTGGAAGAATTTCAAAAAAAATGGGTTGAGGTGCAGTTCAATACTATCAATGTCCGTTTGGGATTCCAAGTCTGGGAATAGCTCCGTATGGTGATTTTGGTATTGGGAGCGCGTCCGAAAGTGGATTTGGAGGTTCGTAGGTCATTTCGGGGTCATTTGGCGAAAGTTAGAAATTTGAAGGGTTTTTGAGAAGTTTGACCGATAGTAAACTTTTTGATATCGTGGTCGGATACCAATCCCAGAAGTTGGAGTAGGTTCGCAATGTCAATTATGACTTGTGTGCAAAATTTGAGGTCAATCGGACGTGATTTGATAGGTTTCGGCATCGATTGTAGGAGTTTAAAGTTTCAAAGTTCATTAAGTTTGAACTGGAAGGTGATTCGTGTTTTTAGCGTTGTTTGATGTGATTTAAAGGCTCAAACAAGTCTGTTTTATGATTTCAAACTTGATGGTATGTTTGGACGGGGCCTCGGGCGGCCCCGATACCGTTTGGACGATGCCCGGATTGAGTTGGAAACTCAAAAGGGCTGTTGGCTGCATCAGATCTGGTGTAACCACACCTGCGAGCTTTGGGCCGCAGGTGCGAGGGTTCGGTCGCAGAAGCGGCTCTGAAGCGTTTGGCGAGGGAACGCAGGTGCGGAATTTTGTGCGCACCCGCGAATGCACAGGTGCGAGAAGGAAAGGTGTAGGTGCGGGACTAGGCACAAAAGTGGCACGCTTGCCGCAAAAGCGGGACCGCATAAGCGGGCTCCCGTCCACAGAAACAGCCCTCCCTGGGCTTGAAGGCCTCCACATAAGCGGAGGCTTACCTAGTCGTAGAGACTAGGTGCCGTCACGATGTCATACGGAGGGGAAAATTGGGTCGTGACAGGGCTTTTTCGGCCCGCTCCATAAGAAAGGAAGTTAACGAATTACGAGACACCTGTTTACAATACAGTACATGCGCACAAAATGAATATAATATTTACCGTTTCTCAAATAACTCGCCCACAACTCAAAGTGTTAAGGCTCGGCCTAGTATACATATATTTATTTCTAAATCAAATTTAGTTATAACTTTAATTAATTAAGCCAGCAAAACGAGTTCAAATAATTCAATTATTACATGATAAAGTCCTAAGTCTACTCCGACATAAACATGCTTTAGCTACGTACGGATTCTCGTCACCTCGTGCGTACGTAGCACCCCACAAGTAGTTGCACATAACAATAAATATCACATAGGGGTAGTTTTGCCTTCACAAGGTTAGACCGGAGAATTAACTTGCTCCGAAATTCCATAACCGGCTCCAACGCCACTCAAACACCTCAAACCGATGCTCGTCTCTCCAAAACTAGTCAAACAAATGTACAAATCCATAAATATATACTCATTACCCATAATTTAACAATTTATAAAAATTTCCAACTCCGCTCGAAAAGTCAACCATAGGGCCCACATCTCGGAATCCGACAAAATTATAAAATTCGAACACTCATTCAACCATGAGTCCAACCATACCAAAATTAGTCAAATCCGATCACAACTCGACCTTCAAATTCTAAAATTATAGTTTATGAAGTTTCTACAATTTTCCCCAAATTTCCATCTTAAAATACTAATTAAATGATAAAAACAATGATATATTTATGTATATTAAAAAATCTAAGTTAGAATCACTTACCCCAATGAATTTCTTGAAAATTCCACGAATAATCTCCACAAACCGAGCTCCCAAAGTCCAAATGTGAAATAATACTCTATCCCTCGTTTATAAAGTACAAAAATCTGATCTCCCATTGTGCTGACCGCGTATGTTTTGTGCGGTCCGCACATCCCAAGTCCCGTCGTCGCGATCCAAATTGTGCGGTCGCACATCCACAGTGACTGCACTACCAGGCTTTAGTAAATTTTCCATAACCATCTGTAAAAATATCCAAATGATAAATGGTTTACCTTTCTGGAAACTAGTCTCAAAGTGCTACAACTTTCATTTTTGGATCATCTCCAAATTCTTTATAGATTAAGAAAATATAAGCTTTCGAAGTTAGACCATCAAACCTGCAGATTCCCCTTTCCGCGGCCGCAGAAGGATTTCTGTGTGCCGCACATTTCCTCTGTTGTCCAGATCTGAGGCTTTGCCTCAGCACTCCAAAAATTTCCCTCCGCACTTCAACTGTTCCAGAACATCAGCAGAGTGCCGAAATGCCCAAACTCGTTAAAAACTTACCCCGAAACACTCCCGAGCCACTTGGGACCCCGTCCAAATATACCAACAAGTCCCGCAACATAACACGGACCTATACGAGGCCTCAAATCACACCTAACAATATCAAAATCATGAATCATACCTCAAATCGAGCTTAATGAACTTTGAATCTTCCAACTTCCAAAACCCGTGCCGAAACGTATCAAATCAATCCGGAATGACTTCAAATTTCGTACACAAGTCATAAATGACATAATGAAGCTACTGAAATTTCTGGAACTGAAATCTGAACTCGATATCATAAAAGTCAACTTACGGTCAAACTTATGAACATTCCAAACTTTCAAATTTTCAATTTTCGTCGATTAGTCCCGAGACTTTCTAGAAATATCCAAATGAAATTTTTGGCACACACCCAAGTCCGTAATCATCATACGAACCTATTGGAGCCTTCAAATCTCGATTCGTTGGTCGTTTACTCAAAAGTCAAATCTTAGTCAACTCTTCCAACTTAAAGCTTCCGAATCAATTCCTAACTTTCCAAAATTCCAATTCCGACCACACATACAAGTCATAATTGCAACGACCCGACCGGTCATTTTGGGCTATAGCAGGTCATTCAGTGGTTTGAGACCCTGAGCAGCTTCACTTCAGGTATTATGACTTGTACGCATGGTCGGAATTTAATTTCGGGTAGTTCGGTGTTGATTTGGAAAGAAAATTTCTAAATCTACGTAATCCACTATGTGTTCAGTATGGTAGGCATACGTACAGTATCACTTGCATTTTTTATTTGTGAAGCAAAACTTCAAAATTTGTAGAGAGGGTAAGAGTTTGTTCAATGGACGAAGAAGGAAAGAGTAGATAAAGAGCTGAGAATGGCATCCTGAGAAGTGTTAACTGGGACTGGGATATTTTGCTCCTATGCCTATGGGTTATAAGTCCTATTTTTAGTGTTTCCCGAAATAACAACTTTACTATATTTATACCATGCATAACACATTATGATTCACCTCATAATAATCTTTATATGTTTTTCATTGCGTAAGAATCTATATATTACAACTTTTGTTTAACTAAATTGTGAAGGACTCCTATTTGCACACACGCCTGACAAACCTTTCCAGCGCGTATCATCAATATTCTTCAGGAATAAAGGGTTGAATACATCCACATCCTGGGCATATCAGAGAAAGTTAATATGATGTGATACTTCACTCAATAACCCTTCGTTAGAGTAAGAAATCTTTGAAAATTTTTGCAACAACTTTATTTTGCAAATAGACAAGCTTAAAAGGTGGTTACTTGATGTGGTTACTCAATCTACTGAAAACTGATCACAATAATAATAATATTACTGTAAACTCGCCTCAGGTACAGATATTACTTTCAGTCGTGCATATGGAAGATCGATCGAGATCCCATCAAATTTGAATCGCATCAGAGGAACCTTTGCACCCTTGACATAGTGGATATCTGATACTTCTGGTCTGCTCACGAGCATGTTATAAAGCACAATGAAGAAGTCTTCCTACATGAATCACAATGATATACACATCAAAATCTGTAAAACTCAATGAGATTCAAAGAGGCTAAAAAGAAAAGGACTCACCGCTATTATTACGAAGTATGGTCCAACACACAAAGCATCAATATCCGACTCGGAATTATGAACCTGTGAAGATTAAAACAAGTCAGAAGATTAGGACACTGCAAGTTCGAAATAAGAAGATCAGTATTTTCCTGCAGCAACTTGAAGCAGTGATTTTAAAAATGAAAGAACAACAATAATTAAAAAGTATTTTTCCCAGGTTTGGATTGATATTATTCCATTACTGGGTAAAACAGAGCCACATTTACGAAAGTCAATTGTAATGTTGTCTTGCTGAAAATACATTTCCCTCTTCAAAGACATTCAACTTGAAACTGCATTTCGCAACAAGAAGATGTCAGCTCGATAAGAAGAATACAAATTATTAATCCAAAAATCTGTCATTGTACTAATGCATTCCCTAATGAAACAAAAATAAATACTACTGCATAAAGGAAACTGTCAAGTAATGGAACAAGACTTACTCCGAGACCATATGTCAATATTGTGCCAGATGCGAACCTAAGGTATCTCTTCGGTAGAGCACGATTCTAAGCCACTGTTTTAACCCATTCAATCACTATCTAATCAATGACAAACAATGTAACCGAGTAAATAACTCTTTGTCAAGAGAAAAATCAGCTCTCTGAAATTGGGAAGTCAATTACATAATTTACGTACTGAAATAACAACTGGAAAAAACTCTGATGATTCATGATTAACGAGTGATGCTTATTTTGTTTATTTATTTTTTATTTTGTCCAATATGATTAACGAATCTCAGGAACCTTTAAAAACAATTTATATAAAATGCACATTAATTTACACAAATAATTAAAATGTATTCCAGATCCAGATAAACGTGGATGAACCTTTTTGAGCTTGTCAATAGCATTTCTCCTCTTCAGTTCTTCTTCTGGAGAGGTCAATAAACTCACATTGACAAACATCTACTTATAAACAAAATCACAAAGTGACTCCATCAGTGTGTCCAATATTGAGGGAAGAGAGATTTGAGGAGGGAAAAAAAAGAAACTATTCTTGAGGGAAGGGAGATAATAAATCTGCTCCTACAATCACATCATCTAATGCAGCTACATGAACATACCAATCTTCTTTATTCTAAAAGTTAAATTCATTGCTTTGCAATGACCTAACTAATCTGTCATGTGATAATAATTTTCTTTAAGGTAACAAATAACCCAAAGCTAACCGAAATTAAATAAAATAAATTTGTTGTGGCCCACACAAAGAAAACTCAACCTCTTTAACATTTTAGCAGCCAGAGTCTAAAATCATTCCAACCTCACCAACTCCCAATTCCTTTCCTGCCACTCCCTTTAAGTCAGCATCCATCTCAGGCAATTCCGCGATATAGTGTCTCTTACCGTTTTTTCGGACGTGCCTGTCTTTCTTCTCTTTACTTCTCTTCGCTTATACAATTTCCCAAACCTTAATCCAAATCAAACTCCCGAGAACCCAATAAAATATGTCAAGCAGTTGGTTATCACTTTTTAAATATTAAATCCAAAAAATGCACCTCATCCTGAAATCATTTATAGTATCGAATTGCCATGAATCCTATGTCAGCTTTAACCAACAACTTAATTCATATATGTAGTTTGTTATATGTCAGTTAATAAGCCAAGTAGAGCCATAAGATTTATCAAGATGAAACAGAAAGCTAACTAAAAGAACAAAGTCTAACTTGTCAGCAGAGTAGCACACAACAACAACCATGAAATTTGAGCAAAAGCAAGTCTCACCTCTCAGCAGAACTCGTAATGTTAGGTTTCAGCAGCGCCAACACGGAGAACAATAGGAGGAAGAAAAATGAATCAACCAACATCCATAAAAAGAAAATCTAACTGCGCAAAATAGAGGGAGGAAGAGGATGAGCTGAAAAACATTGAGTCCAACTGCGTTGGCAGTCACCTTTTACAAGACCTACACTCCTCGCTCTTTGAAGATACATATCCAGCCCAATGTGAATGAACTCAAACCAAAATTACATAGCTTTAATTCCAAACCTAAAAGGAAAAACAAAGAGGGAACGACAGAGATCTACCAACATAGACACAAGGGAAGATTGAAGAATTGCACAAGGGAGGAAGAGGATGAGCTGAAAAACATTGAGTCCAATTGCGTTGGCAGCCACCTATTATAAGACCTACACTCCTCGCTCTTTGAAGATACATATCCAGCACTGACTCCAACCCTATGTGAATGAACTCAACCAAAATTACATAGCTTTAATTCCAAACCTATAAGGAAAAACAAAGAGGGAACGACATAGATCTACCAATACAGACACAAGGTAAGATTGAAGAATTGCACACCACGTGTTTGATAAAGCAAAGTACACCTCAACACTTGATAGACGCGGCAAATATATGTTTACTCGAAAAATCGGATAACGTTAAATTTGTGTATGGTTCTAAGGATATGCGATACAATTTGATACAAATCGTATAGAGAAATATAAATATGAGTGTTCTAGACTATGAGCATGGGAATAGTGAGCAAAAGAATGAATAAGGTAAAAATAAACAAGCATCATGAGATATTTTTCAATATGAGAAGTAATCTTTTTTCTACAGTGTATTCTCTGTCCTCCCTGCTTACAAGCATTCCCCTCTTCTTATAATAGAGGGATCCTACTTAATTTATAATAAAATAAAGCATATAGAGGAGGACCCATGATGAATTATCTCTTCTTCGATTTCCGCCAAGATTCTCTCTCTTAGTGCGGTTGTAACGGCTCTTGTCTGTGAGCTCGACACTGGCTCAAACTTGTTATTGGGTCGAGCCCTCGATTTTGTCTTGAGTTCGACCTCCGGGGTGGGCGTAGCGCATTTCTGACCTCGAAACAGTGCCTTGCGGATCAATTTGGTCACGGGCTCGATAAAAGTATCGAGCCGACTCCTCGATCAGCCTTCGGACTCGAAGCTCGTTTGCATTGCCTTCGGAACTCATCCCAAAATCCCACTCTGGTTGCTTACCATTCGAACTCGATTGAACGTAGGAAGACCGAAATCTATTTTGATCGTACACAGATAGTCCTCTCGTTTCTCAGAAAGGATGTGGTGAGAATCGATATAATCTTCGACGGTTCGATCAGGTTATAAGTTGACGTTTTCACAGGGCTCGACCATGACGTATGTGATAGATGTCCCATCGATTTAGTCTTTTCAAGGTATTTAATGCATGTCAGACGGTGGTCGGCCACCTCTAATATTGAACCGTCACGATGCAAGCCTATAAATAACCCCTCCGTCTAACATTTACCACTTTTACATCTTTCACTCTTCCAAATTTTCTTACCCTTTCTTTTTACATCTTCCTTTGCCTTTCTTTCTCTTATATCAATGGCCAAAACTTCAAAAACTGTACCCTAGAAGGAGAAAGCTTCTTCTTCACGGTCGTCCGGCGACAAGGCGCCGGTGGAGTCGCCTACCTATGAGTATATTCTCAGCCCGTGTACTCTGAAGATCGATTTTAAGGTTGAGAATCTTTCATTTGTTCTGGGTCAATGAGCATGTGTCGATGTACATGTGCTCGATAACGGAGGGTCATCTCGAGGCTGTGAGGAAAGACTGCAACTGGGGTTCCGAGGTTGTGTTGCAAATTTCCTCCTCCGAAGAGAGCGTCATCACCCATGTGGAGGGGTTTTTAAGTGTTTACACTTACCCTTCTCGTTGGGTCATGTCGACCCGGTGATCATCGATTTTTGCAAGAGATATCAGGTCACCCTTGGTCAAATTCATCCCTCTCTATGGCGTATAGTAACCTTACTTAGCTTCTTCTTCAACAAGGCCGGGGGGCTGGAATTTTCCCTGAATCACCTCATACGACTGTATCGGCCTCAAATCTTTTGAGGACTAATCAGGATTCATTGTCGAGTATCAAAGGCTTTGATGTTGAGCATCAATAAAGACAAGGATCGGGGTTGGATGGGCCGTTATATCCGGGTGAGGACCCGTGACCTCATTCCGAAAGAGTAGATGTCGTTCCCCAAGGAATGGAATTTCGACCGTAAGTGGTTTTCATGAGACGTTTTTCGTATCTTTTTCCATTTTTATCTGATGTCTTTCTCCGATATACAGCTGCCCCTTGGATGCCACAAGTGGTACCCGACCTCGAGGATTGGGTTCGGAAGTTAGCCTCGACTTCCTCTTATGCCAAACGCGTTTGGCGTGATTTGGCAAAAGGTAGATGGGAGGCCAAGAATCATGGTAAGTGTTAATTCTCATGTTCTTCGAAATATGTTTTATGCTCCATTCGTCACTGATTTCCTTTCATGCAGGTGTAACCAAGGATGCCGTTTTGAGGCCTTCGAGTGGTGAAGAAGGAACCAAGTCCCCGGTCCCGGAACCGGGGGAAATATAAGAAGTGAAAAGCCATCTCTCGGCCAGAGGACCCCAAACCCAAAACTCGAAGGGTGAGGAGGAAGGCAATTGCTCTTTCGATGGACTCGGTCCAATGACTGAGAGAAGAAGAAGAAGAAGAAGAAGAAGAAGAAGAAGAAGAAGAAGAAGAAGAAAAAGATGATGCCTCGGCTTTGGTGATCCGATCTGCGAAAGCTATCGAGGTTGCCAGAGCTTCTGAGCCGATGGCGGCTATACCTGTCGGGGTTGGTTTCGGTACCCTAAGTCTCGATCAGAGCATCCCGAGCAATTCGCTTGGGACCATGACAGTGGGTCATTTGCTTTCTCTTCCAACCTTTTCTGAGGAGGCGTTAAAGGAGGCTCGAGAATTGAAGACCCCCGATATGGGCGGAGGCTCTAGTGTAGGGGACCCTTTTTGGGATTGCTTTACTGGAGTCGATGATGCCTCCGACATTGGTGATGTTTCTCTTATCCTATAGGAGGCCCAACGATTCATTTCTCGGGTAATGATTTTACTGTATCTGGTTTCTTCGTTCTTTTCCAAAATTGACTTGTGTTCTTTCCCTATTGTACAAGCCATTAGTAGGTTTCGAGTCGACCTCAGCTAGTGCGAGGTCGAGCTTTAGAAGGTCTTGGGGGAGAGAGATGCCCTGCGGCTTCTTTGCAGCCAAAAGGACGAGGCTATAAAGGACCTCCAAGCAGATTTGGCTAAGGCTCGTGAAGAAGAGGCCGAACTAGATAAGTAGGTGAGCCTCGTTTTGTTAGAGTATGGGTTTGACTCAACTATGGATGTTAACCCTTCGTTATCTCAGTTGCAGCAAAAGGTTGAAAAGATCGGGTTACTTCAGGAAGAAGTCGATCAAATCAAGGCTGAATGTAATCGGTGGATGGAGACTATCGACCGCCTGCCGTGGAAAAAGAAACCATCTTGGCCAAATTATTATCGGCCGATGTTCAGCTTCGAAGCATTAAGCAAAAGGATTCGGCTCAGGCTAAGAGGATCGAGGAGCTTGAAGCACGGCTTGCTGAGGCCAAGGCGGAGGTTGAGTCATCAAAAGTCATGGCGGACAAGTCCATTACCGTGTATCGGGTTGATGCCGAGGCTGCTCAGATGGAGGCACGAGAGGCGGCGGATACTGCCGACACTCGAGCACATTAGATTGTCGAACTTGCTAAGTGTCGTTCTCGAAGGGAGACCCTCGAGGAGATACACGCTCGAGGTTTCGACCTTGCTGAAGAGATAAAAAAGGCTAAAGAGCTCGAAGTTGAAGCTGAAGCCTTGGCTTCTGATGGCGATGATGATGACGATAACGGTAGCAAGAGTGGATCCGAGAACGAGGGGGAGCTCGATAGATAAGAAACCATTCCTGAGGATGACCAGGAAGCTTAGTCCTTAGTTTTTTCATTTGTAATCAATCATGTAGATGATTTTGTATATAGACAACTTTGCCGACCTGCTTCTGTTTTGTGAAGTGCTTATACATGCCTTATAAATGTTTTCACAAATATTTAAACAACTTAATAAAATTCTGGATTTTGTAGCCTCTATAATCGAGTGAGTGCTTATTCGAATTTGAGGTGATGTAGCCCGTAGGCGTAATGGTCGAGTGAGTGCTTGCTTGAACTCTAAATGAAAGTAGCTCGTAGGCTTAGTAGTAGAGTGAATGATTCGAACTCGAAATAATATAGCCCGTAGGCATAGTTGTCGAGTAAATGATTCAAACTCGAAGTAATATAGCCCGTAGGCATAATGGTCAAGTGAGTGCTTGCTCGAACTTGAAATAAAAGTAGCTCGTAGGCTTAGTAGTCGAGTGAATGATTCAAACTCAAAGTAATATAGCCTGCAGGCATAATGGTCGAGTGAGTGCTTGCTCGAACTCGAAATAAAAGTAGCCCGTAGGCTTAGTAGTGGAGTGAATGATTCGAACTCAAAGTAATGTAGCCCGTAGGCATAATGGTCGAGTGAGTGCTTGCTCGAACTCGAAGTGAAAGTAGCCCATAGGCTTAGTAGTCGAGTGAATGATTCGAACTCGAAGTAATGTAGCCCGTAGGCGTAATGGTCGAGTGAGTGCTTGCTCGAACTCGAAATGAAAGTAGCCCATAGGCTTAGTAGTCGAATTTATCTTACCTTTGTTTGTGTAATAAATCTCCAAATAGAGGAGTTTTTCTTGGATATAAGATATCGGTAAAGAGGAGTACTTTATTTGCAAGTCACTATACATGTGTTCATGTTTCGTGCCTGGGTTCGGGCCAACTACTTGAGCATGGTTCGTTTTGACCATTTTGCTCTTACAACTTTTCCTATTGGAACCCCGTTGTTGCGAAATAACTTTCTTGCATCAGAACTTAATATGTTTGAAGGCTGATGCCCCCTAGTATTCGAGGTCGATTGTAAGGAGGCCTCAGATACTGTTTGTAAGTGCAACACGATCTTTGGTTGCCTAGTTAAAAACCTTGCCGAAAAACCCATTTGGGATAAAACCGGTCTAAGGGGAAAAGAGTGCAATGCGTGCTTTCAGATCTATGGTAAAGGATCCATCTTAGCTCCTGCTCGGACCTCTGCAGGGGTCAGTTTTGAAATGTAAACGAATATGAAAGGGTCGTACCTTAGCAGTAGTATCATTTTAGATGTGACACATTCCAGTTGCTTGATAGTTGTTTGTCGTTTATGATGTCGAGCATGTATGATCCCTTTCCGACGTTTTCGAGAACCTGATATGGTCCTTCCCAATTTGGTCCTAGTTTTACTTCATTCAGATTTCGGGTATTGATGGTGACTTTCCTTAGCACTAAGTCCCCGGGCTTAAAATGGCGGAGCTCAGTTCTTCGATTATAATATCTTTCGATTCGCTGCTTTTGGGCGGCTAATTGGATGAGAACAACTTCTCGTCTTTCGTCTGATAATTCGAGGCAAGTGTTCATAGCCTCGTTATTTGATTTTTCCGTCGTGTATCGAAATCTGGTACTGGGTTCACCGACTTCGACCGGTATCAATGCTTCGGACCCATATACTAAGGAGAATGGGGTCGTCCTCGTACTGGATTTCGACGTCGTTTGATATGCCTAAAGGACTTTGGGTAGGATTTCTCTCCACTTTCCTTTAGCATCGTTTAGCCTCTTCTTTAGGTTCTAAATGATGGTTTTGTTCATTGATTCGGCATGTCCATTCCCACTAGGGTGTTACGGTGTTGATAATATCCTTCTTATTCTGTGGTCTTTGAAGAATTTTGTCACTTTGCTGCCCACAAATTGTTTCCTATTATCACATACTATTTCGGCGGGTATCCCGAATCGGCATATGATATGATCCCAGACGAAGTCTATAACTTCTCTCTCTCTTACTTTCTCGACCGCCTGTGCTTTGACCCATTTAGAGAAATAGTCAGTCATAAATAAAATGAATTTAGCTTTACCTGATGTCTATGGCAGTGGGCCGACGATATACATTCCCCATTTCATTAATGGCCATGGGGAAAGGACTGAGTGAAGTTGCTCTCCGGGTTGATAGATCATTGGTGCAAACCTTTGACATTTGTCTCATTTCCTAACAAATTCCTTCGCATCTTTGCCCATATCGATCCAATAATACCATGCTCTGATTATTTTTCGGACTAATGGATCGGCACCGGAGTGATTCCCACAAGTGCCCTCGTGCACCTCACGTAGGATGTAATCGGTATCTCCTAGACCCAAGCATACTTCTAATGGTCCATCGAATGTCCTTTGGTATAGCGTTCCATCTAAAGCCAGCGTGAATCGAGCAACTTTGGTCCGTAGGGCCCTTGATTCCTTAGGGTCCGATGGGAGCTTTTCGCTTTTTAAGTATTCAATATACTTATTTCTCCAATCCCAGGTTAAGCTCGTAGAATTTATCTCGGCGTGACCTTCTTCGATCACGGATCTCGAGAGTTGAACGACAGTCTCCGAGCTCAAGTCACCTTCCTCGACCGATGATCCCAAATTTGTAAGTGCATCAGCCTCACTGTTTTCCTCTCGTGGAACGTGCTGTAAGGTCCATTGTTTGAAATGGTGCAAAGTGACATGTAGTTTGTCCAAATACCTTTGCATTCTATCTTCTCTAACTTTTAAGGTTTTGTTTACTTGACTTACCACCAAGAGAGAGTCACATTTGGCTTCGATGACTTCTGCTCCCAAGTTTTTTGCTAGCTCGAGCCCTGCAATCATGGCCTCATACTCGGCCTCGTTGTTAGTCAACCTGGTAGTTTTAATAGATTGCCTAATAGTGTTACCTTTGGGTGGCTTTAAAACTATGCCCAAACCGGACCCTTTTACGTTTGAGGCCCCGTCCGTTCAAAGGGTCCATACCCTCGAGGACGTACCCGACTTTAGTATGAATTCTTTTTCGACTTCGGGTACAAGGGTCGGCGTAAAATCGGCCACGAAGTCTGCTAAAATTTGAGACTTGATGGCCGTACGGGGTTAATATTCGATATCATACCCACTGAGTTCGACGGCCCATTTGGCCAATCGGCCCGATAGTTCGGGCTTGTGCAAAATATTATGAAGTGGGTAAGTTGTTAATACTCATATGGGGTGACATTGAAAGTATGGTCGTAACATTCTGGAGGCGCTTATCAGTGCAAGTGCCAATTTTTCCAAGTGTGGATATCTAGATTCTGCTTCTGATAAGGTTCGACTTATATAATAAATGGAAAATTGCGTACCTTGCTCTTCCCGAACTAGGACACCGCTTACTGCGATTTCTGATACTGCCAGGTATAAGAAAAGTTTTTCGTCTGCTTTCGGAGTGTGAAGTAGTGGTGGGCTCGACAGATATTGTTTCAGTTCCTTCAGTGCCTATTGGCATATCAGGGTCCACGCAAAATCGTTCTTCTTTTTGAGTAGGGAGAAAAATTTGTGACTTCGATCTGATTATCTCGAAATGAATCGGCCTAGGGCCGCAATTCGTCCCGTTAGCCTTTGTACAACTTTTACATTGTCCACGATGGTGATGTCTTCGATGGCCTTGATTTTATCGGGGTTAATCTCGATTCCCCAATTTGACACCATGAAGCCGAGGAGCTTGCCCGAACCGACCCCGAAAGCACATTTTTCGGGGTTGAGCTTCATGTTGTATTTTCTCAAAATCTCGAACGTTTCCTGCAAATAGGTCAGATGGTCCTCTGCGCACAGGGACTTAACTAGCATGTCATTAATATAAACTTCCATTGATTTACCTATTTGTTCTTCGAACATTTTTTTTAGTAGGCGTTGGTAGGTCGCCCCCGTATTTTTTAGCCCGAAGGGCATCACATTATAACAATATGTCCCATATTTGGTGACAAATGAAATCTTTTCCTGATCCTCCGGGTTCATCCAGATTTGATTATACCCGGAATAGGCATCGAGAAAAGTGAGGATCTCGTGACCGGCCGTGGCATCGATCATGCGATCGATGTTAGGTAGTGGAAAAGAATCTTTGGGGCATGCTTTATTTAAATCCTTATAGTCCATGCACATTCTCAGTTTGTTTCCTTTTTTAGGCATTACAACTATATTGGCTAACCATTTGGGATATTTCACCTCCCGAATGGACCATATCTTGAGAAGTTTGGTTACCTCGTCTTTTACGAATGCGTGTTTTACCTCGGACTGGGTCTTCTCTTTTGCTTTATCGGTCTGAACTTAGAGTCCAAGCTTAGCTGATGCATCGTAATGTCTGGTGGAATCCCTGTTATATCTAAATGGGACCAGGCAAAACAATCAATGTTATCGATAAGAAATTGAACAAGTTTCTTCCTGAGTTCGGGGCTCATCCCCGATTCCAGTGCTCGATTAGTGTGACTTGCTCCAATTCCTCAATTGTTGATTTGGTGGCGTCGGAGTCATCGGGAATCACGAAGGATCGAGGGACCCTCCGATCATCATATTCTTCGATCATCTGGTTATCTAGTTGGGTCGAAGCCGATGTCTGTGATTGCTATTTGGTGTCTCCTTCTCCTTCCGAGGCTGATCCCTTTACTGACGAAGGCGAGGATATTGGTTTGGCTTCCTCGATGGCGAACATTTCTTTTGCGGATGGTTGTTCTCCGTACATTGTTTTGACTCCTCTCGATGTTGGGAATTTGAGAACCTGGTGTAGGGTCGAAGGTACAACTCTCATGTTGTGGATCCATGGCCTTCCAAAAAGGGCGTTGCACCTCATGTCGCCTTCGATCACGTGAAACTTCATTTCCTGGATGATTTTGGCCCCGTTAATTGGTAGAATTACCTCGCCTTTCGTGGTTTCACATGCCATATTGAATCCGTTTAGAACCAAGGCTGCGGGTACGATCTGGTCCCGTAGGTCGAGCTAATCTACGACCTTCAATCTGATGATATTGGCCGAGCTACCTGGATCAATCAACACACTCTTAACTTTAGTTTTATTCACGAGTACGGATATTACTAGTGCATCATTATGAGGTTGTACGACCCCTTCTACATTTTCATCATTGAAGGACAAGGTTCCTATGTGTGTGTAATCCTGAGTTCGAGATCGTTTTTCTTTCACAATCGATGTTTTAGTGCGTTTAAGCACTGGTCCCGGAGGGGTATCGGCACCGCCGATGATCATGTGAATGACGTGTTGCGGCTCTTCCTGCTTGTTTTGCTTGTCGAAATCCCCATTTTTAAAATGGTTCCTCGCCCTATCGCTCAAAAATTCCCGAAGGTGGCCTTTGTTAAATAACCAGGTTACTTCCTCTCTTAGTTGCCTGCAATCTTCCATTCTGTGGCCATGGGTGCCATGATATTCGCACATTTGATTGGGATTCCTTTGGGCAGGATCGGTCTGCATTGGTCGAGGTCATCTAGTGTCTTTGATGTGTCCGATAGTAGACACAATGACGGATGCTTCAACGCTGAAGTTATATTTCGATAACCGAGGTGCTTCTATATGATCAGAATATTTATCAAAGCCGCTCTTGCTCATAAGTCCTCGAGAATATTTCCCTCGATCAATCCTTCGATTGTTCCGGGAGGTGTTGCATGTCGAACCGTTGTTCATCTGATATGCGACGTACGGTTGATATCGGTCTCTGTTCGACCTTTGTTCTCTGCCGATCTCCCTTTGGTTTTTAGCAGTTGTCCTGTTCTGATGCGTGGATCCAGACGGAGCTCCCAACTGGTCATCTTCGATCCTAATTTTCGACTGATATCGATTGTGTATATCTGCCCAAGTTATTGTTGGATACTCGATCAAATTTTGCTTCAACCGACGCGATGCTATCGAACTTTGCTCGTTCGACCCTTAGGTGAAAGCTTGGACGGCTCAATCGTCTGTGACCGGTGGAAATTCCATGCGTTCCATTTGAAATCGGGATACGAATTCCCTCAGCATTTCATTACCCCTTTGCTTTACTTTGAAGAGGTCTAATTTCCTTGTTGCAACCTTTATGGTTCCAGCATGTGCCTTTATGAACGAATCTGCTAACATGGCAAAAGAATCGATGGAATTTGGCGGCAGATTGTGATACCAAATCATCGCTCCCTTCTAGAGGGTCTCCCCGAACCTTTTCAACAACACGGATTCGATCTCATCGTCTTCCAAATAGTTACCCTTGATGGCACATGTGTAAGAGGTGAGGTGTTCGTTAGGATCGTTCGTACCATTATATTTGGGAATTTCGGGCATACGAAATTTTTTGGGGATCGATTTTGGGGCTGCACTCGAGGGAAAAGGCTTTTGTATGAATTTTTTCGAATCCAGCCCTTTTATCATTGGCGGAGCTCCCAGGATCTGATCGACCCTGGCATTGTATTTTTTCACTCTCTTGTCGTTGGCTTCGACTCGTTTTGTGAGTTCCTCGAGCAATTTAGTAATCTCGGGAGTGGTCCCCGATTCTTGCTCATTTGATTTCACTATGGCGGGCTCCGTTCTGGGGGTGATTTCTCGAAGCGGATTGGGATCCGACCTGCTTTGTATATGAGTTTGGCTCTGCAACTGAGCTATCGCTACTTGTTGGGCTTGTAACTTGTAACATCTCGAATATCATGCGCAAGCTGACTCCGATTTCCCCCACGTTATGGGTGTCTCGAGCTACGAATCGAGTACCATCCTGAATGCTTTTTTTCGGTTCGGAACGTTGTTTCGCCTCAAGATCCACTTGCGAATTGACATCTAACGGTACTTCGGCTCGAATTTCTGGTACTTCGATTCGAGCCTCAGTGCCATCATTAAGTGGCCTTCCGGCCCCAGGTACCAAGTTGTTGGTTTCATCTTGAAGGTCGGCTTCATGGTCGATAGGTAAAGCCATTGCTGATTCGAAGTTGTAAACTGGTGTGTACTGCAGATTTATATCAAACAACCACTGTTATCCTTAGCCCCACGGTGGGCGTCAAACTGTTTACCCGAAAAATTGGATAACGTTAAATTTGTGTATGGTTCTAAGGATATGCGATACAATTTATACAAATCGTATAGAGAAATAGAAATATGAGTGTTCTTGGCTATGAGAATAGGAATAGTGAGCAAAAGAATGAATAAGGTAAAAATAAACAAGCATCAGAAGATATCTTTCAATATGAGAAGTGATCTTTTTTCTACCATGATGAATTGTCTCTTCCTCGATTTCCGCCAAGATTCTCTCTCTTAGTGCGGTTGTAACGACTCTTGTCTGTGAGCTCGACACTGGCTCGAACTCGTTATTGGATCGAGCCTTCGATTTTGGTTTGAGTTCGACCTCCGGGGTGGGCGTAGCGCATTTCTAACCTCGAAGCAGTACCTTGCGGATCGATTTGGTCACGGGCTCGATAAAAGTATCGAGTCGACTCCTCGATCAGCCTTCGGATTCGATGCTCATTTGCACTGCCTTCGGAACTCATCCCAAAATTCCACTTCGGTTGCTTACCATTTGAACTCGATCCAACGTAGGAAGACCGAAATCTATTTCGACCGTATACAATATCCTATTACAAATGGTACAAATGGTCATCTTCTCCAGTCTTGCTTTAGTGTGAAGAGTTATAGTAGAAGCAACTTGGGCTTGAGTTCAATTCAACCAGAACTCTGGAATACCAAAAACACCTAGGAACACAATCAAAAGCCCACAATATATAGCTTTAATTCCAAACTTAGGGAGAAAACGAAGGGAATGCAGTGATCTATACCTAGAAGAATCTAAAGAGAGGCAGAGAGGAGAGGGAGAGCACCGGATGAGATGAGAAACTGAAGACCTTGCTGGCGCTTACGTGTTGAACAAAAGGGATGTACACCAGAACAACTTTAAGCCACTTAGAGGCAGATTTCCGAGAATAACCCTGAAGCAGGGATGGAAAATTCCAAAATTAAACCCGAAGCAGGACGACGAAGAGCACCTCAACTCCCTCTTCTAAATAAGTAATAAATAATAATAAAATAAAGTAGAATAACCTTGTTAAGGATACATATAAATAGTCAAGACTTTTTGAGGTTATAAAAGTTATAGGGAACTTAAGTATTTTCCTAAGGTTTTCGATTCATTGATGGAAAGTTGATTTTTTTGAGTACGGTTAAAAAAACAAAACAAAATAAAATATTTAAAATCGTTCATTAGCTACCTCGGTAGAAGAAACTCATGTTTATTGTTGCACTAAGGGGATGTTTGGTTTGCGAATAGGGAGAATTAATCCCTGTATAAAATTTATATTTATTACATTATTTGGTTAGTATTGTAAGGAAAGTTAATTTTGGTATAGAAACCAATATAGTTTATATAACGTTTCGTTAGTTTTTTTTATACCCATATAAATAATACATGTATAAAATAATGAGGAATTTTTTATTTTATTTGAGATAGAATGTAAAATAAGAATACGTGTATTAGATTATACTTGGATTAAACTAACAAATGATAAAAATACGTGCTCTCTGTTTTCTATTATTGATAAATACCCGCTTGTCTGCTTACGGCTTGTTTGGATGGTTGTTACGCATCGTTTCATAATGTATCGTATTGTATTGTTATAATATATTGTATCGTTTGTTGAATATAATATTTGGATAAATTGTATCCGTTGACATTGTTTCATGATGTTACGTACCCGTAATATGAAGAATAAACTTCAATATTACAAAGAAAAATTGTGGTAGAGAGTAGAATTATTATACAAAAAGGTAGGATAAAGGATAATTTAATAATAATATAGGGTAAGATAAGAGAAAAAGACAAAGTAACGACACGATCACACCAAATCAGTCGTTACATAAAATAGTATTTTTTGTCGTTACGTAACGACAGATTTAACGATACGATACAATAAAATTTAAATAACAATCAAAATAAATATTATATTTAAAGTAACAATATGATACAATACAATAAGTAACGACCATCCAAACAAGCTGTTAATGTTTGTTTGCTTTTCGTAAACAAATATTTTTTAAACAAAAAACATATACTTTAAATTATATAATATGGACTAATTTTTAATACAACAAATCAAGTATTCAAAAAGAATTAATTTCGTAACTAAATCTCTACATAAGTAATATGTGCATAACTTAATTCTTGCATAATTAATACCTATATAGCTTTATCCCTACATAACTATACTCCTT
This sequence comes from Nicotiana tabacum, assembly GCF_000715075.1. Lineage (NCBI taxonomy): Eukaryota > Viridiplantae > Streptophyta > Magnoliopsida > Solanales > Solanaceae > Nicotiana > Nicotiana tabacum. The sequence continues at coordinate 15,215,478 of NC_134098.1, forward strand.
CTAGTCCATTTTAATTATTTTTTTTTATCTTTTTGTGATTCACAATATTTGATTCTTTCGAATATCAAGAAGGAATTAACTTTCTTTTTTCAAAGTTGTCTTGGAGTAAAGAGTCTAGAAGTATTTATTATATTTTTAATGAATAAATTATGATTATGTGATGAATTTTATTATTAATTAATAGTAAAAGGTGAGTTTTCTTAATATATGTAAAAATAATCGAAAAATTAATTAAAGTAAATAGGAAAGAGGAGTAATTATTGTATAAAAAATATGCCTTGCCTTTCTTTTCCAAAACATACCCACGTTTTTATAATGCAAAACACTCCCAATTCCCAAGATATTTGACAGTTTGTTATGTCCACAAAATGTCCAAAACAATTTTCTCTCTTATCAAATCATAGTACAACTCTTTCAGTGTTATGTACAACCACTTAAAGGCATCTCTTGCCTCCCCAACTGCACTATATTAGCCCTCCTCTCCCCTTTCTCTGGAGCATCAAGAACAATGGGTTTCAATCCAAGAATCCAACTGGGTATTCTCCTACTACTACTCTTATCCCTATACGCTTCTGCCAACAAAACAACAGTATACGAAATCCTCACAAAATACAGCCTTCCTAAAGGGCTTTTACCAGACTCTGTAAAATCTTACTCTCTTTCCAAAGATGGCGACTTTGAAATTGAACTAGAGAAGCCTTGTTATGTGGAGTTTGAATACTTAGTTTATTATGCTGAGAAGATTACTGGGAAGCTAAGTATTGGGTCAATTACTGACTTAGACGGAATCCAAGTAAAAAGATTCTTTCTTTGGTTAAATGTGAATGAGATCCGAGTGGATTTGCCCTCATCTGGTAGTATTTACTTTCAAGTTGGGATCATTAACAAGAAGCTTGATATGAATCAGTTTGAGACTGTTCATAGTTGCCGTGACAATGCTTTGGCTTTGTGTGGAGGTTCTCTTAGACAGGTTCTTCAGGTGATTTTCAAATTTCATTCGTGTTTGATTGATTATTTTTCTTCAATTGTATAGCTCCCTCCATCCAATTTTATGTGTAGCTGTTTGATTGGGCACAATAGTTTTAAAGTTAAAGTGTTTCTAAATATCGAGATGTGTCATTTGTTTTGGACAGGCGATATTGAAACTAATGTGATTAAAATTAAGTTTTCTCTGCGATTGACAACCACTTATATTGTGATTGAATTTGGCCACTTACATTTTTTGGTTCTCGCATATGTCAATGTGGTTTGTGAGAACTAAGTGCTAATTTCTCTTCATTAAGAGAATTTATTGTGCGAAACGTGAGCTTTAGAAAATTGTTGTCTTACATGTCCAAGACTTGCAGGTTTTGGCATGATTTTGTGTATATGGTTTCATATTGTAGACCTAAAAGTGGAACTTAAAAATCACAATTCACAACGAAGCAGGAGATTCCTAGAATAGAAATTAGGATCTGTAGTGGAACTAAGGAAAAGGAAAATTTGGGCTTTGGGGGTTTGGCAACGTTATCGTTACCCCACAATATCTTCTCCATTATGGGCAAATTAAACATTGCAAATTGAAAATTGATTTCTTCTTCACAAAGTTGTTGAGCATTAAGTCTTTAGTTGAGAAAATCCTGATTAAAATTTACATGTTAGTTTCATTTGTGCCAAACCATGCGATTGATTAATTTTCAATGTTAGGTGGTAATTAGTGCTGTAGTGTCTAGTTAATTTCTTTGTTCAGCGGTATTGATTTATTCTCCATGAATGCTCTTGTTTTTGCAGTTGTTGCAAGCCTTTCTTTTATTAGAGAAATAATGTCCCCTTTGCAACTCTATATTGTGGTTATCGTGCTGAGTTAGTTCTATATTATTCACCTAGCAAGATTTGGAGAAATATTTTCCTCTAGATTTTTGTTTTACTCTTGGTTTACTCATTGTTTCTCTCCTTGTCTTTCTGACTTGCTTTAGCAGAGCTCCAATTCTACTGCGCAAACATACGTGATAACAAAAGATAAAGAAGGAATAATAGAATTTCCTGTCCTGATGCTTCCTATTTCTCTAAGTTTACTCGTTGTTTCTGTTTTATTTCTCTCGATTTACAACTTGCCTTGACAGAATGCCAATTTTCTGAGAAATTTATAGAAAAGAAAGGGCAAGTAAGTAACGACACAGGCTGTTTTCTTTAGCTAATTTAACTAAAGAGAAAAGTGATGGTAGCTTTCCTACAGAACTACTGTTTGTCTGGTTGGACGAAGACATTGTTCAACACTATTATAAAAGTGGCAGACTTTTTTCCAGCTAATTTTGTGTCAAATGACTTTTTGGAGGATACCATTGTTTGAAGTTTCTTAGATATGAGAATCTCTACAATAGGTCATCATTCTGTTTTAATGTCAGTCAACGCCAACGGTGCTTTTATTCACTGCAAAAGAAGCTGGCTGTTATACTGATGAAATTACTCTCTTAAGCATAGTATTTCCAAATAGCCTATATGACGAGTGATGAGATCAAAGGAAATGCATAGGTAGGATTAAGATTCCTTTTTATATATTAAAGTACATCGGATTAAGATTGAAAAGAGATGTACTTGAAAAGAAGCAATGAAACTTGATCAAGAGTTGCAGCGTCTAGTCTTTAGTTCCAAAAAAACGTTGCAAGCTTATAATAAAAGGCAAGGAGCTTGGCTAATGGTATTCTTGCATGTTTTTAAGCCCAAGTTTTCAGCTGATTTTGATCTTAACTTATCTATTATTGCCCAAATGAGCTAATTTAGTTCTAGAAATTAGGTCAACCAAAATAAACAAAATTTTGGAGATTTTCTAGCTTCTACTGCCCTCCACCCACTTCTTCTCCATCTCTGCAATTTCTCATACCTATGCCAACCCCCCGGAATCTGTTAATCATTCTCCCCATGTTATTGATCCCTAGCGGTTCACAAGGGGGCTGGTGTCTCTGGTCTGCTGGGGTTCGCAATGGGATGTTTGTGAGGTTACTGAGAGTTCGGTAGCTGGAGCAGTTGAAGACAGTGATGGAGGGCTGTAAAAGCTAGTGGAACTTTTGAATTTCTGCTTAATCTAATTGACTCTTTAACCAGAGGACTAAGTTGTTTTTTTTTTCTTTTTCTTTTTTACTTTTCTAATAAGGTGATGGTACTTGATGAGATTTGTCTTTTCAAAGCTCTATCAACTTTGCTGTAGTAGTGCTTGCTTGTGAGACGACTAATCCTCGGCTTCAAGGTTCCAAATCTTAGGTCATGTGCAGCAATTTTTGTTCATCCCATTAAACCATTTTCTCAAGAGCTTTAACCTTTCAAAACAATCGTACTGTGATTTAGAAAGGCTCCTAGGTGTTATGACTTGCAACAACCAAAGGTTTGTGACTAGTAATTGCACTTTATAGAATTGATTGTGCTGTAATTGTCTTGGTTCTGTTTACTGCTTCAGTCATTGTCTATCTGACGGTTAGGTGAAAACCTCTTTCGTCACTTGATAACGCCTTAATAGCGAACGTGACAATTAGAATACAATTAAAATTGCTACTTTTGCCTTCATTTCTTTCTGTGTACCCCCTGTGGAGTTACACTGCTATCTACTTTGTCTAGTACATGTAGAACTCTAAGATGAGCTCTGTTTGGTTGATATTTTGCTCTTCCACTTCTTTTCCCTGTATGTTGGAAAGAGAAAAAAGAAGACCATTATACTGGTCTGTGATGTTGCTTGAATCCTATGAAGAAGCCGCCAAACACTTTTTGGAGGATCCGACACGAGTCAGGCGGCATTTTTGGAGGATCCGGGCAACATATAGCTGGGTTGAACTTGATCTTCTGGTCAAGTTTTGATATTTCAAACTGATTGATCTCTCATTTTTTTCCAGCTTCCGGACCCTGTCGATGATATGCCGATGCTTATTACAGAGTAGATGCGATCTAGTATACATCTCGAGCCAAAAGTTGCAGCAGCCAGAGATATCATTTGCTTGGTTTCTTTTGGAATCAGGGTCATCAAGACTGCATGTACTAGATGTATGATCAAGTAAATTAAGATTCCACGAATGTATCATGTTTAATGAGTTTTTCAATTATATAGTTCTGATAAATACTTATTTCTCACACCTCCTCCCCCTCCTCCTGCCTTGTTTCTGCTGCTTTCGGGCAAGCGAGGACGAAAAGAAGCAGAGCTAGACAAAGAAGAAAATGGATAAAACCCAGTGTTGGAGTTGAATTTCAAATAGAATTTGGATGGTCAAGAGCAATAACATCATAGGAAGTTAACAGCTCCTCTCTGTTATTTCTTAATATTGCTGCTACAATGCTAGCTAACTTAATATTTGGAATGAGTCTACAACTCATTGATTACTCGTGATTCAAAAAGGAAGTTGATTTTATACAAACTTTATAAATAACCAATCTATTAATAGCACCATGATCCATGATTTTGCATTGATGAAAATTTGAAATGGTTAACTGACGCAATACCGCCTCCTCCTCCGCATGACGTAAGATTGCACTGAGGTTCCAAAATTTGAGTTAGCTTCAAATAGAAAAGGATAGCCTATTGCACTAAGCTCCCGCTATGTACGGGATCCGGACAATTGCTGGACCATAAGGGTTTACTGTATGTAGCTTTACCCTGCATTTCTGCTTAGTGCATTAAATTTAACATTGTGCTTATTTTTTGAAAGAAATTTTGTTTTCTAGTAAATAAAATTTTGCACAAAGTTTTCACATTAAAAAGCAATCATTCATTATATTTTAAAATATGTTCTATTCACAAATTTTATAGCCAGTTTCTTGCACTGAAACAAACAAATCCTGCTCGGGGGCGCTCAAGGGTATTTGAGGCCTAAGGCGAAAGTCAAATGTGAAGCCTAAGTATTTAAATTTAAAAAAAAAATTAAATGATATGTATGGAGTAAAATTAATGAAATACCAAATAAAAATAATACTAGAAAGATATTACCCGGATTCAGGAAGTTTGAAGAATGAAAACTTTGAGTCCAAAATATCTAGTTGGTTCTTGTCTACTTCAAAATTCTTGATGTAAATCTTGAAAACTATACTATATTTTTTATAAAGCAATAGAAGTATAGAATTATTGAAATCTTAAAAATATTATTGAACACTTAACTAATAAATTTTTGGAGAAAGAAGTGAAAAATAAAATTTTGGAGAAAGAAAAAAATATTGGAGAAAGAATTCAAGAAGGTGAGCAAGAATAAAGAGAAAGGAAGAAGATATTGGAACATAGGAAAAGGAGTAAAAAACGGAATTATTAAATGAACTCAAATTGAAAATTATTCATCTATCATTTTTAAGTAAGTCAAATTTTTACTTTATTTACTCTAAAAGGTTTTCTTTCCATTTATATGAAAAACACAAAAGTACTACTACATATATTTTTTTAAATACCTATAAAATATATATTATTTTTGAAAATTGGGGCATGCACATGCCTTACACACCGTACTCGTACTGTTAGAGCCGGCTTTGATCCTGCTTGCAAGTTCCTTAAAGGCAGAACCAATATGGAAACTTAAAGCTGGCTATATACCTATAATAAGAAAGTGTATTTCTTTGTGGCTTCAAATATCCAAGAAAATGCCTTTCACGCATGAAGAAACATCGATAACTAATTTTTCTAACTTCTTTCCTCTTTGCTTTACTTTTTTCCATGAAAATCTGATGCTTTAAAGCCAAAAACAACCCCTTAAACAGTTAAACTCTTCACCTCTTATCTATCTTTCCTACTATATATAGCCATTTTCACTGGCTAGCAATCCATCAATCAAGAAAGTTTTTGCCCAAATTTTTTAGAATAATCTTCAAATGGACCATCGACAAAAGGTTTCTTCCAACTCGAAGAATTTGGAAAAAGATGGTAAGAAAAGAGAGAGAAAAGAAGCAGAGACGCGGTTCGTGGTGGAGGATGTGAACAAGTTGGCTGATGATTTTATCAAAAATTTCAGGAAGCAACTTAAGTTTGAAAGAGAAGAATCATTTAAGCGTTTCCAAGAGATGATTAGAAGAGGAACGTGGGACTGATGTTTGTTCAATTATTTTTCATGATGTATGTTGATAGTTTATATTCTTTCTGTTATTTCAATGGATTCTCTAGTTTTTTTTTTTTTATATATTTATTATATTGGTGATAAGTTCGAGGAATAAAGTTGTTAACTATTACAAATGAGAGTATATTTATGTGACACTGGGAAATGATTTCCAAGATGAGAGTTTGTGAGTTTAATACTTATGAAAAATCTATCTATTACAAAAGAAGTATCCAACTTTTAGTTTGTAAAAAATTGATATATGTTAACCAGAACGTAAATCCAATACTTTGCACTCTTGGAAGGAAATTCTTTGAATTGTAATGCAACAACCCATAACTGAATTTTTCAAGATATACAGAGCTTCAACAAGAAAGAAGGAGGAGATCAAGATACTATATAACTTAGAGGTTAACCAACAATAAACACCATACCCAGTGTAATCTCACATAATAAGGTCCGGGGAGGGTAGTGTGTACGCAAATCTTACCCCTACCCTTGTGGAGGTAGAGAGGTTGTTTTCAATAGACCATCGGCTCAAAACTTAGGCTAACCATATTTCAATCATTCAATGAGACTTCCACCCAATCTTATGAAATACAAATCTTGAAATCAAGAGAGGAGGAAAAAGTAAGAAGCATAGGTTCCAACTATATTTCATGATCAATGACCAAACTATATTCACAAAAAGGGTATCTAAGACTAGAAGCTATTGGTACAAGACTACAGGCCAAAAGGATGTACAAACATGTAGCAGTCTGATCTCTTTGAGAATGTTTCTGAATAGCCCATTTTTACCATAGAAATTCATGCATGAGCCATTAATGAAGAATCACAACCCCCTTCTCTTTCGAGGCTACTGTGAGCCAATAGGAACAATTCCAGAAGACATCCATCTACAATTGAAGCCACGCACTAGCTGCAGAGGACTGGAAGGAAGAAATTCTCACGAATAAGATATAAGACTCAAACTTATCGTATACAACTTTTATTCACGACACGTCTCAGCCCTTTTCCTTATAGCTCTTCGCTCTATCTATTGGTGTTAAGAGGCTAAGAGACTTCTAGAGAAAGGGTACCATTTTCAGGTCGCTGCCGAAGGTCATTGGGGAGTGCAAAAGAACAGAATTATTTGCTTCATAACCAACACAGGAGCATGTCGATGATGTCAAAAGTGCTTATGGGAAAATCTTGTTCTTGAGACCTATGTTACTTGTACTCTCCGAAAATGTAGCCGGGTGCGTGTTGAATCCTCCAAAAGTAGTCCATGTTTGCAGGATCCGACATAGGTGCAGCAGCATTTTCGAGAGTCCATGCAACATAGCTTGAGATTAGAGAAGTTGAAGTAACTCTCAGTTTCTCGTCAAGGATGAGTGGCTAAGATCGCCAATGCTCAAGCTTGTAAGACCTGACAGTGCACAATATGACTCTTCAACCCTGCTCGTCCTGCGATGCTTGACCATAAATTTGTGAACAAAGTTCTGAAGTGACCTTTGCCAGCAATGTTCTCCCAAAGATGCGGGTTAGTTTCCACTCGCTTATCAGGATTTTTCACATCAACTATGCTGATGCTCATGTTGTTACGAATTATACAAAGTTTACCATTAAGTGGAACCAGAGCGGCAGCCTCCAAAGCACGAGAGCTTCCAAGGTGGAGCTTGCTATCAATAAATCTGATCCATGAATTCGTAGACTCATCATATACTCTAAGTTTACACCCATCAGGACAGTCCAAAGCCAATAGACGACCATCCATCGAGATGCTCGGGTTGCGCCAACCAGCAGCCATCCTGTTGTTGACTGGGCTCCACGCATTGATATCAGGGTTATAAGCTTCACTGAGAACTTCTCTGCGGGATCCCAGCCCTTTTACGAACCACTTCCCATCATATACTACCCCAATAAAGGGCACCATCGCTGTGCTCATATCAGCTATAAAACTCCAGCGCTTCCGGTTGGGGTCATAAACTTCAGCTGAACGGAGGGTCCTCTGTATTCCTTCACACTCTCCACCAGCGACATAAAGACAATTATTAATTACACAAGAGCCAAAGAAATGGCGTTTGCGGAGCATGTCTGGTGCCCTGTGCCATCTATTTGTTCGAGCATTGTAAAAGATTACCCGCCGCATAGACCCCTTGATTGGATCTTTTCCTCCAATCAAATAAAGATGGCAACCGCTAAGAACAGCGCAACCAAATCCAAGGGCTTCACTATAATCCCCTGGAACGGGTGGAAGTGGCTGCCAAAGTTGGTAAGTTGGGTCAAATGCATGCCATGAAATCCGCCCATCACGATCTCTTTTTACAACGTACACCCACTCTTCAGCCATTCCAAGACTCTTCCTTTGAGAGTAAAAGAAGTTACCCGCAAGAAGGCGATACCACCTTTTGCAAACTAGACGGAGCTTGCTATGTTCAGCACGAGGAACACGCACTAAACAAGCAATTGCAAGATCATCAGGTAGGCCAGGCAGAAGAGGCGGCTGCACTCTTGACCTCTCCCTCCGAGAGTTTTTAGTCTTGTGTGCATGAGAACTAATGTCTGACTGGATGCAAAGTTTTGATCCTGGGACAAATTTTCTTGCCCCTGCGACTGTCTTTAACCCTGAATCAACATTGCAATAGCATGACACAGAATCAACCTGCAATTTGTTTGCCAATTAGGAAATGAAGGTTTATTCCGTTTCTCTAACAACCAGAAAAATGTAGCATGGGAAGTGCGTTTTCTACACTAACACCCCAACACTAACACCCAAACAATAACAACAACGAATTATAATCTTAGCTATTAGCACAAAAATCGAGATAGAAAAAGTTAAGGACATGTTTTTCAATCTGATTATTGAGACGCTAAAAAGCCTGAGCAAGGTATATACACCAGAGTTCAAAAACTGAAGAACATAATTTTACTAGCTTAAAGCTTTTTCATATAAGCTCTGCCAGATAATACAGCAGAACTTTTTTTTCTGGTCTTCTTCTGTTTATATCTTTTTTGGGAGGGGGTGTAAAGATTAGAGTCTTATTAATCGTTACTCGATAAATAGATCAACAGAGCACAAGACCACCTTATATGCTTATAATAGCAAGGTACTAAATGATCTCCCTGCCAAATGATGCAGCCAAAAGCCGGTTTTCCACATATATAACTAACTAAACAATCTCCCTCCCAACAGCCTTTGTTAACAGAGAGAGAAAGAAAGTCTAGTGGCCCTTAATACTCAACGTGATACCACAATGAGAAGTGGAACACTTAAAAAATCATACTTTTGGAAGCTAAGTGAGAGGAAGTCTATATTTCACTTATAGATAGTATTTTAGACAACTAGCACCCCCAAAACAATTTATTGCAATACGACGATACCTAACCAATGTTAACCATATGACTTTTGGCACCTTCAATGCATACTAGAGCTAGGTAGCCTAAACTATCCACCCATGCTCTACATTTTTGAAGCTTCCAACTGTGGAAAAAGCTAACTGCCAAAAGTCAGCTCAGATACTAACCGCATTAAAATAGCTAGTTTGATGACAAACTATGTCCTGATTAAAGGTAATTACACGTGATGTTTCTTGATCAGCAGAGCGCGTTATGTTACCCTTTGTAAATCTAATATTTGTTCCTCCAGCATAGCTCCAGTTATGTGTAAGGCATCTTCATCACAGTACCAGTATGAATAAAAGGAGTGCACCTGACATAAAGGAAACTTCGATAAAGCTGCTAGATATAGCAGCTGCAGCCCTCAGAATGGTGAGCACCAATATTAGAGAGTACCTCATTTTTACTGAACACTCCTTTTTCTTCACTCAGTTGTTGGTTTAATTGCTTTTACCTTCAACTTTTCCCGGTCTCTCAGGCTTATATGTTTTCTCATCGTTAGCTTCCCTCATTTAACCATCACTTTTTGCAGCTATTTCTGATAAACGAATTACCACCTCATTCCCTAAAGAGTACTCAATGTGCTACTTATCCACAATCAATCTCCCCAAAAACCATAGTACTTTTATTATCCATACATACATCAATGCTTTGTGCCCACATAAGGTAAGCTACGATTTAGTCCATCTGAAAAAATGGCCTACTCTCTGATCCCGTGTAAATGGCATTGTACTACACACCTTATGGCTTCATATACAGCAGCATTTTATGAATCCTAAAGGAAAAAAAATTCAAAATGCAGACATATGAATCTAAATAGATTAAGACCAAATATACTACATACATAGCATACGATTCATTTAGATTCTCCATCAAAGTCAAGGTCAGCTAAAAGCAAGAAGTTTGAGTTAAGGAGCAAGGCTGGCTGATATCATGTGGATGTTTATTCTTAAGCATATTCATCTGTTTACTGCCACGAATTTGATATTCTGGCAACTATCCTTGCACTCAACGATATGGCCTAGTGGTCAATGAAGTGGATGAAAATCATGAGATATCACGTTGAAAAGCCCTCCCAGCTGGGGAAAAAGAAATTGGGTGATTTCTTTCCATTGCCGAAGTCATGGTGGACAGAGTTACCCGATACTTGTATTGGTAGAGGTAGCAAGTAGCCATTGGATTAGACAGGGTTTGTGCAAGAAGGCCGGAACACCACCATTATTAAAGAAGAAAAAAAAAGAATATTCTGGCAACTATCGTCGCCATACTGTGTGAAATTTTCCAAAACAATTGGCAAAATAAGAGCTGCCTAAAGTGAATAGCAAAATTCTAACCAATCTTAAATATCCTTTTTAGGCAAAAAAATCTGGACTTCATTGTCAAAATAGGTAAGAATGGAGTATTTGCAGAAAATGTAAACCCCAAAAGTCAATGTTGAAAAACGACCTTAGGTGAATTCTAAGGAAAAATGTTGATGATTCAGCAGCAATTTTATGCTAATCAAAGCCCAAAATACCAAATTCAAACAAAGAAACTAACAGTAAAAATTAAGGCATAAAGATAATGAGCACTCACCAGTGGAGCTTGAACTCGAAAACCCCTTTGTGCATTTGAAGACCTTTCAATTGTTTGGTCCATTTTTGTACTGAAAGTTTCATCAACAGATATTCTTGACAGGATCCAGAATTAAAAGAATCAAGATTTCACCCCTCTAAGACTCAGATCAAGACCTTTCTGATCCAAAATTCACAAATATATAATTTATCTCTCAAATTCTACTTAAAGATTGAATTAAAAAATGCAACAAACCATAGTTCAAAAGAAGACCTTTTTGGTGTCTCCTTTTTTACTTTATACACTTCAAATGCAAACAAGAAACAAATATACAAAAAGTGCTTATAACCACCCAAGGCTATAGTGGTCAAGTGGGCAGAGAATTATGAGGTTTTTTTGTAGAGACGAAAAATATTTAAAAAAAAATCATATTATAAATTTGAACCACAGCAACTTCAGAAGGTGAGCAGTATCTTTCACTCTCTCTCTCTAATTAAACACTACCCTTCTTATTATGAGCAAACATAAACTGAAGATTACAGCTACACAAATTGTCTTTTAGCTACTTCAATTTTCTTTGCAGATTTTGGTATCAGTTACATTATTGTAGTAATCTTCGATAATTTGAGACAATCATTCAGTTCTTGCCAAAGGACAAAAAGTTTACCAGACATTTTTAGTGGTCGCATTTAATTTATTGGGTCAAATCCAAACCGTTCTGTCTTAGTTTTTGTGTGTGTGAAAGAGAAAGACATGCCAGTTTGTGGCGCGGAAGCCGGGGATGTTACAGTTAAAAAAATGACACTCGTAGGAATATACCTTTCACCAACCCTAATATATTATTCCATCTGTCTTAATTATGTGGTATTTTTTTGTTTTTCCAAAGTTAATTTGATTAATTTTTATAGTTAAATTCGATTAGATCCATTTAATATTTAAAATTTAAATTTAAATATTTTAAAACTATACGAAAAGTACTATAAATTATAATTTTTTTCAGGTCAAATATAAGGAAAATATTATATTTTAAAATATTAGTCAAAGTTTATACTATCGAGATATAAAAAGTATCACATAAATTGAGATGGAAAAAATAATAAAATACTTTTAAAACTTTGATTTGTTTAAAGTCTTTTGCGTGGCGATTTCCTTTTTTAATGTTAGTTAGTAATATGTTGTACCTGAAACGTTTTCTTAGGTCATCTCCGACCCTTGCCTCAATTTTCTTCTCCAAAATGGAGTAAAGTTACTCCAATCATTACTCTATTTTTTATTCCAAAAAGGAAGATTCAATTTTATATTCTCCTCTCTCTTCAATATTATATTATTATCATTTATTTAAATTTTATTTTCTTGTTTCTATTAAAAAATTCTATATTTTTTCTTTTTTACATATTCATCACATATAACTTAATATAAAATTATTTTATACCATAAATTTTTAAATAATATAATTTGTAGGCAAAGATTATAGATTATATATATTAACGGATAATTCAAATAAAAGTAAAACTATTGAGATACAATATAATTAAATACATATTACATTATGGTAAAATTCAGATTAAAGATTACATAAATATTTAACTTTCACCTCTAGTATGCTCCCATAAATGATCTATTAATGCATTACGAAGTGCAAAATGAGTATTTTTGTCCTTAATTTTTTTTTTTGTGTCGAGCTAAAAATTGCTTAAATCGATGATTTTCATCTACTACCATTTCTACCGTTGGAGGTGGACATTCCCAATAAAATTAACTTATAATTTTACATAAAAATAATAAATGCACGAAAAATTACTTTATCAAAATTATATGCCAAAGTTAAGATGTAAAATTAATATTATAAAGATATTACTTAAACATAATTAGGTATATATAAAGAGTTAAATAATAAAAATAATAATAAAGTAAGAATGAATAGTAATGGAGGAGATGAATAATGTCACTACTATTCATCCCCCATTTTTGGGGCAAAAATGGGAGGGCATTGGAGTCACATTTTGGCAAAAATAGACTACATTACGGAGAAATAGAGGAGGGTTGGAGATGCCCTTAAGGAAGAACATCAATGTTGTCCTTGTATTATCTAATATGAAGATATTTTAAGATTAGTTAGGTTTTTTGGTTTAATGTGCAATTAGAAAAAAAAACCATGTTTGCCCTCGAGTCCTAACATAGCTTTAACTTGAAAGTAATTTAAAGGGTATATTTGGTACGAAAGAAAATATTTTTTAAATATTTCATATTTAGTTGGCTTAAATATTATGAAAAATATTTTTCTAATAAACTTATTTTCTATTATCCTCTATTGAAGAAAAATAACTTCCTTAACAAGAGGAAGGAAAATATTATTTAACTCTCTTTCAACATTCCCCACCCTTATTGGAATCCTCTGGCCCACACCCTTGCCTCATCGGGCCTCCAGACCTAGACCTACTACCTTGCACCTCGACCTCACCCAACCCACCTCCAACACCCCTCGCCCACCTTCAAACCCCATGCCCCCGCCGCCTCCTTCTCCCTAGCAAACCTCCCACCTTCCAACTCCTTATTGGTTTGATTCGAGTTGTGATTCGTAGTTTTGATGTTGTTTGATATGATTTGAGGCCTCGAGAAGGTCCGCGTTATGTTATGGAACTTGTTGGTAGGTTTTGACGAGGTCCGCTTATGTTAAGTTCGAATTTCCAAATGAGCCAGTTATTGAGTGAAAGGGTGATGATGTAGTCCCGAAGGATAGGTTTATTTCTTACCTTAAGGCCACGAAAATGATCAACAAGGGGTGTATTTACCATTTGGTCCGGGTTACGGACACCGATGCTGAGGCACCTACACTTGAGTCCGTACCTATTGTGAATGAATTTTCGGGAGTCTTTTCGGATGAACTCCCTGGGATCCCACCAGATAGGGAGATTGATTTTAGGATTGATGTGATACCAGACACGCATCCTATATCTATTCCACCCTACAGAATGGCACCGGCAGAATTGAAGGAGCTAAAGGAAAAATTAAGAGATTTATTAGAAAAAGGTTTCATCTGGCCGAGTGTGTCGCCTTGGGGCGCACCGGTCCTTTTTGTAAGGAAGAAATATGGGTCACTGAGAATGTGTATTGACTATCGGCAGCTTAACAAGGTCACAATCAAGAATAAGTACCCATTGCCAAGGATAGATGACTTGTTTGATTAATTGCAAGGTACCGGGTACTTCTCCAAGATTGATTTAAGATCTGGGTATCACCAATTGAAAATCAAGGAGGAGGATATTTCGAAAATAGCTTTTAGGACTAGATATGTGAATTTTGAATTTCTGGTGATGTCTTTTGGGCTAACAAATGCCCCAACAACCTTCATAGATCTTATGAATCGAGTCTTCAACCTTTTCTTAACTCCTTTGTGATAGTGTTTATCAACGATATCCTTGTATATTCACGCAATCGAGAGGACCATGCCGATCATCTCAGGGTAGTTCTGCAAACCCTATATCAGCACAAGTTATATGCAAAGTTTTTGAAGTGTGAATGTTGGCTTAAATCTTTCATATTCTTGGGTCATGTAGTCTCTAGTGAAGGGATTATGGTTGATCCTCAGAAGATTGCGGCTGTGAAAAATTGGCCGAGCCCTATAACTCCAACAGAGATTCACAGTTTCTTAGGCTTAGCTGGGTATTACAGAAAATTTATGGAGGGGTTTTCTACCCTTGCCTCTTCGTTGACTAAATTGACTCAGAAGGCAGTTAAGTTCCAATGGTCATATGCTTGTGAAAGGAGTTTCAGGGAGCTGAAATCAAGATTAACTACGACACCAGTATTGACCTTACCATAGGGTGCAGATGGATTTGTGGTATATTGTGATGCTTCAAGAATTTGGCTTGGGTGTGTATTAATGCAACATGGCAAGGTGATAGCTTATGCTTCTAGGCAACTCAAGAATCATGAAAAGAACTATCCAATACATGATTTAGAACTTACGGCGGTGGTATTTGCATTGAAAATTTGACGTCATTATTTATATGGGGTCCATGTGAATATATTCACGGACCATAAGAGCCTTCAATATATTTTCAAACAGAAAGAATTGAACCTGAGGCAGAAAAGATGGCTTGGGTTACTCAAGGATTATGACATTGATATTTTATACCATCCAGGGAAGGCTAATGTTGTGACAGATGCTCTTAGCCGAAAATATATGGGTAGTTTAGCACACTTGGAGGCATATCAAAGGCCATTGGCCAAGGAAGTTCATAGATTAGCTAGTTTGGGAGTTCGTCTTGCGGACTCTAGCGAAGGAGGGGGTAATTTTGCAAAATAGTCTGAATCATCACTTGTTGTGGAAGTCAAGGAGAAACAATACAACGATCCATTGTTGGCACAATTGAAAGAGGGGATTCATAAACATAAGACCATGGCCCTTTCTCTTGGTATGGGTGATGGTACACTAAGGTACCAAGGGCCTCTATGTGTTCCAAATATAGATGGTCTCCGGGAGAGAATCATGACCGAGGCTCACACTTCTAGGTATTCCGTGCACCCTGGTTGCTTAGCTGGTCTTTTCGGATGATCAGCCATACTGGGACTGAGACACGGCCCGGACTCCCACGGGGGGAAGCAATGGGGAATCTTACAAAAATGTATCATGATCTTAAGGAAGTCTATTGGTGGAATGATATGAAGAGGAATATAACGGACTTTGTGGCGAAGTGTCCAAATTGTCAGCAAATGAAGGCCGAACACCAAAGGCCCGGTGGGTTGGCGCAGAACATAGAAATTTCGATATGGAAGTGAGAAATGGTTAATATGGACTTTGTGGTAGGATTACCTCGTACTCCTCCTAAGTTTGACTCGATTTGAGTGATTGTGGATCGACTCATGAAATCAGCACACTTCTTGTCGGTTAAGGCTACTGATACAGCGGAATATTATGCTCAGTTGTATATCAAAGAAATAGTCAGGTTGCATGGCACTCCAGTTTCCATCATTTCTGATTGGGGGGCACAGTTCACGGCTAATTTCTGGAAGAAATTTCAGCAAGGTTTGGGTACTCATGTGAATCTTAGTACAACCTTTCACCCGCAAACTGACGGGCAGACAGAGCAAACTATTCAGATGCTTGAGGATATGTTGCGCGCTTGTGTTCTAGATTTCAAAGGTAGATGGGATGATCATTTGCCACTCATATAATTTACCTACAACAATAATTATCATGCTAGAATTCAGATGGCACAGTTCGAGGGTTTATACAGAAAGAGATGTAGATCTCCCATTGGATGGTTCGAAATTGGTGAAGTAGAGTTGATAGGGCCTGACCTCGTGCATCAGGCTATGGAAAAAGTTAAAATTATTAAGGATCGGTTAAAGACTGCTCAGAGTCGTCAGAAGTCCTATTCGGATATTCGTCATAGGGATTTGGAGTTCAAAGAAGATAATTGGGTATTATTGAAAGTTTCCCCCATGAAAGGTGTAATGCGATTTGGTAAGAAAGGGAAATTGAGTCCGAGGTATATCGCACCGTACAGAATCATTCAGAGAATCGGCGAAGTGGCGCACAAGCTTGAACTACCACCTGAGATGTCATTAGTGCACCCGGTGTTTCATGTGTCTATGTTGAAAAAAGTAGTTAGAGACCCGACAATCATTGTTCCGGTTGAGACTATTGAGGTTAATGAGGAATTGACTTATGAAGAGATTCCAGTTTCTATTATTGATCGGCAAGTCCGAAAGTTGAGAAATAAAGAAATTGCCTCCGTGAAAGTGCTATGGCGAAACCAACAGGTTGAAGAGGCTACTTGGGAGGCCGAGGAAGAAATGAAAAAAAAAGTATCCTTATTTGTTTGAATAGCCATGTATTTATAAAATTGTGTTCTATGAAAATTCTAAGGGTTACCTTCTATGAATTATGTATCATTTTTACAATTGATGTTAAAGGTGTTCCTTTTCTGGTAATGTATTGCTTCTGAAGCCACAGTTGGTATTGTTCTTATATTATATTGCATCATCGGATTATGTATATGTTGTTAGGATATATTTCTGGGGTTCTCTGGCAGGTGGATAGGCCCAGTTACAAGGGAAACTCTAGCAAACTTTTTCAAAATTTAGGGAGTTAGTAAAATTTGGGGCTGCTGGTGTATGGTATGGAAATTGAGTCGTATCAGATGCTAATAATGAACTTTGATCCTTATTCGAGGATGAATGATCCTAAGTGGAGGAGAATGTAAGGCCCCGTAAAAATTTCGCAAAGGAAAAAAATAATGTTTCGTGGTGCCGAACTAGGCTTACGTGTTTGAGGATTATAGAAATTCTTCGCGACGAGCTTGCGAGCTGCGGCTCGGACTTTTTGGGTTGAACAATGCACCGAAAAGTAAAGAAATATTTTTGGCAGAGAAATGCATTTCTGCGGTCCATTATGCGACCGCGGAATTACTCTGCGGGCCGCATAATGGCCGTAGACTGAGGCAAGTATGGGCAGGTTTGGATGCCATTCTGCGGTTGACTATGCGACCGCAGAACTATTTTACGGTTAATTATACGACCGCAGAATAGGTCTGCGGGCCGTATAGTGACCGCAAACCCAGCCAGATTCTTTTCCAGTTCCGAAGGCCAATTGTGCGGCCGATATGCGGACCACATACCCTATTGTGGAGCTTCATTTTTTGGGTTTTAATAACCCGACCCTACTTCGTTAAATAGACAATTTTTACCATTTTTGAGCTAAAATATGATATTTTGAGGGTTAGAGAGTGCCCTAAAGTGGGAGGGAGTTCTTCAACAATTTGTTCTTCAATTCTTGCTCGAATCTTTGAAGATTAACAGGGAAAACTCACTAGGTCTTTATCCTAGCCCTTAATTTCGAAATTTATCTAAGAATGGGTAATTAGAAAGATACTTCTTGGGTATGAGAGTTGTTTATTTTGCATGCATGTGTTATCAAAGGGTGTAGGAAGATTGTGAGCTAAAAATGGTAAAGAATAGGTTGTGGGATGATAGAATCCTCCGTAAAAGGACCTCGAAACCTTAATGCACACCTAGTGTTTGATAAAATGCTCAAATGAGCTTGAACCATGATCATCTTCCTAATTTTGGTTCAACTTGTTATATTTCTAAACTAGATTGAAGTTGTAAAGAATTCTGGAATATTTTAGAGTTTAAGGAAGCTCAATTGAGGTATGTTGGCTAACTCTTCTTTAAGAATTGGAACCCCCAATATCCTTGTAAGTTCCAAGATATTTATTACACATTGAGTATTCCGAATAAGTTTTGTGACAAAGATATATGTTCGATTCATGTTTCAAATGCTCTTATCATATTGTATTATAAATTGAGGATATGTTCCAAACTATGGATTGTGTATCTACATGTTATGATTCCAAGTCGGGATTTATGTGGAAATTATTATGCCAAATTGTTTAGAGATTGTGATTGGGATTACACCTCCAACGGCATACATTAAGATGAGGCGGCAATGCCGCTTTGTGTATGATTTTAGTATTGTTGTTGCACCACCACCTACATTTATACATTGGGGTGAGGCGACAATACCGCTTTGTGTATGATTTTGGTATTGTTGTTGCACCACCACCCACATATATATATATTGGGGTGAGGCGGCATGACCGCTTTGTGTAGGTATTGGTATTGTCGATGTATTTCCACCCGTATATATTGGGGTGAGGCGGCATGGCCGCTTTGTGAAGATTTTTGGTACTGTGATTATACCTCCACCCGCATACATTGGGGTGAGGCGGCATGGCCGCTTGAGTAGAGTTTTGGTATTGTGCTTACACCTCCACCTGCATACATTGGGGTGAGGCGGCGGGGCTGCTTTGTGTGAAAATGGTTACAGGGGATCTCACCTTAAATTCTATAATTGTTAATGGCAGCTCTTAATAAGCTTGCTCCTATTTAAACGGTTATCTATGCTATTCCATTTCCGCCCTGATTCATCATATTCATATTGTACTTTCGATTTCTTAAATTGGTATTTGATTTTCATACTAGTGTTATTCGACGGTACTAATGTCCCTTTTGTCAGGGGTGCTGCATCTTTAATGGATGCAAGGGGTTCCACAACATGAGACATTGATCAGTGATTGCGGTACACCCTCTTCCCAGCTGACTTGGTGAGCCCCATCTCATTTCGGGGTTGTGCATCTTTGTTTCGTATGTGTTATCGTGTTTTGAGGTATAGCCGGAGCCTTGTTGCCGGTATTATCATAGTAATCTTCTTTATCTATAGAGATTCCGTAAACATAGTGTGGGTTGTGTATTGGTGCTGGTAAAGTCAAACTATGTTATGTTGTGGTTACATTACTTGTCTTATTTGAGACTTTAAAATGATGAAACTATTGGTAATGAATTTGTATTATAGACATGATTACCTTTTTGTCTAATAAATGAAAATATGTATTATCTTTATCCATGGATGAGTTTGGGTAGAAAAAAATCTAACATGCTTGCTCGGTCGGGATCACTCGGTTGAGCGCCGGTCGCGCTCTTCGATTTTGGGGCGTGACATCGGGGGCCTCGGGTGTGTTTCAGATGGGCTTTGGGCCATTTACTCCTATTTTGGATTACTGATCTGATAACTGGTGCTTTCTTAATCGCGATCGCGGGTAGATTGTCGCATCCACGTAAGGTAATTGGGAGGTAGGCTATATTTATTCTTCGCGTTCGCGAATATGTGGACGCGTTCGCGGGGCTTGAAAAGTTAGCTCTACGCACTCGCAAAAGAGGAAGTGCGGTCACATAGTGGGTGAGACCGGTTGGGCACAGTCATTTTAGCCTTCGCGTTAGAGTGGTCGAGTACGTGTTCGCGTAGGTCCAATTTGGTAAATCATCGCGTTCGTGATTAGATTGTCACGTTCGAGTACAGTCATTTGGCAGCTTATAATTTTGTGTTTCGCGATCGTGTAAGAGGGATACATAGGTAGAATATAAGTACTCTATTTCGAGGGCTTTTGATATTTTATCAGATTTTGAGTTAGAGAGCTCGAATTTGGGCGACTGTGGAGGGGATTTTCACGTGTTGGTTTGGGTTAAGTGTTCTTTATCCGAAATTGATTATATTTCATGATTCCATAATTATTTTTATAATTAAATTAGTGAATTGAATGAAAGAAAAATGGAAATTTTTGTAAAATCTTTCAAAATGTAAAATGAGGATTTGAATTGATATCAGAATTTGTTAATTTTGGTATAGTTGGACTCGTATTCGAGTGGGTGTTCGGAATTTTATAAATTTTGTCGGGTTCCAATGTGTGGGTCTAGGGTTGGCTTTTTAGTTTTCTTTAAAAATCGAAACTTTATTATTCAGAATTATTTCCTAAGATTTTTCATTTATGATATGAATTTATTTTGGCTAGATTTGAGCCATCCGGAGGTTGTTTCACACGAGAATGTCATTTTAGAGTATCGATTTAGCTCCTTCGAGGTAAGTGTCTTGTGTAACTTTGTGTGGGGAAAACTACCCCTTAGGATTCGAGTTGATTGTGCTATTTGTGTTATATGAAAACCGTGTACGCATGGTGACGAGTGGGTACACAGTCTATATGTGGTATTTGACCGGTTTAGGTTATCTAGAGTCTTTCCATGCCTTTAATTGAATTGTCATGACGTATTATGTCTCTCATTGTTAATATACTCTTATATGCTTTATTTGAATTTGTTATTACTTATTGTACCCCTTACTTATTATTTTGCCCTTACATGCTTTAGTTGAAGTCATTGCCTTCCTTATTGTCTTGTTCTCTTTTAATTGTTGAGTCCACTTGTCTTAACTGTTTTACTTGCACACCTTAGTTGTCACGTGCTTTACTTGTCTTGTCATTATTTTTGTAATATTTATTGCATTCCTTTGATTATTATGTAGTTCCTTTATTGCATACCTTTTGATCATAGAAATTCTTGTAAATTGAGTTATTGGATTGTTGTTGTTAATTTAAATTGCTAGGTTGTGCTCCGCAACAGGTGAAATAAGAAAGGATTGTGATATACTGATACAGTAGGATCGGGTTGCACGTCACAACAGGTAAAATAAGGGAGGATTGTGATATGATAATACAGTGGGATCGGATTGCACGCCGCTACGGGTGGAATAAGGGAGGATTATGTGATATGGTGAAATAAAGGAGGATTTGATATTGATATGGTGGGATCGGGTTGCGCGCCGCAATAGATTTTATATGTTATTCTTGATATTGATATGGTGAAATAATGGAGGATTGTATTTGTACGGTGGGATCAGGTTGGGCGCCGCAATGGATGGTATGTGTTGTATTCATTGTTGTAATGTGTTAACTTTCGGTATTTATCATATGAGATTCTGAGGATTGATATTTTTGGTTTTACTGATTTTTGAGGATTGAGTTGTTTTCATTAGTTTACTGTTTTGCCGTCATTGCCTGTTTTCCTTTCCCATTACTATTATTTTGGTGAATTGATTTTCAAAATAAATTTACTACGTTAAGTCATTATCTCATACCATGTTGAGTTATTAGTAACATAACAATTTTAAGTAAAGGGATTTTTAACATGCTTACCTTACGTGACTCTTAAGTCAAAAACTCGCCGTTTCATTCGCTACTTTACTATTCTTAATAGTTGTCATATTTCACTTTAATTGATTTCTCAACTTAAATTTCCTTACCCTACCTGATGTTTTACTTTGCTTAAAAATTATTATTATGCTTTAATTTAACAAATTCTACATTTAATTTGGTAGCTTATCCTATGCTTTATTTTATTTAAAAATATTATTTTCTTCACCCAAATGGTTTCTAAAATAAACTCATTTTCTCACCTCATTTCCCTACTTTGTTCAAAGTTGTTATTATGTCTTACCGTATACAAATAAATCTCTTGAACATTTTAATTAGTATTTGACACGGATACAATGTACATGGTGGCACGTGAGTTTTACCGTGCAAAAGTAATTTGGAAAAAAGTGGGCACGAGGTGCCATATATGTAAGGCTTGAAAGTTAAGACTTATGATTTGAGATTATGAGGAGTGGTACTTCGGGTAATTCTTGTTGTAAATTGTGCATTTGGAACGATTTGATTGATTGAGTCGTCATCCATTTCTTTATTACCATCTATTTCTTGTTGCTATTCGTGCTTATATTATTTTCGTTGTTGATTATAAAATTGTGATCCTGCAACTGTTGGTCCTATATTAACGTTCTTTCCATTGTTAGCTTTAAGTTATACCCTGCACAAGTTTACATGTCTGGTAGGTGTCTTGACCTGGCTTCATCACTACTGTACCGAGGTTAGGCTTGATACTTACTAGGTACCGCTGTGGTGTACTCATACTACGCTTCTACACATTTTTGTGCAGATCCAGATACTTATGATCGAGTTAGTCTGAGACTTATGTCTGCACGGTTGGCGACTTCAAGGTATACCTGTTTTGACGTTCGCAGGCTCCGAAGTCACCTTCTATTGTATTTTATTCCACTGTTTTCTATTATTTCGGGACAGTGTTGTATTATTTTCTAGTGGCTCTTAGAAAAGCTTATGACTTTGTAATGACCTAACCGGTCATTTTAACTTTTAAAAACTCGTTCCTTAAAAATAAAACTTCCCGAACATGCTTTTATTAATTTATGACTCGCGGGGATGGTTGGTTCAGGATTTGGAAGTGTTTGGGTTGAAATCGAAATATTTGGTTCCTTAAGTTGGCTTTAAATGGCCAAGTTTAACTTTGGTCAACACTTTGAGAAAACGACCCCGGAATCGGGATTTGATGGTTCCAATAGGTTTGTATGATGATTTTGGACTTGGGCGTATGTCCGAATCGGGTTTTGGATAACCCGGAAGCATTTTGACGCTTAATAGTAAAAATCAACTATTTGAAGGTTTTAAATTCTTTAAATTTGGTTTGGATTATGTTTTTGAGTAATTGAAGTCCGTTTGAAATTTCGAGTTTGGGAATATTTCCGTATAGTGATTTAAGACTTGCACGCAAAATTTCGTGTCATTCCAAGTAGTTTAAGTATATTTTTGCGCAGATGCGACCTTGGCCCAAGCGAGTGGAACTCGCACCTGCGAGGAATTTCCGTAAGTGCGAAACCTCAACTGGCGAACCTGTTTATCAACAATGGCAAATGGCTCTTCTTCATAACCCAAACTTTTATCTAGCTGAACTGTGCTGAAGTCCAACACATGTGACAGGTCAGCATGATACTTCCGGAGCATAGATACATGGAAAACCGGATGAACTCCCGATAGATTGGGAGGCAATGCAAGCTCATAAGCAACCTCCCCAACTCGTCTCAACACCTCAAATGGGCCTATAAACCTTGGGCTCAACTTGCCCTTTTTCCCGAATCTCATAATTCCCTTCATCGGCGAAACCTTCAAGAGAACTTTTTCACCTACCATAAATGATAAATCACGCGCTTTCTGATATGTGTAGCTCTTATGTCTGGACTGTGCTGTACAAAGTCGCTCTTGAATTAACTTTACCTTTTCCAAGGCAACCTTCACCAAATCAGTACCATATAACTTAGCCTCACCGGGCTCAAACCACCCGATAGGCGAACGACATCGCCGACCATATAAAGCCTCAAATGGAGCCATCTCAATGCTTGATTGGTTAATATTATTAAGAGCAAACTCGGCCAAAGCCAAGAAACAATCCCACTGACCTCCAAAGTCAATCACACATGCCCTGAGCATATCCTTCAAAATCTGAATTGTCCACTCTGACTGCCCGTCGGTCTGCGGATGAAAAGTTGTGCTGAGCTCTACCCGGGTCCCCAATTCACTCTGCACTGCTCTCCACAAATGTGAAGTAAACTGAGGGCCTCTATCTGATATGATGAAAATTGGCACACCGTGCAACCGAACTATCTCCTGAATACAAATCCGGGCCAACCTCTCTGAAGTATACGTAGTCACAACCGGAATAAAGTGTGTCGACGTGGGAGGCCGAGGAGGATATGCGGAGAAAATATCCACACTTATTTAGCACTCCAGGTATTATTCTAAACTCGTTCGAGGACGAACGTTTGTTTAAGAGGTGGAGAATGTAATGACCCAACCAGTCATTTTAACTTTTAGAAACACGTTCCTTAAATAAAACTCCCCGAACATGCTTTTATTAATTTATGACTCGCGGGCATGGTAAGTTCGGGATTTGGAAGTGTTTTGGTTGAAATCGAAACACTTGGTTCCTTAAGTTGGCTTTAAATGGCCAAATTTGACTTCGGTCAACATTTTGAGAAACGACCCCGGAATCGGGATTTGACGGTTCCAATAGGTTCGAATGATGATTTTGGACTTGGGCGTATGTCTGAATCGGGTTTTAGATAACTAGGGAGCGTTTTGACGCTTAATAGTAAAAATCAACTATTTGAAGGTTCAAAATTCTTTAAATTTGGTTTGGAGTATGTTTTTGATTGAAATTTCGAGTTTGGGATTAGTTCCGTATAGATTATGGGTAGCGTTTAACTATTAAGCGTTTATAGAAATTATATATTTGAGTTTTTGAGATTATGGGTAACGTTTTCATCCAAAAATTTCTGGAATCCGGGCACGTGGGCCCGGGATAAATTTTAGAAATTTTACCATTTTGGATAGGGTAATTTATTTAATATATATATTTCGAATTATTGAGCATATATTAATTATTTTATATAACTTTTGAATAATTTCAAATTTTTCGGCATCGAATCGAGAATTTTACGCGACGCGATAATCAGAAAGTGGACTTTGAGACAAGGTAAGTTTCTTGTCTAATCTTGTGAGGGAGAAATTACCTCATAGGTGATTAAATTAAATAATTATTGCTAATTGTGGGGGCTACGTACGCACGAGGTGACGAGAGTCCGTGCGTAGCTACTATTAATGCTTAAGTCCGGGTAGTTTAGGACTCAAAAGCATGAATTACTTGTGTAAATAGTAGTCTTTACTTAATTAAATTATTTGATATATTTATATATATATGTTGTGAATTGTTAGATAAAAATATTAAAGGATGGAAATCTCATATGCTTGAATTTTCTGTTTAAATTAATTAATTGTTAAAAGGAATTGTTCATTCTCCCGAATTTATCTTATAATGAATATACTCTCTTTCCGGAGGTATATAAGAAAATATCCTCCTTTCTTGTGGAGTGAGCCGAACTCCTCGGCAGGATAGATGCATTTATGGATCGTGTCACACGTCCCTCGGTAGTGTACACGAAACTCTGGATCGGGCCGTACGACCTCAGCAGAAATCGTGCTTAATAATAATAATTATACGATACTTTGTTAGTTTATTTCAGCTTGTGAAGCTAATTGAAATTTGAAAATTATTGAAAATTATTGCATTTGAAGGAATTTAATTATTTCTACTGGTTAACTAAATTATTGTAAATTTTGTGAATCATGCTGATTTAAATATTCTAGTTTTATTTCAATTATTATTATTAACCCATAGTGAGTGTCAAAGTTGGCCATCTCATCTCTACCACTTCGAGATTAGGCTTGATACTTATTGGGTACACGTTGTTTACGTCTTCATACTACACTTACTGCACTTTTTGTGCAGGACCTGAGGCAAGTACTAGTGGGAGATCCATCATCTTACACCCACGTTATCCAGGGGCATAGTGGTGAGCTGCCTTTCTGAGCCGTTCTGCAGCTACTAGTGTCTCTCCTTGTATTTTTCATTCTGTCTATTTTTATTTCAGACAGTATTTGAAGGTTTTTGTATAACCTACTAGATGCTCATACACTTGTGACACCAGCTCTTGGCACACACATATTGGTAAAATTTAGTGTCTTATTATTTTTCTTGATTTTAAATTTTATCGACATATGCTTAATTTATTAGTTGGCTTGCCTAGCTATAGTGTTGGGCGCCATCACGACCTATAGGTGAAATTGGGTCATGACAGACTTGTACCACCATTTTGGGATATTGTATAATGTGGAGATTATTGGCTTATTATAGAAACTTCGGTTTCATGCTTATTAGTTATTTGGTTAGAGATCTATTATTGTCACGACCCAAAAATCCCACCACAGGCGTCGTGATGGCACCTAGTCTCTAAGACTAGGTAAGCCGATTTCAATTACATTTTTGGAGCCATTTATGTTTTTTAATTAAATAAGTAACCAAAACTAACAGCGGAACAAATATGAATGTACAATCTCCCAAGAGTGGTAGTACTGAGTCACGAACTCTAACTGAATACATGGAATGATCACGAGGACTGAATATACAATACTGTTTGATTAAAAATTAACAGTACAATGAAATAAAAAGACTCCAAGGGACTGCGACGACCAAGCAGCTCTACCTTGAATCCTTACGATCCCGCTTTAACTCTTCTCAAGTCCAATAACTCCAATACCTGGCTCTGCACAAAAATGTACAGAAGTGTAGTATGAGTACATTATGGTCGGTACCCAGTAAGTATCAAGACTAACCTCAATGGAGTAGAGATGAGGTACAGTCAAGACATTCACTAGTCTAATAGCCTGTGCAATATAATATACAAAATAATAGGAAGCAGATAACAATAAGGACAACATAAAACAACCAGTAATATGCACAGCAGACAACAAGAATACCATTAATATCGCTCAACAATTAATAAATACAATTACACACAATAAATCAAATCCTTCAAATAAATATTTTTCACATATAATTCTTTCAAATAACTCTCTTCCAAATATAATTTTCTTAAATAATTACCTTTCAAATATAATTCTTTCATATAATACCTTCTACATAAAAATCCTTTCAAATAAATATTTTGAATATAATTCTTTCAATTAAAAAGTCACCATGTGACACCTCGTTTCATAATCATAAAAATACGGGTCTCAGCCCATTTCTATATTTTTCGTAAACACGGGTCTCAACCCATTTTTCATATTTCTACGGCACCTCGTGCCCATAATTAAATCATCATATTTTCCCGTCACTTCGTGCCCTCATTTCATATCACAACTGCACGGACAATTCACGTGCCAAATATCATTATCATTTAATCACAACATCTTGTGCCCACAATTCATATCACAACTGCATGGACAATTCACGTGCCAATATCCTCATTATTTACTCACAGCACCTCGTGCCCACATTTCATTTTATAATCCGTCTGGCAATAGCCACATGCTCCTAATTTCAACATAAATCAGATTGTCATCAATTTACCAACAACAAGAAAAATTGCATAAGGTATAAAAATAAACACAAGAATATCACAACATCACATGAAAATCATCAACCCTACAACCCTGCATCATCACATATCGTCCCTGACAATAGCCACCCTTATCACTCCTATTGCCACCCTTATCACTCCTATAACCACCCTTATCGCTCCGCCCAGACAACATCAATATCCACCCTTGTCGCCCCTATTTCCACCCTTATCGCTCCTATTACCACCCTTATCGCTCCGTCTAGACAATATTCCAACAAACACAACCACAGTGAAATGCCACCCTTATACCCACATAATATCAACGGTGAAATGCCACCCTTATATCTTCAAAATAATAATTAACACAATACAATAATTTACACGAAAAATTATCACGGCAACATAAAAAAATTAATTCATATCACAATTTGCCCAATGGCTACAACCAAAATTCTAAAGATATAACCACGTCAATTAATTTCACAACAAATAGTCGAAGGCTCCACACAATGTGTACAACACCCAAAAACAATCACAGAGATAGAAATTACTCAACATAAAGCAAAGTCTTCATTAACTCCAAATTTTCAATAATTATATAAACACCTCTTTTTAAGCTCATTTAATTATTTATTTGCATAGGGAAAAATCCAAAATAAAATTAAATTCCAATAATTATCAAACCAACAAATTCATGGAATTTCATAAATAATCAAATAACAATCATATCAAATTGTCATATAACCACAGAGTCAACAACAAGGAGTTAGGCACGACAAATAGATGATTAAATATATGCCAATAATTATCCAATTTACTACATAATATGCTCAAGACTTTAACTCAATAAAATTTGCACATATAAACCAAGTACGTACTCATCACCTCGCGTACATTGTTTTCAATTACATAAATTGCACATAAGACTCAATGCCTAAGGGAAAATTCCTCCACTCGAGGTTAAGCAAGACACTTACCTTTTTGAAGTTAGATCGATATTCCAAAATAGTTTTCTCACGTGAATTGACCTCCGGACGACTCCAATCTTTCTTGAGCTTTTCTTACATTACTACGAGGTTCCAGAAATCCTAGCAACTTCAATATATTTAGAAACATAACAAAAGTGAACCATAATTAGGAAGATTTTCTTGGTTTCAGCTCATTTGAGCATTTTATCAATCACTAGGTGTGCAAATTTGGCTACAAGGTTCTTCTACAAGATTTCCTTTACTCCTCAACCCAATCTTTACTTATTTTAGCCCAACAATCTTTCCACAAATCTTATTGGTACATACATGTATAAATAATACTCTCATACCCAAGAATCATACTCCTAATCAACCATCTTGTACCCAAATTCGAAATTGAAAACTAGGGTATGGAACCTTAACGAAATTGAAAACTAGGGTATGGAACCTTACCTCTTAGATGAAGAACTTGTGAGATTTCCTTGTTGGATTTCAAAGTTTGGACAAGATCTTGTTGAACAAGATACTTCATCTACTTCCTCTCTCTAGAACACTCTCACTTCTCTCTAAAATTATCAAATAATTTCTTCAAAATGAGTCCCAAAGCCTATTTATCAAAATTGGGTCGGGTTATTAAAATAGAAAAATTAACCCTCCGAAAGAAGGTCTGCGGTCGCATAATGGATGTGCGGGTCGCAAAATGCACCGCAAAATCGATGCCCAGAATGGGCTTCACTGGACAGGTTTGCAACCATTCTACTGTCGCATAACTACTTCTGCGATCGCATAATGGTTCTGCGATCGCAGAATCGTATTTTTCCAGACTTTGGTAATTTGGTCATAACTTCTTGTAGGAATGTCTAAATGACGAACGATTTGAAGCGTTAGAAATTAGACTCAAAGATATTTCATTTGATAGGTAATACACCATATAACACTTCGTATCATGAGAGTTATGCTCATTTGAAGTTAGGTCTTATGCGAATTCACTTGAACTTTAGTCTATTATGAAATTTTCAACTTCTACATTCGATGCCGAAACCTATCGAATCAAGTCCGATTGACCTTAAATTTTGCACACAAGTCATAAATGACATAACAGACCTATTTCAATTTCCAGAATCAGATTCCGACCTCGTTATCAAAAATTCAACCTTCGATCGAACTTTTCAAAAATCGTCTATTTTCCAACTTTCGCCAAAATGCGTCGAATTATCCTACGGACTTCCAAATCCAAATCTGGACACGCGCCTAAGTCCAAAATAATCATACGAGACTATTGACATCATCAAAATTCTATTCCGATGTCGTTTGCTCAAAAGTCAACTCTTTGGTCAACTATTTCCATTTAAGCTTCAAAATGAGAATTTCTCTTTCAATTAAATTCTAAATCTTTCAAAAATTAAACTCGAACACACCCGCGGGTCATAATTCATATTATGAAGTTATCTGGGACCTTAAGTCGTTGAACAGGGCATTAATTCTTAAAACGACAAGTCAGGTCGTTACTATTATTAAATCAGCAAATGTTAGGCTTACCTAGTCTTAGAGACTATGTGTAATCACGAAATCTTACGGAAGGAAATTGAGGTCGTGACAGGTTTCAGAGTCAAGTGTCAAGGTCTAGTGTCTGAGATTATAGTATTTTGCTTAAATTCTTTAAAATACTCATAGGATAATATTTTCTCCTTAGTAACCAAACACCATAAAATTAGTAAAAAGCTACTTATTTTCCATCATGCCCAGTACACCCTCAGTGGCGACTCTAAAGGCTTGGGTCAGTGAGGCCGTCGCCTTAGGCCCTAATAATAATAATAATAATAATAATAATAATATTATTATTATTATTATTATTATTATTATTATTATTATTATTATTATTATTATTATTATTATTATTATTATTATTACTATATACTATATATATTATATAAATAATTAGTACAAAGAAAAGTGTTACAATATATTTTTTTGTTATTTGATTGAGGTTATTTTATATCAATATTCATAAATTATGATAATTTTCTTTACTGATTAATTATTATATTTTTTTCAAGTCTTCAATTTTAGTTTTATCCTTTTTATATAGGAATTAAGTTATATATATGGACAACATAATAAATTTCTTTTACAATGTTCTCTCAAATTGCATGAACACAAAAGCATTCATGCAGCGGTTTTCTTTTAGTGTAATTCGACATATTATTTTAGGTTATTTATAATTTATTTTAGATATTCACCAATAAGTACTACTTAATAGAATGAACTACAATTATCGTTTAAATTGATCATAAGGAGTATATATTTTTAACACCGTTAATGCTCAAAACTTAAGCTATTACGTTATGTACGTTTATTTCTTTTTCTTGTTTGTGATGATAACCAAATCAAAATTTGTGGACCTCAACATCCGATAGACCATCACTTTATATTTTGTGCTCTTTTTCTTTTCTTTTTTTTTTGTTTGAAATTCGCTTATTTTTGTCTTAAATGATTAATTTATTGTTTAAAAAGTAAATTTATTGTTAGTGTAAATATTTTATAAAATAAATTTAAGGGACTTTCGATATAATTTCGCCTTAGGCCACGAGATCCATTTAGCCGCACCTGTATAAATTATAATCAAATCTGAAGGGTAGATGTGAACTTTTATTCTCAAGTAATTTGGACACAGAACGTTTTTAATGATAAGGGAAATACGAAATGTTTGCTAAAGATAATAATATGAATGAACGAAAAATATAACTTATGACAAAATT
Source organism: Nicotiana tabacum (assembly GCF_000715075.1). Classification (NCBI taxonomy): domain Eukaryota; kingdom Viridiplantae; phylum Streptophyta; class Magnoliopsida; order Solanales; family Solanaceae; genus Nicotiana; species Nicotiana tabacum. Next base: position 15,246,316 of record NC_134098.1, read on the forward strand.
TAGCAATTTTGAATATTATCGGGCCTAATTTAGACATTTGTCATTTTTGAAAAGCATTAATAGATTATTGAGATTTCATAAACATGATAAAGTATAAAAAATGAAGAGATATATTATTGATTTTTTTTTTTTGGTTTAAACTCATGTATAACAGTAAGATGTCAGGGGGAAACTGAAAAGTGAAGTTAGCTAGCTTTTCTGTGTGAAGGGAAAAGACATCATTTTAAAGTGCTTCAAAAAGGAAAGACATTAGAATCATATATAGAAAAGTATAAAAAACAAGGGAGAGAGGAGAAGAGAGCGAGTACTAGGAAAACTGTTACTCGCCTCAAATTAGTTTGATCAGGAAAGTTGAATTAACTATTTTTAACTAATAGTCATCAATTAATTTATTTGAGATATAACATAACATTACACAAAAACTACTTACGTCAAGTTTAAATTCAAATATTTTATTATATAATAAAAAATTTAACCTTAAATTTGCTACAGAGGAAGTTGCAGCCTCATTTACAAGTCAAACTGGAAAGGTATAAGCACAGAGACCGCTTTCACCAAGGAAATATTTTACTAACTTATGACTACAAGTCAGTAAATAATTATTTTGATATGAAACGTTATGCGTTGAATGACAATGGAAAGTATCAGAAATTCATTGTGATCACATAAAGTTGTGGAAGCAATGTTAAAGTCACACAAAAGTTTTAAGTTAAAAATTCACACATTTCTAACTTTCAAAGTCATCCACAATATTAGGGAATTAATTTTCAAAAATTCCGCTTGACTAAATTGCTTAATTTTTAAATATTCTGCTTGAGTGTATTTCGAATCATATCAGTTGGTATTTGAGCTATCTTGATCATATCACGTCGGTCTATGTCCACTTGGTCTATGCAGCTAACCGGGTAACATTATTACTTCTCTAAATCCATGAGCTAGAAGCTTGACTCTTTAGCTTGTAAAATCAGTGATAGTTAAAAATATCCCATCTAGAAATTGATTTTTTTTTTTATTTTTCTTCACAACTAAAAAAGAGTGTATTCATGCTTTTTACCTCATCAGTGTCCAATGAGTAATAATTATCAAATAGCCAAGTTAAAAGGGTAATTAAGACTATAAATAGTTTATGAGTGCTACTAATAATCCTTGCAAAATTTAGCGGAGTTTCGGTATTCCGCCTTAATTGTTAGAATAAAGTGACTATTATATTATTATATATACTTCCCATCTCTATACGAAGATTTTTTTGTTCAAATTAGAGTTATATATATATTTAGCGGAGTTTCGGTATTCCGCCTTAATTGTTAGAATAAAGTGACTATTATATTATTATATATACTTCCCATCTCTATACGAAGATTTTTTTGTTCAAATTAGAGTTATATATATATATATATATATATATATATATATATATATATATATATATATATGTGTGTGTGTGTGTGTGTGTGTGTGTGTGTGTGTGTGTGTGTGTGTGTGTGTGTGTGTGTGTGTGTGTGTGTGTGTGTGTGTGTGTGTGTGTGTGTGTGTGTGTGTGTGTGTGTGTGTGTGTGTGTGTGTGTGAGTCCATTGCAGCAAAGTCTTCACGTCAAAATAACACGGGCTAGCCAGTTTTCGGACTGGTAATTGAAAAATAGTCAGCATTTGCAAAGTCATTGAAAATAGTCACTATTTTGCTGCAACACGGAAAGTTTCAGCATAATATATTGGAGATTGGAGCACCTGCGTATGAACTTCCAGCATATTATGTTGGAACTCCAGCACACGAAAAGTTCCAGCATAATATACTGGAGATTGGAGCATCTGTGTATGAACTTCCAGCATATTATGATGGACCAGTATATTATGCTGCAGCATAATATGCTAGATTATTGGAGCATCTGTGTATGGACTTCCAGCATATTATGTTGGAACTCCAACACATTATAAAATTCCAGCATGTTATGCTGGAAGTTCACATGTAAAAAATTCGAACTCCAGCATATTATGCTGGAATATTTTTTGAATTTTGAAAAGTATTTTTGTTCAGATTTATCTTTTACATGAAAAATGGCTAAATTTCGATTACTTTTGAAACTGTGGCTATTTTTCAATTACCACTTGTAAATCTGGCTATTTTTGAATTTCTTTCGGTCTTCACTGGTCCAACAGTAATCCTCTTGACTTGTCTCCCCCAGGATACAACTGTCCGATCACGTCAACAAACTCTGGACAAGTTGGTGAGTCCAAAGCTCCACCAAATTAAATACATTCCTTTAACAAAAGTAAAACTCTCATCTTCACCAATTTGCCTTGGTCACATCCATTAAAAAAAAATACTAAATTCTAAACAAAAATAGTTGGTGTGACTAAACTACCCTTAATTAAATGTTGCAACATAATTTAATGTGAGCAGTAAAAGATTTTTTAGGGATACATACATAAGGGTAATTTTAGAAAAACAAATTGAATTTTTTCTTGATTATATATATGTATACTTATTTTGGACCAAAATAAAAAAGTAAATTGGTCACTTATTATAGACCGGAGGAATAATAATCAAAACAATGTCATGAACGACATTTCAAACCCATATGTCAAAATACCAACTAAAACAGTGTGATCCCAAGATTTGGACTAATGTGAACATGGAAATAACTCAAGGAATATACTCACATCAAAATAGAACTAAACCAATGAAAGTGTCGCCCCCAATGGCGGACCAACATTCTGAATTATGGCCTTATGATGGTCAAGCATTCATTACTCTTAGAAACAAACACTATTACATATATATAGAAAAACTCGTAATTCTTACGAATGTATTAAATAAGCATACAATCTTAGTAGTAATTTTTAAATTAAAAATAATTCAGCACCAATAATTTAAAATTCTTGGATCTATCATTGGTCACCACAAAGCAATATGAGCTAAACCAAGAATCTTCTTTTGTACCGGCCTAGGTCTCAGCTGTCTTGCCAACACATGTGTAGTGAAAAAAATACTAATGATTCATCTTAATTTATGTGACAGTGCTTGACTCAGCATAGAGTTTAAAAAAGATTTTTAAAATTTTAGGTCTAAAATAAAGCATAAATATTTGTTTGCATATAAACCATCTCATCGAGGGTAATAAGATGTTTAAAGTTAAATTATTTCTAAATAAGAAAGTATGACATTCTTTTTGGACAGATTAAAAAAAAAGTATAATACATAAATTGAGACCGAGAAAATAGTTGATATTATTCCTTCTCAAGTTCTGTGGTAGAATGATTCTCTGGGAAACAAATGCTCGCTACCACATCTCATGAAATATGATCTCGGCAATAAATTGTTTCATGAGATGTGGCAGCGAGCATTTGTTTTGCTTGCATGGTTTCCTCTGCAATAAATTCAAGTAGACAGAGTTAGTGGTAATTTTGCACGATAGTTGACCACAAAATCCCTAGGAGCTGGGCAGATCAATAAATGAACCTGTTATGTGGATTATATTGTTAAGTTCTGTCTCATTGGCTTTCTCTACAGCTATCTCTTCACGTAGCTTTGCCTTTTTTTCTCTTTTCTCGTGAAAATTTAGGGTCCATCAAACAGTATAGAGAACCTGATTCTCTATCAATTTTCACAGAACACACACAATAAGAGATAAGTAAATGATACAGCAGAGTACGTGGAAAACTTTCAACTCACGGAATTAAAAACCACGATCTACACTCATAGGATTTCAATTTCACTAACCGAGCAACTTCAGATTACAATCTATTATAACCTAGGAATTAAACTCTTAATCCCTCACTCACTTGTAATAACTCTATTATAAGCCTCTTTGTAATAACTCTATTAGAAAGCTCACAACTCGACTAACTTTAGCTAAGACACAAACACAAGGTTTATAGTTTTACAAATGATTTCCTACATGATGCTTTTAACTAAGTTAAGTAGGAATTACAAGTAGATCACTCTAACAAAAGTACAACACAACTAAGGATATATAATAACACAGTGCTGGAAACTGATCCTTTGTTCTGTTGTTCTTAGTTCTTGAAGCCTAGAAGTCACTTGCAAGATGGCAATACACTTAAGAGGAAACTTACTCAATTTTGAGATGTGCAAGTGTGTGTTTTTTCCTTTGCTCATATTAATAGTATTCAAGTAACATTATAGCTGTGGGGAGTTGACTGGTACAGTCAGCAAGGGAACGAATGCCCATCTGATCATTCTGTCGTTTCTTTGACTATAGTTGTTGGAACTTGTGCCCGAGTTGAGACTTGTTGTTCTAGAGCACTTTGAGGATGTATAACAAGTTCTCGATCTGATTCTTATCATAAAGTTTGTTTGATCATCAAAACACATAACTTATCAATTTCCTTACCTAAGATTTCATTGGTAACATTAAGATTGAGTTTCTATGAATTGTACAGAAAAAATATACATTAATGATAAAATGCAATGAATTAGGAATTGTCACGACTCAAAATTTCTACCTTCAGGATCGTGATGGAGCCTAACATTTCACTTGCTAGGCAAGCCAACGTTAAAATAATATTGACTATTTTAAAGCAAATTTAATTAAATAGAAGTCAAATTACTGAAATAAAGTGCGGAAGACCATAAATACCGAATTATCAAAATACATCCCCGAATCTGGTGTCACAAGTGCACGAGCTACTAGGATAATACAAATAAAGGTCTGAATAAAATTCAAGTTGTTTGAAAGATAAGACATAGCTAAGATAAGATAGAAGGGGACTTCAGAATTGCGGACGCTGTGCAGTTATACCTCAAGTCTCCTTCGGGTAGTTGAATCCGAGCAAGTCTATGGTACGCCGCTGGGACCAACTCCAAAATCTGCACAAGAAGTGCAGAGTGTAGTATCAGTACAACTGATCCCATGTACTAGTAAGTGCCGAGCCTAACCTCGACGAAATAGTGACGAGATTATTACAAGACACGTACGTAAACCACCTGTACAAGTATATACAAATACAAAGTAACAATAATACAATAAATAATAATTTATAAATTGGGAGGGAACATGTGAAGGGGAACGATATAATAATTTCAGTAGGAGAAGTATCACTTAAAAGCCATTTAATTTATCAACAATAAAATGAGCAATTGGTAATATGAAAATGGCACGGCACCACCCTTCGTGCTTTTACTCTCATTTGGCACGACATCACCATTCGTGCTTTTACACTTTTTGAAAATGACACGGCATCACCCTTCGTGCTTTTACACTCACAAATGGCACGACAACACTATTCGTGTTTTTACACTCACAAATGGTACGGCAACACCCTTCGTGCTTTTACACTCTTCCTTACCATGACAATGATATTATAAATAATAAAAATGGCATGACATCACCCTTCGTGCTTTTACATTCTTCCTTACCATGAAAATAATAATATAAATTTGGAAGAGTATTTAAATGCGAGGATATGCACTTATCAAGCAATTCAATACCAGAATACCGACTTTATTTTCCAAAATATTCAACAATAATTAAATAAATAATAATTTCAGGAATAATGATCAAATAATCAATAAGAAACTTAAACAAGAATATCTTAATTAAATAGGCAATTATTCATAGTAAACAAATTCCACCCGCATGCTTTGACTCAACCACAACGCATAAATACTTGTCACCTCACATATACGTTGTACCCGCAAATTAAATCACGTAGCAAATGGACAAATAAGTCATACTCCCTCAAGTCAAGGTTAACCACGACACTTATCTCGCTTTGCAACCAAATTCAAGAATCCAATAAACCCTCGCCTTGCGAATTCGTTCCCAAAATCCTCAAATCTAGTCATAAATAATTCAATATACTCAATATAAATCGTAGGAATTAATTCCATGTGAATTTATAAATTTTTCGGATAAAAATCCAAAATTTATTTTAAAAATCAACAGTGGGACCCACATCTCGAATCCTGTACGAAATCTGAACACCCGTTCCGATACGAGTTCAACCATACAAATATTATCGAATTCCGATATCGGATTGGCTTTCAAATCCTCCATTAAAGTTTTGTTTGAAAATTTCTACCATTTTCAATCCAATCTTTACCCATTTGAACTCAACAATCTTCCCATAACCTTTTTGGTACAAGCATGTATAACTAATACTCTCACATGCAAGAATCACACTCACAATCACCCATCTTTACCCAAACTTGAAATTGAAGAATAGGGGTTAGAACCTTACCTCCTGGGTAAAGATTTTGTGATAATTTCTTGTTGGATTTCAAGTCTTGAACAAGATTTTTGATGAACAAAGCACTTGAGCTTCTTCCTCTCTCTAAAACACTCTAAATTCTCTCTAAAATCATCAGATAATTGCCCCAAAATAAGCTCTAAAGCCTATTTATCAAAATGGGATCAGGTTATGAAAATAGAAAAATTAACCCTCCGAAATCGGGTCTGCGGTCGCATAATGGGTATGCGGGCCGCACAATGGTCACAAAAATTGGTTCCCAGAACTGGGCTGTTCTGGTCCATTCTGCGACCAGTTTGCGGTCGCAGAGGCAGTTTCGCGATCGCATAACTTTTCTTCGATCGCAGAATTGGTCGCAAAATCGTATTTTTCAGTATTTGGTAATATGGTCATAACTTCTTGTAGGGGAGTCCAAATGATGAACGGTTTGAAGAGTTAGAAACTAGACTCAAAGAACTTTCATTTGATAGGTAGATCATCACATAATTCCTTATATATAGGTATATATGCTCATTCAAAGTTTGGTCTTGTGCGTACCCATTTGAAACTTTAGTCTATTATGAAATTTTCCTACTTGACTTAGACTTAGGCATCTCCTTAGACCTCACATCACTTATAATATGCCTTGTACACTTGTTATTATATCTAATTGGTATCCATAATATTAATAGTCCTCAAATGAGAAGTAGAGTCCGCCCCCAAACACATAACATAACTTATCTCTTCTTTCACCCATTTCAATTTCCCGAATTTTTACTAACTCCCAAAATTTCCAAATATTTCGCTAGAGTTTCCTTTGTAACTGGGACTATCCACCTGCTAGAGAATCCCAGAAACCAATCCTAACATCACATACATGGTCTAATCAATGTAACATAACATGAAAACAATACTGACAGTGGCATCATAAGCAATATATTACTATAAAAGGAACGTCATTAACATCAACTATTCAGGTGATACATAACTCATAACAGGTAAGCTCTCAACATCTTCATAGAACACATAAATAAACGTTTAAATTAAAGATGACATTTTTGGGTCATCGCAATCTCCACCTCTAAAATAAATGTTCGTCCTCGAACGGAATTAGAAAAGTACCTAAGCTGGTGAAGGGATGTGGATATTTGCTCTCTATGTCCGACTCGGACTCCCAGGTAGCTGCCTCAATCAGCTGACCTCTCCATTGCACCCGAACTAAAGGGTAACTCTTAGACCTCAACTGTCGGACCTGTCGGGCTAGAATAGCTATCGGATCCTCCTCATAAGTCAAATCCTTGTCAAATTGGACTGAGCTGAAATCTAACACATGGGACGGATCACCATGATATTTCTGGAGCATAGACACATGGAACACTGGATGAACCACTGATAAACTAGGTGGTAATGCAATCCTATAGGCTATTTCCCCCACCCTTTCAAGAATTTGGAAGGTCCTATATACCTAGGGCTCAACTTGCCCTTCTTTCCGAACCTCATTACACCTTGCATAGGTGAAACCCGAAGCAATACTCTTTCTCCAACAATGAAAGCAATATCACAAACTTTACGGTCGGTATAACACTTTTACCTAGACTGAGATATGCGAAGTCGATCTTGAATAACCTTGACCTTATCCAAGGCATCCTGTACCAAATCGATACCTAACAACCGAGCCTCTCCCGGTTCAAACCATCCAACTGGCGAACGACATCGCCTTCCGTATAATGCCTCATATGGAGCCATCTGAATGCTCGAATGGTAGCTATTATTATAAGCAAACCCAGCAAGTGGCAAGAACTGATCATAAGAACCTCCAAAGTCTATAACACAAGCGCGAAGCATATCTTCCAATATCTGAATGTTGCGTTCTGACTATCCGTCTGTCTGTGGATGAAATGTTGTACTCAACTCAACCCGCGTGCCTAACTCACGTTGTACAAGCCTCCAGAAGTGCGAGGTGAACTGTGTACCTCGATCAGATTTGATAGACATATGCACACCATGAAGGCGGACAATCTCGCGGATGTAAATCTCTACTAACCGCTCTAAAGAATAGGTAACTGCTATTGGAATGAAATGTGCCGACTTGGTCAACCTGTCTACAATGACCCATATTGCGTCGAACTTTCTCTGAGTCTGTGGGAGCCTAACAACAAAGTCTATAGTGATACGCTCCCACTTCCATTCAGGAATTTCTAACATCTGAAGCAAACCACCAAGTCTCTGATGCTCGTACTTAACTTGCTAACAATTCAGACACTGAGCTACATATTCAACTATATCCTTCTTCATTCTCCTCCACCAATAATGTTTCCGTAATTCTTGATACGTTTTGGTGGCACCTGGATGAATAGAATATCTAGAAATGTGCGCCTATTCCAGAATTGATTCATGAAGCCCATTCACATTAGGCACACAAATACGACCCCGCATTCGCAGAACTCCATCTTCCCCCACAACAACCTGTTTGGCATCACCGTGCCGCACCATGTCCTTGAGGACAAGTAAATGAGGATCTTCATACTGCCGCCCTCTAATGCGCTCATATAAAGAAGACCGAGCGATTGTGCAAGCTAAAACCCGACTGGGCTATGAAACATCTAACCTCACGAACTGATTAGCCAAAGTCTATATATCTACAGCTAACAGTCTCTCACCAACCGGAATATAAGCAAGGCTGCCCATACTTACAACCTTTCTACTCAAAGCATCAGCCACCACATTAGCCTTTTCCAGGGTGATACAAAATGGTGATATCATAGTCTTTCAACAACTCCAACCATCTTCTCTGCCTCAAATTGAGATCTTTTTGTTTGAACAGATACTGATGGCTACGATGATTAGTAAATACCTCACACGAGACACCGTATAGGTAATGCCTCCTAATCTTCAGCGCGTGAACAATAGCTGCCAATTCTAAGTCATGAACATGATAATTCTTCTCGTGAACTTTCAATTGTCGTGATGCGTATGCAATCACCCTGCCATCTTGCATCAATACTACACCAATCCTAACGCGAGATGCATCACAATACACCGTATAAGATCCTGAACCTGTGGGTAATACCAACACTGGCGCCGTAGTCAAAGCAGTCTTGAGCTTATGAAAGCTCAACTCACACTCGTCTGACCATCTGAATTGGACACCTTTCTGGGTCAGTCTGGTCAATGGGCTTGCTATAGATGAAAACCCCTCCACGAACCGACTATAATAACCTGCCAAACCCAGGAAACTCCGAATCTGTGTAACTGAAGTAGGTCTAGGCCAATTCTGAGCAACCTCAATCTTCTTAGGATCCACCTTTATGCCTTCTGCCGATACAACATGCCCCAAAAAGGTAACTGAGTTTAACTAAAACTCGCATTTTGAAAATTTAGCATATAACTGATTATTCTTCAACGTCTGAAGCACACTACGGAGATGCTGCTCATGCTCCTCTCGACTGCTGGAGTAAATTAAGATATCATCAATAATACGACCACAAATGAATCCAAATAGGGCTTGAACACTCGATTCATCAAATCCATAAATGCTGCTGGGGCATTTTTCTACCCCAAATGACATCACTAGGAATTCGTAATGCCCATACCAAGTCCGAAAAGCTGTCTTAGGGACATCAGATGCCCTAATCTTCAACTGATGGTAACCCAACCTCAAGTCAATCTTTGAAAACACCTTGGCACCCTGAAGCTGATCGAATAAGTCATCAAACTTGGCAGTGGATACTTGTTCTTGATAGTAGCCTTGTTCAACGGCCGATAATCTATGCACATTCGTATTGAACCATCTTTCTTCTTTACAAATAACACTGGTGCACCCCAGGGCGAAACACTGGGTCTAATGAATCCTTGATCAAGCAAGTCTTGTAACTGCTCATTCAATTATTTCAACTCCGGTGGGGCCATACGATATGGTGGGATAGAAATGGGCTGAGTGCCCGGAGCTAAATCAATATAGAAGTCAATATCTCTATCGGGTGGCATCCCCGGTAAATCTGCAGGAAATAATTCTAGAAATTCACAAATAACTGGTACTGAGCCCATAGAAGGAACATTCGCACTAGGATCGCGAATATAAGCCAAATAGGATATACACCCTTTCTCGACCATACGCCGAGCCTTCATATAAGAAATAACCTTGCTGGTAGAATGACCAGGAGTTCCTTTCCACTCTAACCAAGGTAACCCCGACATGGCTAGGGTCACCATCTTGGCATGATAATCTAATATAGCATAATAAGGTGACAACCAATCCATACCAAAAATGACATCAAAATCTACCGTATCAAGAAGTGGAAGATTCACACTTATCTCAATACTACCAATAGTAACCACACACGAACGATAGACATGGTCTACTACAGCAGAGTCTCCCACCGGTGTAGATACACACAGAAGCATTCAGAGAATCACAAGGCACAACAAAATATGAAGAACAATAGGAGGACACATAGGAATAAGTAGATCCTGGATCAAATAGAACTGAAGCATCTCTATGGCAAACTGGAATAATACCTGTGATCACAGCATCAGATGACTCGACCTCAGGCCTAGCTGGAAAAGCATAAAATTAGGGTTGGGCCCCACCACTCTGAACTGCGTCCATGGGACGGACTCTAACTGGCTGGCCTCCACCTCTAACGGCCTGACCTCCACCTCTAATGGTCTGACCTCCACCTCTAGTTGCCTGACCCCTGCCTCTAGCTGGCTGAGCAGGCGGTGAAGCAACTGGTGCTTCATAACACGAGAGTCCTGTTGCTGCATGCTACCCTGAGACCTGGGGCAGAATCTAGCAATGTGCCTTGGATCACCACAAGTATAACAGGACCTCTGTTGTTGTGACTGTTGACCCTGAAATTGTCCATGTCGACCTGAGTAACCACCCTAAAAACTCTGGATCGGAGGTGCACTGATAGGAGTTGGTGGAGCACTGTAAGATGCCTGGAGTACTGAATGAAATGGCCTGGGAGAATGATCCCTACCAAAATTACCCCTGCCTCCAGACGAGGCACCACTGAACCTGCCAAACTGACGAGCCCTTTTTTCAAAACCCTGCCCTTTCTCCTGTGCAAGAACCATCTCGATCCTCCTAGCAACATTAGTAGCCGCCTGAAAAGAAATCTCACTTCCGGTCTCCTTGGCCATCAGAATCCTAATAGGGTGAGTGAGTTCCTCAATAAACCTCCTCACTCTCTCTCCCTCAGTAGGTAGTAAAAGGAGAGCATGAAGGGCTAAATCCACAAAATGACTCATACTGAGTAACAGTCATACTGCCCTGTTGTAGACGCTCAAATTGCCTGCAGTAATCCTCTCTCAATGTGATAGGGAGGAATTTCTCTACAAATAGCCATGAAAACTGCTCCCAGATCAATGCAGGCGATCCAAATGGTCTGGTCAATGTATAATCTCTCCACCACCTCTTGGCGGAAGCCGTTATTTGAAATACAGCAAAATCAACCCCATTGGTCTCAACTATACCCACATTCCGCAGTACCTCATGGCAACGGTCAAGATAATCCAGTGGGTCCTCAGAAGGTGTTCCACTGAAGTGAACTGGAAAGAGCTTAGTAAACTTATCCAGCCTCAAATAAGGCCTCAGAAGACATAGCGGGCCTATCATCGGTCTGTGCTGCAACAACTGGCTGAACTACCTCAACTGCCAGGGCTGCTGGAGCCTGATTCTGGGGAGCCATCTGCTCCGGAGTAGGAGTAGTGGGAGTTTGTGGTCCTCCCCCATCCTGTGAGACGGATGGTGCCACGGAAAATGTATTATTCTGGGCCACACCCTCCATAAGACTTACCAAACGGACTAGAGCATCCTGAAGTACTGGAGTAGCTATAAATCCTTCCGGGACCTGGACTGGTACAACTGGTACAGTCTGAATAGGAACCTCCTACTGAAGATCTACCTGAGGTTCTACAATAGGTGCTGCTGCTCGAGCTCTAGACTGAGCTCTACCTCTGCCTCTGCCTCGGCTTCTAGCATGACCTCGACCTCGACCTCTACCCCTGGTCATAGTTTCCACTGAGGGCTCTGGTCCCTGTCCGTCGGTAGATGTATTACGTGTTCTCGCCATCTGCGAGAGAATAAGAATATAATGGTTCAATTATCGATGATAGAATAAGATCGCACGACAGAATAAGAAAGAAATGATATTGTTCCTAAACTTTATAGCCTCTGAAAGATAAGTACAGACATCTCCGTATCGATCCTTCAGACTCTACTAAGCTTACTCGTGACTCGTGAGACCTATCTAACCTAGTGCACTGATACCAACTGTTACGACCCAAAATTTCCACCTTTAGGATCGTGATGGCGCCTAACATTTCACTTGCTAGGCAAGCCAACGTTAAAATAATCGTGACTATCTTTACGCAATTTTAATTAAATAGAAGTCAAATTACTGAAATAAAGTGCGGAAGACCATAAATACCGAATTATCAAAATACACCCCCGAATCTGGTGTTGATACCCAATTTTTCTCTCATATTTTTCAAATATATATATACCTTCAAAATAGCGCATATGCATCATCATTTGTTTTACAAACATACAAAAGTATTTTTCATAATCTTCCATAATTTTTAAAGACTTTAAATCAATTTATTTCTATATTTTATTATATAAATATCCAATAATTACCCTACAAATTATTTTTATGATGATTTAATCATCTAACCTTATCATTTATAGCAATATGAAGTTTTAAATATTTTTAGTGCATTTATCATAATTACATTTGCATTTTTAGGGCCAAATTGCACATTTTGCAATAATAGCCCATATGCATATATAATTATATTAATCATATAGAAAATGACTTTTTATATTTTTATAATGGTAAGTAATTATTTTAATTATTTTTATGCACAAATGATATTTTTTTATTTATTAATTATTTTATAAATTATTTATTTGTTAAATAGTGGGTATTTAAATTCTAGCCCTAAAATCCCCTATTTCGGATTTAACCAAACACCCTTACACCAGCCCAATACCCTTGGCCCAAGACCCATTAACCCAATCCCCATACCCATTTAAACACTCGACCCAGGACCTCTTTAAATCGTGACCGTTGATCTTAGAGATCAACGGTCCACGTTACACCCTCCCCTTTAAACCAACCTAAACCCCTAACCCTAATCATTCTATACCACCTCGCCGCCTTGGAATTGCCTCGTCTCTCATCTCTCATGAACCCTAGCCGCCGTTCCTATCAAACCCCCTTCCCCCCCAAATCCGGCCCTAAAACGGAATCCACCATGGATTCCCTAACCTTATTTACCTCTCCTCACCACTGGCCACTCGTCTATGATCTTACTCAGTTGCTTGCCTAACATGGCAAGCAAATCTTGCTAAAATCGAACCAAATCGGTTCACACCTCTAATTCTTGTGGCTATTCCATCTATGTTCATCATTGATTCTTTGTGAGTAACGAATATTCTTCATATCTGTTGATGATTCTTACCTACCCCAAATTAGGGTTTTCAAACCCTTTCAATCGGACCAAAATAGGTCCGATTTTCTGATTTTTAATGTTATTCCGCTTCTATTCATCTTATTTTGTGCGATTTTTACTTTATTTTCCACTAATTTCACACTTTTCCTAAAACTAGGGTTTGAAACTTTCTCCTTTTCTTACCGATTCTGGTGAATCTTTCCTTTCTGTGTTCGATTACTTTCTTTCCTTATGTTTTCCCTGATTTTTACTTTAAAATTTGTTTAAATATTCTGAATAATTTTTGTTTTGGTATTATATTATGAATAATTTTTTTTTCGATATTATTTGTGTGTCCTTTAAAGTCTTCCTTAATAAGTCTGAACGATTTGTGTTTTGGTATGTCTGTGTATTTATCTTAAATATTCTGAATAATCTCGGGTGTTTTCCTGATTTGCTGAATCCCTTGATTTGTTCCCTAAATTACCTATAACTGATTCTGAAATATTTTCTTGCATATGACTGATTTGTTTCCATATTTATGTGCTAATTTCTATCACTATATATACTCTTCCCCCATTCCCTTTTAAAAGGACCTTCGACTACTTTCTGAACTCACTATAGATTTACTAGTCCTAAAGTTATTTTGATTTTGCATTCTATACTCTAACTTTGGCCGGCTGGAAGCCAAGGCCAGTCAGCTCTGAAATCTTGCTATATACTGTGGACTTCCATACTTTGTGCATTTTATTCGCTTAATTGGTGAGTCACCTAACTTGTGCACTTTCATTCTTACATGTCCCTGATTTGCATATGTGGTTACTACTGAATTTGTTATTCAATATGCTTTGGAAGGGTGTTTAAGTATAACTCTATCAAATCTGTATGTCTTAGTCCCTTTAACACTTAATTGCTCCTAATGTTACCTGTGCTGAAGTTATTTGAACTTATTTAAGGTCTATCCAGTTAGTGTATCAATCCTTGAATGCCTATGAGCATGTTTATCCCCTTACCCTGAATCCCTGCAGTGAATGCCTCATATCTGTGACTCTTATTACTAGTTATAATCTGCCTCTTTGCTATTGTGTTAACATGATCACTCGATCCCACACCCCCTCTAGTGTTTGTTGGTAATTTGGAATAGCTGTCTCAGCATGTTCGAATTGCTGCTTTATCCTTTGATACAAACTGGATAATCTTTGGTTAGATCATTATAATAAAGTTACCTACTACTTAACATGATTTTACTGAGTGTGCGTGTCTTGACTTATGACTGTAAGCATGATGCCCCCCCTTCTATGATGTTGTTCTGGTTTTCTTGATAATAACACTAGGTTATGTACTTAACATGATTTAGCATACTTTAACTCATTCTACACCTATGACTTTGCCAAACTTGCAAACATGTTCTTTACCAACTTTTAGCATGTGACTGCTACTATGCTGAGTTTGAAACCTGTTTATCAGTTTCATTAAACTAGTTCTTTTTTTTAAGTTCTATTTAAGTGTCTGCTTGTTGACTCAATTTGGTCATGTCTGTTTAAATCCTCAATTCCTGTCTTCTCAATTTTGGTCTTTCTTTCTCTGTCACCTAAGCTCTTTTAAATCCTATTCTTAGCCAATGCTGCCCAAGTTCTGTCCTTTGGCCTCCCTAGTGTGAGCACTGCTCAGGGTTCATTAGAGACCCTTGTGAACTCTGACACACTAGGATTTGGTGCCCTAATCCCTCCTCTAAACTATTCTTGTTAACCATCCTAGTGTGAGCACTACCCTGGGTTCTTGAACCCCTTGGGAACTCTAACACACTAGGGCCTTGGTTCTATATGCTCAACTCTATCTTGTTCTCACTGGGTGAATCATTCAATTCCTGGTTGTTGTATGTCTATGAGTGTGTAACTTGGATACTGTTGTGATTTGTGAGAATTAAGGGCAGGCCTGTCCAGGTGTATTTTGGGCCTGCTGTAGGCTCCCTATAGTTATTCTCCTATGTAATTCACGCTATTCATTCTGGGTCTGTAATAATTATTGTAATAACATTTGGGGTATTGGTGAAGTTGGGTAAGGAACTTTTATCTTATATTTGCAATAAATGGGGTAGAAATCCTGCCTATAGGTTCAATAATGTGTGTTTAGTTATCGTGTGTTAGAAATCATGCCTATAGGTATCCTATTATGTTCAGTCATTATATGTTAGCAATCCTGCCTATGGTTTCAATACTTGGTTCAATTGTGTTCTATTTCAGCTTATTAGAAACCATGCCTATAGGAAATTGTATGATTCAATATGCGTTTACATGCTTCCCTATTCACAAATCATAGAGATCATGTCTATAGGATCTAAAATCGGATTAAATTGTAGAAAGCATGCCTATAGGTTTAAATCAGTTTAATTATCATCTTGCTCGTTTATTCAGGAGTTCTCGACACTGTGTCATTATTATCACTAGAAAATATGCATATAGGACTAAATAAGTAATTCTAAATATCCTTACGTGATTACCATTATTTATTATTGAGTAGAACACCTAGACATCACGCTTATAGATTTAATCCCCTTATGCTTAAAATCAGTAGGCAAATTATGTAGGTTTCTGAAAATCGTATTTAGGAAATGGCTTTTACGTGTAGCTGTCTGCTCATTAATTTGGTATCACATAGAGATCCCGCCTATATGATTCTGCAACCTTAACTCATTAAAATCTGTCAATGTTAATCAGTTTGGCGTGCATTTATTGTCTAAATGCGAAGGTTAACTTGAGCCCTTATTTGCTTATATGTGAAAGTCCTAAATATTTTACTTGTCGCCTAGTATTTTTCCTTTTGAGCAACCTAAGTTAAAGTCTAGAACCACTCTGAAATAGAGGTCCAAATGCCTCCTGGACCATAGGCATGGGACAGGTAGTGCACGCATAGAGTACGACTTAGAATTGACTAGTGCGCTTTAGGTAAACAACTTAAAGATAGTAATCGGGTAGCAGGAGATGATAGTCTGTGCTCACTGAATAATATGAGTAACACCCCATCTTGAGGGAGTTACGAAGTATTATTTATGTTGCACGGGGTGATTTATTAGGCTAAAAAACTTAGGACCCCCCCCCCACCTTTGTTTAAAGTTAATCATTTTATTTGCCCAAATTGCTTCCCTTCTCTTAGACTAATTCATATAATTCGAGTTCAGCCGGGACCCACTGTTGTGGACCTCGAGGAGTACCTAACACCTTCTCCTCAAGGTAATTTGAGCCCTTACCCGATCTTTGGTGACGCAAACTGGTTAATCCAGAGTTATTTGCAAAATAGGTGCCCTAACGCACCTTAATCCGTTAGGTGACGACTCTTCTCTTTTAATTACCTTCCTTTAAAAGAGTTGTCATGACGTCGAAGCCCGATTTCGCGAGAAATAAGGAGCGCGACAGCAAGGTGACTCTGCTGGGGATATTGTTTTGGCTCTTACCATAGCGAAC
The DNA here is from genome assembly GCF_000715075.1 of Nicotiana tabacum. NCBI lineage: Eukaryota > Viridiplantae > Streptophyta > Magnoliopsida > Solanales > Solanaceae > Nicotiana > Nicotiana tabacum. The sequence goes on from NC_134098.1 coordinate 15,263,409, forward strand.
TTGGTCTATATGAATTAGTCTTCTTTGATGAATATGTTTCCTTGTTCTTTATCGTTACATGAACATCCCGCTTCTATTTTCCCTTTTTATGGCTACATGCACACACTTTCCCCTATTTCCCTCTATTTTGAATTTGTTTGCAAATCTTTGATTAATTTGGTTACAATATGCGTTTTACTTTATTTCCTAGTCATGTTCACCTGCTCCGAATCATTTTTAAATTTGCTACATCATATCTCTCTCCCTACCCCTACCCCCTTTGCTTGCTTTATTACAATTCTTTCATATTGCGCGAACTAACTTCTTCCTTGTTTTTCTTTCTTTTTATGTCTTTACGTTTCATTTAATACTGCATTTACCGTCTTCATCACGCAAAATACTTGACAATGTGTTGTTTTGTCTTTGCATAAAGCATGCTCCATATCATATTCCACTCGTGCGTAACTAATACCATAGCAGCACTTAATGAGTGTCCGCGCTCTTCCTAAATCACCCTTTAAATTTGGAAAGGCTTATTTGCGGTAAAACTAGTCGATCAACGGTGTAATCGACGGTTCCGTGCCTTCCCCTCTCAAGTTGTCTACTTGAGGGTACCGGTCTAGACTCTTCTAGAAATCCCCACTCATATATTAACTATGCATGCATCATGTCTAAACCTAGTATGGGTTAGAACGCTGTCCGCGTAATAACTCTTTAAGGCAAGCCTTGTCCAAAACCCACCGGGATTTCCTTAAATCCTAATGGGTACGATCATGATATGTGCATTATTTGGAGAAAACGTGCCGATATGCTAATCATTAATGTGTAAATAGTCGAATCCGGAGGGGAAAGGGCCAACTTTATTTGTTTTGCAGAAATGAGACACGAAGTCCCCAGGTTCGGCATGATTTGAAATATCCCACCTTTGTTGCTAGATTGGTGGGAAAATCTCTCGCCGAGCGACAAACACTATGTGAAAAGAGTCCTCGGGAATTTACCTTCTTTGTTAGATATTCAGCCGAACAATGTGTTAATTGAGGCTGCCACCATGTTCTGGGATGAGAAGAGGGCCGTCTTCAGTTTTGGTGATATAGAAATGACTCCCCTTCTAGAGGAAATAGGAGGCTTCGCTGGGCTCCCATGGGATAGCCCTGGCTTGTTGGTACCGAAAAACCGTACTTCTTGAGGTTTCCTAAAAATGATAGGTTTCAGGAAAAATGATGAGTTAGTCTGTCTGAAGAAATCTTACATACCATTCAACTTCCTTTACGAGCGTTATGGTCACATCAAGTCATATCACCTTTACCATGATGAATTTGCCATCACTTCTTTGGGTTGGACTCACCGCCAGGTTTTTGTATTCATTGTCCATTTTCTAGGGATGCTGATATTCCCGATACAAGGAGAAAGGATCCACACTCGCCTAGATATGGTCACTAAGACCCTAATGGAAGGAATTGGGGGGCAAAGTTACACTATTGTCCCAATGATCGTGGCTGAGATGTACCGAGCCTTAGACCGTTGCAAAAAGAGATATAGGCATTTCGAGGGTTGCAATCTGTTGCTGCAAATATGGTTGTTGGAACACCTTCAGAGAGGACAATACCGTCAAGAATTTTCGCAATGACCATGGAATGACCACATAGCTTATCACCATCCGAAGAGAATGACTTTTATCCCAGACAAGTTTGCACAACCGGGAAACGTTGTGAGCTGGGTACATTTCTTTAGCAATTTGACTGATGACAAGATACATTGGATGTTCGAGTGGTTCCCTAGCAGTGAATTCATCATCAGGTCGAGAGATGTTCCTCATCTAGTGCTAATCGGATTAAGGGGAATCTATCCTTATGCTCCTATCAGAGTCATGAGGCAAGCTGGGAGAAAACAGGTTATACCACGAGTTTCCAAAATGGTTCATTACAAAGCAGATTTCCAAGGGAATGTCATCCCATTCAAGCCACATGTGGCATCAAAAGATTATTGTGGAGAAAGATACCATTGAGCCAGACAGGTATCATGCCGGCCATGTGTACTTCTACTCATCATGGTTGGTCGATGACATAGCAGGAGAGGTCAAACCAGGGGTTGATTTGAGAAATTGGGTCATAGACGACGCTGCTGAAGCACAAGTCAAATACAGGAGGTTGCGCAAAAGGGTCTTTGAATCTGAGTCTAGGCATTTGGAACAACATAAAGTGGACATGGAAGCAATCAATGAATGGAGGGGAATCTCTACTAAATCAACAAAAAGGTTGGAGTATTTGGAGCAGGGTTTGATGGAACTTGAGGGAAAGATGAGGAAAAAGGTCTCGGATTGTTAGAATGCAGAGGGAAATGAAAGAGGACATCTAGCAAGGGCGTATCTCCTATTGGACATGCGCGACCTGGGGAATGGGATTGGTGGGGCTAAGAAGGCCAAGCTTGGAGAAGGTCCCTCTGGGACCAAGTAGATTAGGGGTGATGTTTTCTAGATTCATTTTAGAATTTGATTGTAGTAAGGCAAATGCCACTAGTGACTCTTTATAATTATTGTCGTTTTAGTAGATATTTGGTCTATTTATCATATTAATGAAATGATGCAGTTATCGGCATTGAGTTTTCTCTAAAGCTATATGTTGCTAGTCCTACCTCGGGCACGATGAGGTCCCCAAATTAGGATGCGAATTCCGCAATACGTCTTTAAATATCATAAATATCCTTTTAATACTCTTTATTGACTTGTTTACCTTTTGTTTTTCTTCTTTTTATTTGTTTATTCACATCCTCTAAGGTTGGTTTGTGCATACTGGCATCATCGACATATCATACCAGATCTAGAGGTCCTCCACCTCCTCCTCCTCCAAGTGATCCTAAGAACAAAGGAAAGGCTAAGATGGATGATCTGAGCGGTATCAGGAAAGACAACGCTACACATGTAAAGAATGTTGAGACTTCGGATGGTCGGAGTACTCCGGCACAGAACGACTTTGTTTTGCGATTAGAGCAAAAGATACTGGAGTTACAAGGGGAACTTGAATAGGTCCGTAACTTGGCAAACCTTTCCCTTACCCTGAATGTTCCCGACATCAACCAACAAAACGCCCAAAACTCAACACCTCCTCAAATCACACAAAACCAGCACCTGCAAAATCCTCCCGCACCTTATCAATACGCCACGCCTCCCCAAAATCCTAATCCTCCACCAGCACCAACTCCTCCACAGCATCATCATCATCCGACCCAGTACCCACAAACTACCACATATCACATTCCTCATAATGCACCACAACCTACTCCTGACCCGCAAAACTTAACCAATGACCACCATTACGCCCAGATTCTCGGAATCCACCAAAGCAATCCCATATATGTGGAAACCTTACCCCACACCCCATAAAAGACCCAATACATACCCGAATCCGCCGAGAAGGACCTGCTTATCAAGAATATGGAAGAGGAACTCAAGAAACTTATCGGCAGGGTTCAAAATGCCGAAGGAGGAAAAGGCGTTGAGGCTTTGAATTATGAAGATTTGTGTATTCAGCCAGATGTAGAACTTCCAGAGGGTTACAAATCTCCTAAGTTTGAAATGTTCGACGGAACTGGTGATCTAAAGGTGCACTTGAAAACATATTGTGACAAGCTTGTAGGAGATGGCAGGGATGAAAGAATCCGCATGAAGCTGTTCATGAGAAGCCTCACTAGAGACGCCCTATCTTGGTATATCAGTCATAACCCAAAGAAATGGGTTAATTGGGTAAGCATGGCATCGGATTTCATGGATCAGTTCAGGTTTAACACAGAAAATGCACCAGGCATTTTCTACATTCAAAATCTCAAGAAGAAGCCAACGAAAACTTTTTGCGAGTATGCTACTCGGTGGAGGTATGAAGCTGCAAAAGTAAGGCCAGCGCTGGAAGAAGAACAGATGAATAAGTTCTTCGTTAGAGCTCAGGATCCGCAATACTACGAAAGATTGATGGTTATTGAAAACCAAAAATTTTCTGATATCATCAAGTTGGGAGAGAGAATAGAAGAAGGGATCAAAAGCGGAATGGTGATAAATTTTGAAGCACTCCAAGCCACAAATAAGGCCCTGCAGTCAGGAGGTATCTCCAAGAAGAAAGAAGTAGGTGCAGTAATGGTAGCCCAAGGTCCGAAGTCTCCTCTCACATACCAAACACCTCCACCCACATATCAGCCTTCACCTCCCAGATACCAACAACCTGCCACCACTTACCATACCTATAACACCCAACCCGCATACTACCACTCACCACCAGCCTGCCAAAACTACCAAAAACCTAGACCAAATTTCGACCGCAGACCACCCAGACAATACACCCCAATTGCTGAACCTGTAGATCAATTGTACGAGAGACTGAAGGTTGCCGGTTGTATCACTCCCATTCTCATTGTCGCCATGGAAAATTCCTCTCAATGGGTCAATCTAAATAAGACATGTGCCTATCACTCAGGCATGAAAGGTCATACTATTGATGAGTGTCGTACTTTGAAGGATAAGATTTAGACATTAATTGACACCAAAGTCATACAGGCAAATGAGGCTGGACCCAATGTCCGTAATAATCCTCTCCCGGATCACAGGGGCGGAGGGGTAAACATGATAGAGACCGATGAAGAATGGGACTCAGAGGGGTCAATTGGACTCATTCGAGAAGAGGATAATCCTGAAACATCTCCTGTCACTCTCATACCTATCATGGTACAAACTCAGGCACTAATAGAAGTTGAGGTAGTTGCACCAACTCCGTTTGAGATTGAAGTAACAACACCCTTCACCGTAATGGTAGCACCTACACTGTCTTATAAGTCTAATGCTATACCATGGGATTATGCTGCGGAAGAAAGAAGGAAAGGAAAGGGGAAAATGGAAGAAACTGGTGCAGCATAAGGTATGACCAGAACTGGTAGGGTTTACACTCCCGAGCATTTGGGGGGAGCAAGTAAAGAAGCCGCTTCCAGGCAGCCCATCATTGAAACCGTCCCGGATGATCTTTGGAGAAAGGTGCAAGCAAGGGAGTATTCTGTGGTTGATCATTTGAACAAAACCCCTACTCAGATATTCATTCTATCACTACTGCAGAATTCTGAGGCACAAAGGAACGCGTTGATGAAAGTGTTGAATGAGGCTTATGTACCCAACAACATTACCAGTGGAGAGATGGCCAATATGATAGGACAAGTGTTGGAAAGCCACAAGATCACTTTTTATGAAGATGAGCTACCACCAGAAGGACTAAGTCATAACAGGGCATTGTATATCATAGTGCAGTTTGAGGGTAATTTCATTGCGAGAGTCCAGATAGATGGGGGTTCGAGTCTTAACATATGTCCACTAACTACTCTGAAAATATTGGGTAAAGGCCTACACGAGATACGAGCAGGAAGTATGAATGTGAAATCATTTGATGGGTCTCAAAGGGCCACAATTGTTGAAACCAACCTCATCCTACCGATAGGCCCAACCTGGTTTGATGTTGAGTTTCAAGTGTTGGACATATATGCTACCTACAACCTATTGTTGGGACGACCTTGGATACATACCGTTGGGGCTGTAGCTTCTACTCTATATCAGGTCATGAAGTTTGAGTGGAACCATCAGGAAGTGATCATCCATGGGGACAGAAGTAATCCCATTTACACTAGTCAAACTGTTCCGGTCATCGAGAATAGAAGGAAGTTGGGGGGAGAAACATACTATCGCATCGAGCGCATCAATACAATTAAAAAGGCAAATGGTGAAGCAGTAAGATAGAAGGCATATTGGCATGGACAGGGTATGAGCATGGCAAAGGTCTCGGTAAGAATCTCTAGTGGATCACCAAACCAATACAGCTAAAGCATCATGACACAACCTTTGGGCTTGGGTATGAATACACCTGGCACGAGTATCAGAATTGGTCGCTACCATGGCGTGGTACTTATTACCCCCTAGAGAAACCAGTACCACATTTGAGCTAGTCATTTCATCAAGTTGACATAATATGGGAGTCCAAAGAAGATGAAGTTCTAGCCGGTATAAGGAATCTGTTTCTGGATGATGAAGACATGGATTGTAGTGCGATAGGCTAGGAGGAGGAGGAGGAGGAGGAAGGCCTCATTATTCAGACCGTGGAGAAGGGAGCTGTTCTCAAGAACTGGACTGCTGCACCATCAAGGGCCCATCGAGTTCCTGGGTAGCCTGGCAATTAGCATCATTTATTTTAAAAGCAATTTTTATGAGCATTTAAGACATTTTCAGTATTTTGTTTTAAGCATGTTTTGTTTTGAAATAATTGCTCGAGTCATCGAGCTGTACCTGTTTGACGTTTTCAAGATTTATCTAAATGCATTGTTGTTTTTAGTATTTATTATTATTCTTTATGTTTTTTCTCTACAACATTATTACTACCTATCCCTATGAACTTACGACTGTGACATGTAATGAGACAACGCAACATAAGGATAATGATTCAGAGGATCTCGAAGAGGATATAATACCCGAGGAAATTATCAGAGAAGTGGAAAACTTTGAAAACAAGCCTAAGTCCAATTTGGATGAGACTTAAATAGTTAATCTATAAGACTCCGAAATAGTCAAGGAAACACGTGTAAGCATTCACCTGTCACCATCAGAGAAAGAAGAATACACTCGTTTCCTGAAGGAATATGAGGATATCTTTGCATGGTCCTATGATGATATGACCGGTTTGAGCACGTCTATAGTGGCTCATAAACTACCTACCAACCCAATGTGTCCGCCGGTAAAGCAGAAGCTCAGAAAGTTCAAGCCAGATATGAGTTTGAAAATCAAAGAAGAAGTCACCAAGAAGATCAAAGCTAAGGTTCTCAGAGTGGTTGAATATCCAACTTGGTTGGATAACATCGTGCCAGTTCCGAAGAAGGATGGGAAAGTCAGAGTATGCGTCGATTATCGGGACCTAAACAAAGCAAGTCCCAAAGATGATTTCCCATTACCCAACATACATATACTGATCAACAACTGCACCAAGCATGAACTCCAATCCTTTGTGGATTGCTTCGCGGGATATCATCAGATCTGGATGGATGAAGAGGATGCCGAAAAGACAGCTTTTATCATACCATGGGGGGTGTGCTACTATAAAATAATGTCATTTGGTCTGAAGACTGTTGGGGCCACTTATATGAGGTCCATGACAACTATTTTCCATGACATGATACACAAGGAGATAAAGGTATTTGTGGATGACATCATCATCAAATCCAAGAAAAGTACAGATCACATAGCAGACTTGAGAAAATTCTTTGATCGGCTTCGGAGGTACAATTTGAAATTGAATCCTGCAAAATGTGCCTTCGGGGTCCCCGCAGGAAAATTATTAGGATTCATCGTCAGCCACGGAGGAATTGAGCTAGACCCATCAAAGGTCAAGGCTATCCAGGATTTGCCACCTCCAAAGAATAAGAAAGACGTGATGAACTTCTTGGGACGTCTTAATTACATCAGCCGCTTTATAGCAGAATCAACCGTGATCTGTGAGCCGATTTTCAAAATGTTAAAGAAGGATGCCGTAACCAATTGGACTAAAGACTACCAGAACGCTTTTGACAGAATCAAAGAATATTTGTCCACACCGCCAGTCCTAGTCCCGCCAGGACCTAGTAGACCACTGCTACTCTATCTCTTTGTATTAGATGGGGCTTTCGGTTGTGTTTTGGGACAACACGATGAGACAGGAAGGAAAGAACAAGCCATATACTATCTGAGTAAGAAGTTCACACCCTACGAAGCACGATATTCTTTGCTGGAATGCACCTGCTGTGCTTTGACCCGGATAGCCCAGAAACTAAGGCACTACTCTTGTGCCTATACCGCATATCTCATATCAAGGATGGATCCTCTGAAGTACATCTTCCAGAAACCCATGCCTACAGGGAAGCTGGAAAAATGGCAGATATTGTTGAATGAATTCGACATCGTCTATGTGACTCAGAAGGCGGTTAAAGGACAAGCATTAGCGGATCATCTTGCGGAAAATCCTGTAGGAGGAGAATACGAACCACTAAAAATGTATTTTCCTGATGAAGAAGTATCATTCGTAGGAGAAGATATCACCGAAGCCTACGACGGGTGGAGAATGTTTTTTGATGGAGCCGCAAACTTCAAAGGAGTGGGTATTGGAGCCGTTTTGGTGTCAGAACCAGGTCAACATTATCCGGTATCCGCAAAACTCAGATTTCCGTGCACCAATAATATGGCAGAATATAAGGCTTGCATATTGGGGCTCAATTTGGCCATTGACACGAATATCCAGGAATTACTAGTAATTGGTGATTCAGATCTTCTGGTACATCAGGTGTAGGGAGAATGGGCTACAAAGAATACCAAGATATTACCATATCTATATCATGTGCAAGATATTATGATGAGGTTCACGAAGATAGAGTTTAGACATGTCCAGAGAATCCATAATGAGTTCGCAGACGCATTGGCCACTATGTCCTCCATGATACAGCATCCGGACAAGAATTTCATTGACCCCATTCCGGTAAGGATTCATAATCAGCCAGCTTACTGCGCTCATGTTGAAGAAGAAGCAGACGGGAATCCATGGTTCCATGATATCAAGGAGTACTTGGCAAAAGGAGAGTACCCGGAGCATGCAAATCATACTAAAAAATGCACGCTCCAAAGGTTGTCCAACCATTTATTACAAAGTGGAGGAATTATGTACAGAATGACTCCAGACTTAGGATTATTACGGTGTGTTGACGCAAAGGAAGCTTCCAAACTGCTCGAAGAGATACACTCTGGAACTTGCGGACCACATATAAATGGTTTCGTTTTAGCCAAGAAGGTACTGACGGCAGGTTGGATGACTATGGAAACAGACTGCATCAGGTATGTCCAGAAATGTCATCAGTGCCGAATAGACGCAGATATGATACGGGTGCCGCAAAATAAACTCAATGCAATGAGTGCACCTTGGCCTTTTGCCGCTTGGGGAATGGACGTCATTGGACCAATCGAGCCCGCCGCTTCAAACGGGCACAGGTTCATTTTAGTGGCCATAGAATACTTCACAAAATGGGTCGAAGCTGCATCCTACGAAGCTGTAACCAAGAAAGTCGTCGCAGATTTTGTCAGAGATCGTATTGTTTTCCGATTCGGGGTTCCAGAGTCCATCATCACCGACAACGCCGCCTATCTCAACAGTGACCTAATAAAACCTATGTGCGAGACCTTCAAAATCAAGCACAAGAATTCCACAGCATACGGGCCTCAAATGAATGGAGCCGTGGAGGCCGCAAACAAGAATATCAAGAAAATACCGAGGAAGATGGTAGACAACCACAAGCAATGGCACGAGAGGTTACCATTTGCCTTATTGGGGTACCGGACCACAGTCCGCACAGCAACCGGGGCAACTCCCTATTTTCTAGTCTACGGTACCGAAGCTATCATTCACGCCAAGGTTGAAATTCCTTCTTTAAGAATTATACAAGAAGCTGAACTCAGTAATGCAGAATGGATAATAAGCCACTATGAATAATTAGCTCTCATTGACGGGAAAAGAATGAATGCAGTATGTCATGGTCAACTCTATCAGAATAGGATGTCCAGAGCTTTCAACAAAAGGGTCAAACCTAGACAGTTTGCACCGGGGCAGCTGGTACTGAAGCGGATCTTCCCGCATCAAGATGAAGCCAAAGGGAAATTTTTGCCTAATTGGCAAGGGCCCTACATGGCTCACCGAGTACTAACAGGAGGAGCACTCATACTCCCAGAAATGGATGGAGAGATTTGGCCAAAGCCTATCAATTCAGACGCAGTCAAAAGATATTATATTTAGATTGTTTGCATTTCTTCATCTGATGTAATTGAACTATGCTTGACCTGATTCCCGTTTACGAGGGGATACGTAGGCAGCCCTGTGGGTTTGGTCACAATTCAATAAAATTCTCATTTTCCCCACAGTCAAAAACTGGGGAAGAATTTTGAGGAGGACCCTCAAAATCCCGGGGCAAGCTCAGCCAATGGCACCGTGTGCTGAATATCTAGAAAATCGTCTGAATAACTGGGGAAGAATTTTGAGGAGGACCATCAAAATTCTATGGCAAGAAGGTTGCAATGTCTCTGATAATGTCACAGTTACCGGTTCATCTAATTTATTTAATATTATTGTGTTTTAAATAACTATGCACACATATTTTTCGGAAAGCTTTATTTTTAGCCAGATGCTACCCATGGTAACTCGAGCAGGATTTCAATGCAAAGCAAAGCAAAGCAAGCAGGCGGAGGCACAAACTGACCTACCGTAAAACTCACAATTTTCCTTTGGATACAGGAACAAAGAATAGCCACGAGTACGTGCACACCTTAGAATCACTATCTTCATAACAACTAAGCTACCGAACACAAACATATCTCCAGCTAAGAAATACTCTGCTATCACTTATTATCTATTCGTTGCATGAGACTAAGCATTGTCTACATTTTGCACATGGCTAGGCTCTGCCTCCTTAATTGCACAAGGCTAAGCTCTGCCTTTCCTATCGCATGAGACTAAGCATTGTCTCCCATCATGCATGAGGCTAAGCCCTGCCTCCTCAATTGCACAAGGCTAAGCTCTGCCTTTCCTATTGCATGAGACTAAGCATTGTCTCCCATCTTGCATGAGGCTAAGCCTTGCCTCCTCAATTGCACAAGGCTAAGCTCTGCCTTTCCTATTGCATGAGACTAAGCATTGTCTCCATTTTGCATGAGGCTAAGCTCTGCCTCCTTAATTGCACATGGCTAAGCTCTGCCTTTCCTATTGCATGAGACTAAGCATTGTCTCCCATCTTGCATGAGGCCAAGCCCTGCCTCCTCAATTGCACAAGGCTAAGCTCTGCCTTTCCTATTGCATGAGACTAAGCATTGTCTCCCATCTTGCATGAGGCTAAGCCCTGCCTCCTTAATTGCATAAGGCTAAGCTCTGCCTTTCCTATTGCACGAGACTAAGCATTGTCTCCATTTTGCATGAGGCTAAGCCCTGCCTCCTCAATTGCATAAAGCTAAGCTCTGCCTTCCCAATGCACGAGACTAAGCATTGTCTTCCAATCTTGCACGAGATTAAGCATTGTCTCCCATCTTGCATGAGGCTAAGCCCTGCCTCCTTAATTGCATAAGGCTAAGCTCTGCCTTCCCAATGCACGAGACTAAGCATTGTCTCCAATCCTACATGAGACTAAGCATTGTCTCCAACCTTGCACAAGACTAAGCATTGTCTCCAATCTTGCACAAGACTAAGCATTGTCTCTCCTTGCATAACCACAAATGTTGTGCTATTCAAAACCTTACATTATTCTCTTCTCTCGGGGCTAAGCTCTGCCCCTGGTTCTACACAAGACTAAACTTTGTCTTGTTTCATCTCAAGCATCATGTCTTTGCATCTCATGGGCTGAAGCATAGCCAAATTTTCCGAAGGCGTCATAGTCCGAAGGCATCATCCTCATAGCCGGAAGACACCATGCCATGGCCCGAGGATTTCTCAATATTGCACATCATTATTCAAAAGAATCATAGTTTGGAGGCACCATCTTCATAGCCCAAGAACATCATTTCATGGCCTGCGAATCCTCTATCTCACAATTCATGGCCTGGGACATCACGGTCTAAGGACATCATCCTCACCGTCCAAAGACGATCTCCATAGTCCAGAGGGAATTTGCATCATGCTTAAATTTATGCAATACTCTATATGTATTTTTATGCATCGTATTTTGAGTTTGCAGGTGATCCAAGAAGTAACCGTTCTCTTAACTGGAGCAATCATAGCTCCGGTTTTCATTCAACGTTCATGTCCAGCAATTATTTCAAACGTAACCAACCACCGTCTGTTACCCATTTCCATATGATAACCATTCAAATATCCATAACCATTACCAGATACATCCGTTTACAATCCCGATATCATCCTATCCAAAATATCTTGTCCCTTCTTACAACAATTCCATCGGCTTATTCCACTGTTGGATCCAAAACTACACATGGCCTGATTTCTGTAAAACCAGGGATATGTAGGCAGCTCAAAAACCAGGGTCCGGCCTATATTTTTTAAAATCACCCCGTTCGGTCTAAAATTGATCATCATTTCTTTACCCGACAACTCTTTCATCCTTTCCGAGTAAAGAGGGGCAGTTGTTGATATATATATATATATATATATATATATATATATATATATATATATATATATATATACACACACACACACACACACACACACACACACACACACACACACACACACTTCAAAATAGCACATATGCATCATCATTTGATTTACAAGCTTACACAAGTATTTTCATAATTTTCCATAATTTTTAAAGACTTTAAATCAATTTATTTCTACATTTTATTATATAAATATCCAATAATTACCCTACGAATTATTTTTATGATGATTTAATCATCTAAACTTATCATTTATACCAATATGAGGTTTTAAATATTTTCAGTGCATTAATCATAATTACATTTACATTTTTAGGGCCAAATTGCATATTTTGCAATAATAGCACATATGCATATATAATTATATTATTCATATAGAAAATGACTTTTTATATTTTTATAATATTAAATAATTATTGTTAATAATTTTCACTCATAAATGATATTTGTTTTATTTATTAATTATTTTATAAATTATTTATTTATTTATTAAATAGTGGGTATTTAAAATCTAGCCTTAAAATCCCCTATTTTCGGATTTAACCCAACACCCTTACACCAGCCCAATGCCCTTGGCCCAAGACCCATTAGCCCAATCCCCATACCCATTTAAACACCCGACCCAGGACCTCTTTAAATCGTGACCGTTGATCTCTAAGATCAACGGTCCATGTTACACCCTCCCCTTTAAACCAACCTAAACCCCTAACCCTAATCATTCTATACCGCCTCGCCGCCCTGGAATTCCCTCGTATCTCATCTCTCATGAACCCTAGCCGTCCTTCCTATCAAACCCCCCCTAAATCTGACCCCAAAACGGAATCCACCATGGATTCCCTTACCTTATTTACCTCTCCTCACTACTGGCCACTCGTCTATGATCTTACTCAGTTGCTTGTCTAACATGGCAAGAAAATCTTGCCAAAATCGAACCAAATCGGTACACACCTCTAATTTCTGTGGCTATTCCATCTATGTTCATCATTGATTCTTTGTGAGTAACGAGTATTCTTCATATCTATTGATGATTCTTACCTACCCCAAATTAGGGTTTTCAAACCCTTTCAATCGGACCAAAATATGTCTGATTTTCTGATTTTTAATGTTATTCCGCTTCTATTCATCTTATTTTGTGCGATTTTTACTTTATTTTCCACTAATTTCACACTTTTCCTAAAACTAGGGTTTGAAACTTTCTCCTTTTCTTACCGATTCTGGTGAATCTTTCCTTTTTGTGTTCGATTACTTTCTTTCCTTATTTTTTCCTGATTTTTACTTTAATATTTGTTTAAATATTCTGAATAATTTTTGTTTTGGTATTACATTTTGAATAACTTTTGTTTCTGTGTCCTTTAAAGTCTGCCTTAATAAGTCTGAACGATTTGTGTTTTGGTATGTCTGTGTATTTACCTTAAAAATTATGAATAATCTCGGGTATTTCCCTGATTTGCTGAATCCCTTTATTTGTGCCCTAAAATACCTATAACTGATTCTGAAATATTTTGTTGCATATGACTGATTTGTTTCCAAGTTTATGTGCAGATTTCTATCACTATATATACTCTTCCCTTATTCTTTTTTAAAAGGACCTTCGACTACTTTCTGAATTCACTATAGACTTACTAGACCTAAGGTTATTCTGATTTTGCATTCTATACTCTAACTTTGGCCGGCTAGAAGCCAAGTCCAGTCAGCTCTGAAATCTTGCTATATACTGTGGACTTCCATAGTTTGTGCATTTGTTTCGCTTAACTGGAGAGTCACCTAACTTTTGCACTTTCATTCTTACATGTCCCTGATTTGTATATGTGGTTACTACTGAATTTGTTATTCAATATGCTTTGGAAAGGTGTTTAAGTATAACTCTATCAAATCTGTATGTCTTAGTCCCTTTAACACTTAATTGCTCATAATTTTACCTGTGCCGAAGTTATTTGAACTTATTTAAGGTCTATCCAGTTAGTGTATCAATCCCTGAATGCCTATGAACATGTTTATCCCCTTACCCCGAATCCCGGCAGTGAATGCCTCATATCTGTGACTCTTATTACTAGTTATAATCCGCCTCTTTTCTATTGTGCTAACATGTTCACTCGATCCCACACCCCCTCTAGTGTTTGTTGGTAATTTGGAATAGCTGTCTCATTATGTTCGAATTGCTGCTTTATCCTTTGATACAAACTGGATCATCTTTGGTTAGATCACTATAACAAAGTTACCTGCTACTTAAACATGATTTTCCTGAGTATGTGTGTCTTGACTTATGACTGTAAGCATGATGCCCTCCCCCTTTTATGATGTTGTTCTGGTTTTCTTGATAATAACACTAGGTTATGTACTTAACATGATTCAGCATGCTTTAACTCATTATACACCTATGACTTTGCCAAACTTGCAAACATGTTCTTTGCAAACTTTTAGCATGTGACTACTACTGTGCTGAGTTTGAAACCTGTTTATCAGTTTCATTAAACTAGTTTTTTTTAAGTTCTATTTAAGTGTCTGCTTGTTGACTCAATTTGGTCATGTCTGTTTAAATCCTCAATTCCTGTCTTCTCAATTTTGGTCTTTCTTTCTCTATCACCTAAGCTCTTTTAAATCCTATTCTTAGCCAATGCTTCCCAAGTTCTGTCCTTTGGCCTCCCTAGTATGAGCACTGCTCAGGGTTCATTAGAGACCCTTGTGAACTCTGACACACTAGGATTTGGTACCCTAATCCCTCCTCTAAACTATTCTTGTTAACCACCCTAGTGTGAGCACTGCCCTGGGTTCTTGAAGCCGTTGGGAACTCTGACACACTAGGGCCTTGGTTCTATATGCTCAACTCTATCTTGTTCTCACTGGGTGAATCATTCGATTCCTGGCTGTTGTATGTCTATGAGTGTGTAACTTGGATACTGTTGTGATTTGTGAGAATTAAGGGCAGGCCTGTCCAGGTGTATTTTGGGCCTGCTATAGGCTCCCTATAGTTATTCTCCTATGTAATTCACGCTATTCATTCTGGGTCTGTAATAATTATTGTAATAACATTTGGGGTTTTAGTGAAATTGGGAAAGAGATTTTTATCTTATATTTGCAATAAATGGGGTAGAAATCCTGCCTATAGGTTCAATAATGTGTGTTTAGTTATCGTGTATTAGAAATCATGCCTATAGGTATCCTATTATGTTCAGTCATTATATGTTAGCAATCCTGCCTATGGTTTCAATACTTGGTTCAATTGTGTTCTATTTCTGCTTATTAGAAACCATGCCTATAGGGAATTGTATGATTCAATATGCGTTTATATGCTGCCCTATTTAACAAATTGTAGAGATCATGTCTATAGGATCTAAATCGGATTAAATTGTTGAAAGCATGCCTATAGGTCTGAATCAGTTTAATTATCATCTTGCTCGTTTATTCAGGAGTTCTCGACGCTTTGTCATTATTATCACTAGAAAATATGCTTATAGGACTAAATAAGTAATTCTGAATATCCTTACGTGATTACCATTATTTATTGTTGAGTAGAACACCTAGACATCATGCCTATAGGTTTAATTCCCTTATGCTTAAAATCAGTAGGCAAATTATGTAGGTTTAGGGAAATCATATTTAGGAAATGGCTTTTGCGTGTAGCTGTCTGCTCATTAATTTGGTATCACATAGAGATCCTGCCTATAGGATTCTGCAACCTTAACTCATTAAAATCTGTTAATGTTAATCAGTTTGGCGTGCATTTGTTGTCTAAATGCGAAGGCTAACTTGAGCCCTTATTTGCTTATATGTGAAAGTCCTAAATGTTTTGTTTGTCGCTTAGTATTTTCTCTTTTGAGCAACCTACGTTAAGGTCTAGAACCACCTTGAAATAGAGGTCCAAATGCCTCCTGGACCATAGGCATGGGACGGGTAGTGCACGCATAGAGTACGACTTAGAATTGATTAGTGCGCTTTAGGTAAACAACTTAAAGATAGTAATCGGGTAGCAGAAGATGATAGTCTGTGCTCGCTAAATAATATGAGTAACACCCTATCTTGAGGGAGTTACAAAGTATTATTTATGTTACACGGGGTTATCCTTTAGGCTAAAAAACTTAGGACCCCCCCCCCCCACCTTTGTTTAAAGTCAATCATTTAATTTGCCCAAATTGCTTCCCTTCTCTTATACTAATTCATATAATTCGAGTTCGGCCGGGACCCACCATTGTGGACCTCGAGGAGTTCCTAACACCTTCTCCTCAAAGTAATTTGAGCCCTTACCCGATCTTTGGTGACGCGAACTGGTTAATCCAGAGTTATTTATAAAATAGGTACTCTAACGCACCTTAATCTGTTAGGTGGCGACTCTTCTCTTTTAATTACCTTCCTTTAAAAGAGTTGTCACGACGTCGAAGCTTGATTTTACGAGAAAGAAGGGGCGCGACATCTGGTGTCACAAGTGCACATGCTACTAGGATAATACACATAAAGGTCTAAATAAAATTCAAGTTGTTTGAAAGATAAGATACAGCTAAGATAAGATAGAAGGGGACTTGAGAACTGCGGACGCTGTGCAGTTATACCTTAAGTCTCCTATGGATAGTTGAATCCGAGCAAGTCTATGGTACGCCGCTGAGACCAATTCCAAAAATCTGCACAAGAAGTGTAGAGTGTATTATCAGTATAACCGACCCCATGTATTGGTAAGTGCCGAGCCTAACCTCGACGAAGTAGTGACGAGACTATGACAAGACACGTACGTAAACCACCTGTACAAGTATATACAAATACAAAGTAACAATAATACAATAAATAATAATTTATAAATTGGGAGGGAACATGCGAATGGGAACGATATAATAATTTCAGCAGGAAAGGTATCACTTAGCAGCCATTTAATTTATCAACAATAAAATGAGTAATTGATAATATGAAAATGGCACGGCACCACCCTTCGTGCTTTTACTCTCATTTGGCACGGCATCACCCTTTGTGCTTTTACACTCACAAATGGCACGACAACACTCTTTGTGATTTTACACTCTTTCTTACCATGACAATGATATTATAAATAATAAAAATGACACTGCATCACCCTTCGTATTTTCACACTCTTTCTTATAATGAAAATAATAATATAAATTTGGAAGAGTATTTAAATGCGAGGATATGCACTTATCAATTAATTCAATACCAAAATACCGACTTCACCTTCCAAAATATTCAACAATAATTAAATGAATAATAATTTCATAAATAATGATCAAATAATCAATAAGAAACTTAAACAAGAATATCTTAATTAAATATGCAATTATTCATAGTAAGCAAATTCCACCCGCATGCTTTGACTCAACCATAACGCATAAGTACTCGTCAACTCACATATACGTTGTACCCGCACATTAAATCACTTAACAAATGGACAAATAAGTTCTACTCCCTCAAGTCAAGGTTAACCACGACACTTACCTCGCTTTGTAACCAAATTCAAGAATCCAATAAACCCTTGCCACGCGAATTCGTGCCCAAAATCCTCAAATCTAGTCATAAACAATTCAATATACTCAATACAAATCGTAGGAATTAATTCCATATGAATTTACAAATTTTTCGGATAAAAATTCAAAATTTATTTTAACAATCAACAGTGGGACTCACATCCCGAATCCCAGAAAAACTCGCGAAATCTGAACACCCGTTCCGATACGAGTTCAATCATACAAAAATTATCGAATTCCGACGTCGAATTGGCTTTCAAATCCTCAATTAAAGTTTTGTTTGAAGATATTTACCATTTTCAATCCAATCTTTACCCATTTAAACTCAATAATCTTCTCATAACTTTATTGGTACAAGCATGTATAACTAATATTCTCACATGCAAGAATCACACTCACAATCACCCATCTTTACCCAAACTCAAAATTGAAGAATATGGGTTAGAACCTTACCTCTTGGGTGAAGATCTTGTGATAATTCTTTGTTGGATTTCAAGGCTTGAACAAGATTTTTGATGAACAAAGCACTTGAGCTTCTTACTCTCTCTAAAACACTCTAACTTCTCTCTAAAATCATCAGATAATTGTCCCAAAATAAGTCCCAAAGCCTATTTATTAAAATGGGATCGGGTTATAAAAATAAAAAAATTAACCCTCCGAAATCGGGTCTACGATCGCATAATGAACCGCGGAATGGGTATGCGGGTCGCACAATGGTCGCAAAAATCGGTGCCCAGAACTGGGCTGTTCTGTCCATTCTGCGACCGGTTTGCGGTCGCAGAAGCAGTTTCGCGATCGCATAACTTTTCTGCGATCGCAGAATTGGTCGCAAAATCGCATTTTTCCAGTCTTTGGTAATTTGGTCATAACTTCTTGTAAGAGTGTCTAAATGATGAATGGTTTGAAGCGTTAGAAACTAGACTAAAATATTTGATAGGTAGATCATCACATAATTCCTTAGATACAGGTATATATGCTCGTTCAAAGTTTGGTCTTGTGCGTACCCATTTGAAACTTTAGTCTATTATGAAATTTTCCTACTTGACTTAGACTTAGGCCTCTCCTTAGACCTCACATCACTTATAATATACCCCGTACACTTGTTATTATATTCAATTGGTATCCATAATATTAATAGTCCTCAAATGAGAAGTAGAGTCCGCCCCCAAACACATAACATAACTTATATCTTCTTTCACCCATTTCAATTTCACGAATTTTCACTAACTCCCAAAATTTTCAAAAGTTTCGCCAGAGTTTCCTTTGTAACTGGGCCTATCCACCTGCCAGAGAATCTCAGAAACCAATCCTAACATCACATACATAGTCCAATCAACGTAACACAACATGAAAACAATACTGACGGTGGCATCATAAGCAATATATTACTAGAAAAGGAACGCCATTAACATCAACTATTTAGGTGATACATAACTCATAGCAGGTAAGCTCTCAACATCTTCATATAACACATAAATGAATGTTTAAATTAAAGATAATATTTTTAGGTCATCATAGGAATAGAGTGGTAAAACTGATGCAAACAGACATAAATATTGACAAAATTTGAGGAGTTAATTTTATCGGCGGTCATCCAACTTTGTGTTAATTACACAAAAGTCATTATTATTTTATTTGTCACACAAAAGTCATTTTACTTTGCTCCACTTATCACAAAAATTATTCTGGCCGGATTTTATAAAACTCTCACTTGAAAAGTGACGTGGCAGCCTTAATTAGTGTTTTGTATTGGTTAAGAAGGTTAAATATATAACTCATGTCTTGACCCATAAATACCTGAACCAGTTGCCCAAATGGAGCTCTGTTTTCTCCATACTCTGCGCCTGTTGTATGCCTTGACCCATTTATACTGCAACTTAAGCAAATTTCCAGTTCATTTAATGAAACTAATTAAAATGCAAAAATAGTATACCATAAACTACAAATAAAAAGGGACCAAATAAAGTGATACAATTTCATAACATTGCATTCTAATATATGTCAAAATGTTGGCTATTAAGCAAGACCAACCCAAACAAAATACTGCTTAATACGCCAACCCAAGCAGTTTTGGCTTAGTAAGCAAGACCAACCCAAAAATAATACTGCTTAATAGGCTAACACAAACACTTTGAATGAATCTCATAGTTGAAAATTACAAAGTGCACATTTTGTGCCATTCAAACTGTAAATTTAATAAAAAAACATTCCATAATTTTCAACTTCCTAGAGACCCTAGACTTCTTTCTAATCTCGGTAGTAACGTGCGACGATGATGGGAACAAAGAGTTCTCAAAGACTTGCTTAATTTATTCCTCGAAGAGGAGTCCATGATTTTCAAGGAATGTTCTTTGTTTGAACACATTGAGTCCTAAGTGAGGAAGTAACAAAGAGAGAGAATTGGGAGAATCAAATTTTAAGGGGAATGGGTGGGTCAAATTTTGTTTTATACTCGATATTTGGTCGGGTATAAATTATTTGGGTATAATGGGTCTAGTACATTAATCATATTTAATTAAGTAACTACACTAATTAAGGCTGCCACGTCACTTTTCAGGTGGGAGTTTTTAAATCCGGCCAAAATAATTTTTGTGATAACATGAGCAAAGTAAAATAATTTTTGTGTGACAAAATAAAAAATAATGACTTTTGTATAATGAATTCAAAAGTTGAATAACCATCCATAAAATTTACTCGAATTTGGGAAACTGTGTCTCAGGACACATTAATCAAAAACTGTTATAAATAATATTAAGAGTGAATGTCCATGTATTATGAAGTTACTTGGGAGCAAATTAGTTAGTCATAAACTAGTCTAGTTACTTGCTCACCAAGATTGGTTACTTGCTCACCAAGATTGGTTACTTGGCCACCAAGACTAGTTACTTGGTCACCAAACAACTCTATTATAAATAGGAGACTTCTCTATTCATTTGTATAACATCATCATCAAGAAAGGATCTAGTATTATCTCTCTAAATTCCTCTTGTTTTACTTTATTTCATATTATTCCATAACACTTTATGAGTACGAAGTTCTAGCCAGCTGAGTTGTTATGATGTTGCCAACGCCAGTAGTATTATTTAATGTTAATAATATGGTAAGAATGATGACCTGGTATAAGGTATACATTGCCAACATATATTCGGCCATCACGATTAGCCTATCAATTTTCAAGTTTCTTTACACTTTGCTATTTATGTTACCATACATGAACAAAATTGCTTTACGAAAAAGTTTTTCTTGAAAGTTCATCAAGTCATGCAAGGAGTTTTAGTGTAAAGAACAATAAATATTTTTCCTATAAAAAGTATTATGTTCCTATGTGTTAATATTAAGAAACACGAAGTGAAGATTTTTGAGAGAACATGTAATGACCCGACTTGTCATTTTAAGAATTAACGCCCCGTTCAATGACTTAAGGTCTCGAGCAACTTCGCAATATGTATTATGACCCGCGGGTGTGGCCGAGTTTGATTTACTGAAGATTCGGAATTAAATTAAAAGAAAAATCCTTAATTTGAAGCTTAAATGGAAAGAGTTGACCGGAGAGTTGACTTTTGAGCAAACGACTCTAGAATGGAATTTTGATGATGTCAATAGCTCCGTATGGTGATTTTGGACTTAGGAGCGTGTGCAAAAATATTTGGAGGTCCGTAGAGGAATTAAGCTTGAAATGCCGAAAGTTAAATTTTTGGGAAGTTTGACCAGAGAGTTGACTTTTAAGCAAACGACCCCAGAATAGAATTTCGAGGATGGCAATAGCTTCGTATGATAATTTCGAACTTAGGCGTATGTTCGTATTTGGATTTGGAAGCCCGTAGGACAATTCGATACATTTTGGCGAAAGTTGGAAAATATAAAATTTTGGAAAAGTCCGACCGAAAGATGAATTTTTGATAACGAGGTCGGATTTTGATTCCGGAAATGGGAATAGCTCCATTAAGTCAATTATGACTTGTGTGCAAAATTTGAAGTCATTCCGGATCGATTTGATACATTTCGGCATAAAAAATAGAAGTTGGAAGATTTAAAAACTTATAATTCAATTCGATGCGCGATTCATAATTTCGGCGTTGTTTGACGTTGTTTGAAGCCTCAACTAAGTTCGTATTGTATTTTGGGACATGTTGGTATATTTGGTTGAGGTTCCGAGGTCCTCGGGTGGATTTCGGAAGGTTAACGGATCAATTCGGACTTGAAGAAAAGCTACTGAAATTTCTGGGCAGCTGCTGTTTATTTTTGCAGGTGCGTAAACAGTAACTGCAGGTGCGTAAATAGTACCGCAAGTGCGTGAACAGTAACCGCAGATGTGAAACTGGGCAGAATTATAAGGACCAAAAATGGTTATTTTGGGGCATTTCGTTTTGGAATTTTTGGAGCTCGGATTTGGGAGATTCTGGAGGGATTCTTCACAAGCTTGGTTGGGGTAAGTGTTCTATATCCTAAAGTGTTTATATTTCATGAATCCATGATTATATTCATCATTTAATTCGGATTTAAATGGAACAAATCAAGATTTTTACAAAATCTTCCAAAAACGAAAATTTAAGATTTGGAGATCGAGTTGTTATTGGAATTCGATAAAATTGATACGGTTGAACTCGTATCGGAATGGCTGTTCGGATTTCATAAAAATTATGTCGGGTTCCGAGAAGCGAGTCCCGCGTTGACTTTTGTTGACTTTTTAGAATAAATTTTTAAGTCGACGTATTATTATCCGGAATTATTTTTGATGAATTTTAATGAAGTTATGCAATTAATTTGGATAGATTTGAGCGGTGCGGAGGTCAATTCAAGCAAGAAGGCGATTTTGGAATATCAGCATAACTTCAAAAAGGTAAGTGTATTGCTTAACCTCGAGTGGGGGAATTACCCCTTAGGCATTGAGTCTTATGTGCCATTTGTGAAATGTGAAAAGCCATGTACGCGAGGTGACGAGTACGTACCCGAGATTATACGTGCAAAATTCATTGAATTAAAGTATTAGGCATTATTGTGTAGTAAATTGAGAAATTATAGAAAATTATTAAATCATCTGTTTGCCATGCCTAAATCCTTATTGTTGAATTTGTTTTTATATGATAATTTGATGTGACTGTTACTTGAAATATTTATGAAATTTCGTGAGTATTGTTGGTTTAATATTTCTTGGAAATTAATTCTAATATGAATTTTCCTCCGCAAATAATTAATTAAATGAGTTTAAGAAGAGGTGTTTATATAATTATTAAAAATTTAAATTTAATGAAGACTTTGCTTTATGTTGAGTAATTTCTATCTCTATTAATTATTTTTGGGTGTTATATACATTGTGTGGAGCCTTGGACTATTTGTTATGAAATTAATTGATTTTGTTATATCTTTGGAATTTGGTTGTGGTCATTGGGCAAATTGTTATATGAATTAATTTTAATATGTTCATGTGATAATTTCCCGTGTAAATTGTTGTGTTGTGTGAGTTGTTATTTTGGGGAGATAAGGGTGGCATTCCACCATTGATATTATGTGGGTATAAAAGTGGCATTTCACTGTTGTGTTTGTTGGAATATTGTTTGGGCCGAGCGATAAGGGTGGCTATAGGAGAGATAAGGGTGGCAATAAGAGCGATAAGGGTGGCTATTGGTATTGTCTGGGCGGAGCGATAAGGGTGGCTATATGAGTGATAAGGGTGGCAATAGGAGCGATAAGGGTGGCTATTGCCAGGGACGATATGTGATGATGTGGGGTTGTGGTGTTGATGATTTTCTTGTGATGTTGTGATTTTCTTGTGTTTATTTTTATACCTTGTGCAATTTGTCTTGTTGTTGGTAAATCGATAACAATATGATTTATGTTGAAATTGAGAGCCTGTGGCTATTGCCATACGGATTATAAAATAAAATGTGAGCACGAGGTGCCGTGAGTAAATAATAATGATATTTGACACATGAATTGTCCGTGCAGTTGTGATATGAAATGAGGGCACAAGGTGCCGGAAAAATATGATGATTTAATTATGGGCACGAGGTGCCGTGAAAATATAAAAATGGGCTGAGACCCGTGTTTACGAAAAATATAAAAATGGGTTGAGACCCGTATTTTTATGATTATGAAATGAGGTATCACATGGTGACTTTTTAATTGAAAGAATTATATTCTGAATATTTATTTGGAAGGATTTTTAGTCAAAAAGAATTATATGAATGAATTGTATTTGAAAGATATTTATTTGAGGAAATTATATTTGAAAAGATTTATTGAAAGAATTATATTTGAAAAATAATTATTTGAGAAAACTACATTTGAAAGAGAGTTATTTGGAAGAATTATATGTGAAGGATATTTATTTGAAAAACTTGAATTAATTGGGCGTACATGTATTTATTAATTATTGAGTGATATTTATGGTATTCTGGTTGTCTTGCTGCGCATACCACTGGTTGTTTTATCCTGCCCTTATTGCTATTTGTTTCCTAGTTTTTTGTAGGTTATATTGCACATGTTATTAGACTAGTGAGTGTCTTGGCTGTACCTCGTCTCTACTCCATTGAGGTTAGTCTTGATACTTAATGGGTACCGACCGTGGTGTACTCATACTACACTTCTGCATATTTTGTGCAGAGCCAGTTATTGGAGATATCAGACTTGAGCAGAGTTAAAGCGGGATCGTAATAATTCAAGGTAGAGCTGTTTTGCCGTCGCAGTCCCTTGGAGTCTTTTCATTTCATTGTACTGTTAATTTGAAATCAAACAGTATTGTATATTCGGTTCTTGTGATCATTCCTTGTATTCAGTTCGAGTTCGTGACTCAGTACTACTAGTCTTGAGAAGTTGTATATTGTAATTATTTTCGCTGTTAGTTTCAAAAAAAAAAAATGGCTTCAAAATTTAATTGAAATTGGCTTACCTAGTCTTAGAGACTAAGTGCCATCACGACGCCTGTGGTGGGATTTTGGATCGTGACAAGTTGGTATCAGAGCTCTAGGTTCATAGGTTCTACGAGTCACGAACGAGTCTTACGGATCGGTACGGAGACGTCTGTACTTACCTTCGAGAGGTTACAGAACTGTTCGGAAATTTCCATTTCTTTCATTCCTGTCGTGCGAAATTTGTTGAATTTGGAATTTGAACCTTTGTATCTCCATTCTCTCACAGATGGTGAGGACACGTGCTACTGGGTTAGCTGAGCATGCATCCGCACATATTGCTAGAGCTACAAGAGGCCGGGGACGAGGTAGAGGTCGAGGAAGGGCACGTGCTGCGACTAGAGCACCTGTCAGAACAACAGTTGAGGAGCCACCAGTAGCTCCAGTTGGGGGACAGGTACCAGAAACACCTGTTGTTACCCCCGGACTTCAGGAGACCTTAGCACAGTTCCTGAATATGTTTGGTACTTTAACTCATGCGCGATTGATCTCTGTTGCACAAAATATTTTGTAGATTGGGGGAGTAGCTCAGACTCCTACTACAACTCCAGAGCAGCAGGTTCATGTTGGTCAGATTTTGGGTGCAATAACGGTACAACCTGTTATTCCGGTTCGGTCGGAGGTTAGGCCAGAGGCATCATAAGAAGAACAAAAAAGGCTTGAAAGGTTTAAGAGGTATAGTCCACCTACTTTCAGTGGCACATCTACAGAGGATGCTCAAGGATTTCTAGAAAATTGTCACCGTATTCTCCGCACCATGGGTATTGTGGAAGTGGGTTGAGTTACCTTTTGCTACATTTCAACTGTCAGGCACAGCGTATCGGTGGTGGCAGATCTATGAAGAAGGTAGACCGGCCGATGCAACACTACCAACTTGGGCTCAATTTTCGGAAATGTTCTTGAAAGAGTTTGTTCCCCAGACTCTCCGAGATGCGTGGGGCGCAGAGTTTGAACGGTTGCGTAAGACACTATGATAGTGTCAGAATATGCTATCAGGTTCAGTGAGTTAGTCCGTCATGCACCGATCTTGGTTCCTACAATCAGAGAATGGGTCTGCAGATTTATTGAGGGGCTCAATTATGATATTAAAATATGCATGGCTCGAGAATTGCAAACTGATACTCTATTTCAACAAGTAGTGGAGATTGCAAGGAAGACTGGGGGTGTTTTAGGTGAGGAAAGGGAGTCTAAGGAGGCCAAAAGGTCTCGAAGATCTGGAGGGTTCAGTGAATTTTACTCTTCAGCTAGGACCCATTATAGAGAAGGCTCGAGCAATCGGTCAGCTCAGTCCGCACATCAGATTACTCGGGGTGCTCCAGTTTACAGTGCACCACCGACACGAGATTTTTACAGTGGTTATTCCAATTATCTGGCACCGACTCAGTACGAGCAGCCGCTACCTCAGAGGGGTTGTTATGAGTATGGTGATACTAGGCACATCATGAGAGATTTTCCCATACTTGGGAGGGGTGGATTTCATCAGAGCACTCTAGCTACGAGCTTTATTTCAGTTAATACTCCACGTGCACAGTCAGCTAGGGGTGGAGGACATGCGGGTAGTGGGCGCCTAAGAGGTGGAGGCCCGACCCGTTGATATAATCTCTATGTTTTGGCTGAGGCCGATACCCCAAATAGTGTCATTATAGGTACGATCCCAAATTGTTATAAAATAATATTTTCCCTTAGTTTGATTCGGAACTGAATATTGAGGTGAGTCCTCCTATTATGCTCCGCTTATGGGTAAACTTCTTAATTTTGTGACCCACTTATATGTTATCCCTGTTGGGAGAATTGAGGATGTGAGCCTGTGTCTGTCATTTTTATTTTTGTGCACCATTGAGGGTTATAAGTCCAAAAGTAATTTTTATTATTCATCACAGTGGGTTTAATGTGTTTCGGAATAATTGATTCCAATTTTTATGAATTATATGCCCTACCGGTATGAGGTTTCATTATGTGTTGTGAAAACTGTTTATGAAATATATTAAACAAAAGAAAAGAAAGGAAATTGAAAATTTCATTTGGCACAATGCACAAAATACTTGTGATTCGGAGTTGAGGACGAGATCCTCGCATTTTTATATGATGTGAAATATTGAAATCGGGCTACAAGCCGTGGTGGAAGTTATGTAAGGACGATGTCCTTGTGGTGAAATTTTTATGAGTTTAAAGTTCTCAATTTGTGAAATTTAATTTGTACAATAATATTAATAGGGAGTCATGCCTGTTAGGCTTATTTGATAATTCTTGTATATTTTCTGTTCATATTCAGCCATTTTCGTGCTGTAAACATTGAGTTTTAGCCTATGAGGTGAGTGCCTAGGTGGCGTTAAATGTGACTCATTAATCCAAGTAAGTAATCATGAGGTCTTCATTCCTCACATTCTGTTGTCAGTATTGCGAAAATTCGAAACGAGGTGGTGGTTAATATGAGATTAATTGATAATGCTGGAATTAATTATGAACAACTTTTAAGACCAGAGATGTGGTGATGAGCATACATATGATGTGTTTCATGTCCTGATATCATTATGATAATGCAATGTTGAGATTAGTGTTATTGATATATACCTTGTGGTGTTTTGTTGGGTTGCAGATGTGTTGTAGGAGTTATTTTGGTGTTACTCTGGCAGGTGGTTAGGCCCAATTACAGGGGAGACTCTGCCGAATTTTCTGAAAAATTTGGGAGTTAGAAAAAAATTTGGGAGATTGATATGTGCGAAAGAAGAGATAAATTATGTTATGTGTTTGAGGGAGAATAATCCTAAGCGGGGAAGAATGTAACACCCTAGAAATTTTTTGAATTACTTCCACACTATCAAGAAAGTTGATGCGTGCGTAGACACGAGTTGCTATAGCCGGTTGAGACTAAAACCATGCGTTGTTGTGAAAATCAAGCCTTTTGAAAAGGTTTAGAGTGTAAGAAATTAGTCTTAAAGTTTACAAATATGGAAAACAAAAATCTCAAATGAGATGGTGTTGTCGGGCTTATCTCAAATGCGGTAGCGTGGAGTCAACCGTGAGTATATGTATAAAAGTAAAATCATCAATTTGGTAACCTCAGAATAATTCTTAGAACGTTCGAGGACGAACGTTTGTTTAAGAGGTGAAGAATGTAACGACCCGACTTGTCGTTTTAAGAATTAACACCTCATTCAGTGACTTAAGGTCTCGAGCAACTTCTCAATATGTATTATGACTTGCGGGTATGGTCGAATTTGATTTACTGAAGATTCAAAATTAAATTAAAAGAACAATCCTTAATTTGAAGCTTAAATGGAAAGAGTTGACATTAGAGTTGACTTTTGAGCAAACGACTCCAGAATGGAATTTTGACGATGTGAATAGCTCCGTATGGTAATTTTGGACTTAGGAGCGTGTCCGGAAAATTATTTGGAGGTCCGTAGTGAAATTAAGCTTGAAATGCCGAAAGTTGAAGTTTTCAAAAGATTGACCGGAGAGTTGACTTTTGAGCAAACGACCCCAGAATAGAATTTCGAGGATGGCAATAGCTTCGTATGATGATTTCGGACTTAGGCGTATGTTTGGATTTGGATTTGGAAGTCTGTAGGACAATTCGACACATTTTGGCGAAAGTTGGAAAATATAAGATTTTGGAAAAGTCCGACCGAAGGATGATTTTTTGATAACGAGGTCGGATTTCGATTCCGGAAATGGGAATAGCTCCATTAAGTCAATTATGACTTGTGTGCAAAATTTGAAGTCATTCCGGATTGATTTGATACGTTTCGGCGCAAAATATAGAAGTTGGAAGATTTGAAAACTTATAATTCAATTCGATGAGCGATTCATAATTTCGCGTTGTTTGACGTGGTTTGAAGCCTCGACTAAGTTCGTATTGTATTTTGGGACGTGTTGGTATATTTGGTTGGGGTTCCGAGGGCCTCGGGTGGATTTCGGAAGGTTAACGGATCAATTCGGACTTGAAGAAAAGCTGCTGGAATTTTTGGGCAGCTGCTGTTTTTTTCGCAAGTGCGTGAACAGTAACTGCAGATGCGTAAACAGTACCGCGGGTGCGTGAACAGTACCGCAAGTGCGTGAACAGTAACCGCAGATGCGAAACTGGGCAGAATCATAAGGACCAAAAATGGTCATTTTTGGGCATTTGGTTTTGGAATTTTTGGAGCTCGGATTTGGGCGATTCTGGAGGGATTCTTCACAAGCTTAGTTGGGGTAAGCGTTCTATATCCTAAAGTATTTATATTTCATGAATCCATGATTATATTCATCATTTAATTCGGATTTAAACGGAAGAAATTAAGATTTTTACAAAATCTTTCAAAAATAAAAATTTAAGATTTGGAGGTCGAATTGTTATTGGAATTCAATAAAATTGCTATGGTTTAACTCGTATCGGAATGAGTATTCGAATTTCGTGAAAATTATGTCGAGTTTCGAGAAGCGGGTCCCGCGTTGACTTTTGTTAACTTTTTAGAATAAATTTTTAAGTCGACGTATTATTATCCAGAATTGTTTCTGATGAATTTAATGAAGTTATGCAATTAATTTGGATAGATTGGAGCGGTGCGGAGGTCAATTCAAGAAAGAAGACGATTTTGGAATATCAGCATAACTTCAAAAAGGTAAGTGTCTTGCTTAACCTCGAGTGGGGGAATTACCCCTTAGGCATTGAGTCTTATGTGCCATTTGTGAAATGTGAAAAGTCGTGTACGCGAGGTGACGAGTACGTACTCGGGATTATACGTGCAAAATTCGTTGAATTAAAGTCTTAGGCATTATTGAGTAGTAAATTGGGAATTGTGAAAAATTATTAAATCATCTGTTTGCCATGCCTAAATCCTTATTGTTGAATTTGTTTTTATATAATAATTTGATGTGATTGTTACTTGAAATATTTATGAAATTTCGTGAGTATTGTTGGTTTATATTTCTTGAAAATTAATTCCAATATGAATTTTCCTCCGCCAATAATTAATTAAATGAGCTTAAGAAGAGGTGTTTATATAATTATTAAAATTTTGAATTTAATGAAGACTTTGCTTTATGTTGAGTAATTTCTATCTCTATTAATTATTTTTGGGTGTTATATATATTGTGTGGAGCCTTGGGCTATTTGTTGTGAAATTAATTGATTTTGTTATATCTTTGGAATTTGGTTGTGGCCATTAGGCAAATTGTGATATGAATTAATTTTATTATGTTGCTGTGATAATTTTCCGTGTAAATTTTTCTGTTGTGTGAGTTGTTATTTTGGGGAGATAAGGGTGGCATTTCACCGTTGATATTATGCGGGTATATAAGGGTGGCATTTCACTGTTGTGTTTGTTGGAATATTGTCTGGGCAGAGCGATAAAGGTGGCTATAGGAGCGATAAGGGTGGCAATAGGAGCGATAAGGGTGGCTGTTGGTATAGTCTGGGCAGAGCGATAAGGGTGGCTATATGAGTGATAAGGGTGGCAATAGGAGCGATAAGGGTGGCTATTGTCAGGGACGATATGTGATGATGTGGGGTTGTGGTGTTGATGATTTTCTTGTGATTTGGAAATGGAGTTTTGAATTCATTTTTAATTTTTTATCACAAACTAGTCATTTTTTGTGCATTGTACTGTGGTGCAGGTAGATGTTGCTATCTTGGAAGTTGGATTAGGAGGCAAATATGATGCAACAAATGTGGTACTTAGTCGACATATTGGATAATGTTTGCTACAGTGATCTATTCAATATTTCAATCAATCAGTCATTTTGGATATCCACTATGATGGTGTGTGTTATTCTTCTCAGGTTGAGAATCCAGTTGTTTGTGGCGTATCTTCACTTGGATATGACCACATGGAAATTCTTGGTTAGTGTTATTCTTCTCCGTGGTGGTTGTTTCTTCTTCAGTAATTCTAGGCAGCTGTTTAGTCTTAGATTGTGTTGTGATTTTCTTGTGTTTATTTTTATACCTTGTGCAATTTGTCTTGTTGTTGGTAAATCGATAACAATATGATTTATGTTGAAATTGAGAGCCCGTGGCTATTGCTAGGCAGATTATAAAATGAAATGTGAGTACGAGGTGCCATGAGAAAATAATAATGATATTTGGCACATGAATTGTCTGTGCAGTTGTGATATGAAATGAGGGCACGAGGTACCGGGAAAATATGATGATTTAATTATGGGCACGAGGTGCCGAGAAAATATAAAAATGAGCTGAGACCCATGTTTACGAAAAATATGAAAATGGGTTGAGACCCGTATTTTTATGATTATGAAATGAGGTGTCACATGGTGACTTTTTAATTGAAAGAATTATATTCAAAATATTTATTTGGAAGGATTTTTATTCAAAAATAATTATATTAAAGAATTGTATTTGAAAGATATTTATTTGAGGAAATTATATTGGAAAAGATTTATTGAAAGAATTATATTGAGAAAACTACTTTTAAAATAGAGTTATTTGGAAGAATTTTATGTGAAGGATATTTATTTGAAAAACTTGAATTAATCGGGCGTACATGTATTTATTAATTGTTAAGTGATATTTATAGTATTCTTGTTATCTTGCTGCGCATAACACTGGTTGTTTTATCCTGCCCTTATTGTTATCTGTTTCCTAGTATTTTGTATATTATATTGCACAGGTTATTAGACTAGTGAGTGTCTTGACTGTACCTCGTCTCTACTCCATTGAGGTTAGTCTTGATACTTACTGGGTACCGACCGTGGTATACTCATACTACACTTCTGTATATTTTGTGCAGAGCCAGTTATTGGAGATATCAGACTTGAGCAGAGTTAAAGCGGGATCGTAAGTATTCAAGGTAGAGTTGTTTTGCCGTCGCAGTCCCTTGGAGTCTTTTCATTTTATTGTACTGTTAATTTGAAATCAAATAGTATTGTATATTCGGTCCTCGTGATCATTCCATGTATTCAGTTAGAATTCGTGACTCAGTACTACCAGTCTTGAGAAGTTGTATATTGTAATTATTTCCGCTGTTAGTTTCAAAAAAACAAATGGCTTCAAAATTTAATTGAAATTGGCTTACCTAGTCTTAGAGACTAGGTGCCATCACGACGCATGTGGTGGAATTTTGGGTCGTGACAGAGCACATATTTTTTCTTTTTATTGTATCACATATTTCTTCCATCTTAAAGTGGATTAATTATCACAAAGGACACGTAGATTTTAATTGATTATGTATTTTTCTATATTTTCTTGGTACTTTTTATTTGATTAAGTTCAGTTAATGAAAGTTCATATATGCAAATTAAATTCAATCGTCACCAATATTGAAAACCCGTCCCATAAGTCTAAAATAAGACATGATGTTACCGGAAAGGTATGAATGGATGTGGACATGGTAATTGACGAAATTATAATCGTCATCATTGTGGTAATGAGAACAATATTGGTTCTCAAAATAATCCTTCACTTTGTGAAAGTGATATTTGCCATTGATATGGCATGAGATTTTATAAAGCACACATGGATTATTATGCTCCATTCCTGAAGTGAATGTGAAAACAATGTGATAATCATTATGAATACATATTCATTCTTCGAAGAATATGAACGTGCTAGTGGTAGTGAATATACCACACTCACCTCTAGAAGGGGTTTGTGATGAAATAAGAAAATAATGTCATTATTATGACATGAATGGTCATTGGTTACGTATGCCAAATTGTTTTGGCAATGTGATCATTAAAGGACAACAATAATGCAACAAATAGATCTTGCATCTAATTCTGACCATGACCATAATGGTATAACTTTTTCTTTAAAAGAGATATTCACCATATAGATGTTGATGAATATATGGTAATACAAAATTAATTAAGAGCTTTGGAAGAGCCAATTATTACTAGTTTTGAGGAATAAAATTGATTATCATTACGACATTCTGTTGTAGTAAGTCTCAAAGAAACTTATTGAATTTCTAAAGTATTCGCGAAAATTGTTTGGTTATATTGAGACTATAGATAATAAGAAGATTTAGTATATTTATATTACTACAATTGTAGCAGGTTAATATGTATATGAAAATTACCCACTTTATTGCTTGATTTGTACTACATAAATAAAAATATATGGTGAAATTACATGACATAGAAAAATGGATATTTAATGATATAAAAACCCATGTCATAGTAAACTGGGAGTTTAATTAACAATTGCACATGTCATGATGTAAACTTGAATTTTTCTGATACAGACAGTTTTATCAGGCATGGCCTATTGAGCAATCTTGATATAAGTATGATATGAAAAATAAATGAGAATTCACATGGATAAGTGTTGAAGAAGATTCTTTATGAATTCTCTTGTGTTGCTTGTTCTCGCGATTATTATACCAACTAAAATTGGGATTGAATCCCTTGAATTCTAGAATTTATCAAAGGTGAATATGGGCCCATTCACCTGCTATGTAAACCTTATAAAGATGCATCTATAAGATGGTTACATGTTTATTATCAACCCGCAACTTGAATGCCAAGTTTCTTTCTCAATAATTTAATTTAGAGCATAATTTTCAGATTTTCTATTCAAGACAGTTCATCTTGATAAGTTGGTTTACATCACAGTTGGTTTAGCAATTATTTATTGAGTGCCTCCGCTTAATATCTAAATTATTGCTTATGAGAACAAAATTATCTTTATCAGTTTGATATATGTTATATACGAAAGTATATTACATTCTCCCTTCACAAGTGGTTTAAGGTCAGGAACGAAATAATTACATCTTATTATTATTGATGTGCGGTGTATATTTTGATTAACACCATAACGCAAAAAGGTTGAGATTGAGTCCTCTATATTTTTGAAACGTATACAAAGGGATATTTGTGGACTTATTCACCCGCCTAGTGGGTCGTTTAGATATTTTATGGTCTTAATAGATGCACATTCTAGATGATCTTATGTACGCCTATAGTCATCTCACAACCTGGCATTTGCAAAATTAATGGCACAAATAATTCGATTACGGGCACAATTTTCCGATAATCCAATTAAGTCTATTAGACTTGATATTGCTGCTGAGTTTTCATCCCAAACAGTTAATGATTATTGCTTATAAATCGGGATAAAAGTAAAACATATTGTAGCTCATGTTCACACTCAAATGGCCTTGCAGAGTCCTTGATTAGATGTCTATAATTGATAGTAAGACCGTTACTCATGAAAACGAGGTTACCCACTTCAGTTTGGGGTCATGCCATTTTACATGCAACAATGCTAGTTCGTCTTAGACAGACAAATTATCATAAATATTACCCGTTGTAATTAGTTTTGGGTTATGAACCTAATATATCCCATTTAAGAATTTTTGGGTGCGCATTATATGTGCCTGCAACACAGTCATATCGCATCAAGATGGGTCCCCAAAGAAGGTTAGGAATATATGTTGGGTTTGAATTACTCTCCATTATTCGCTACCTCAAAAGATTAATGAGAGATTTGTTCACTGCTCGATTTGCAGATTGTCGATTCGATAAAGCATTTTTTCCAAAATTAGGGGGAGAAATTGATGAAACCAAACAGAATATTTTGTGAAAAAATTCATCATTGTCTCATCTTTATCCATGTGCCTATATTTGTGAAAAAGAGGTGCAAAAGATTATCCATTTGCATAAAATAGCAAATCAAATGCCAGATGCATTTACGGATCTAAAAAGAATAACGAAATCACATATCCCTGCAGTGAATGTTCCAATCCGTATTGATGTCCCCGTTGGATAATCTTCTAGTGTTATAACTAATGAGTCAAAAGCACGCCTAAAGCGTGGCCGACCATTGGGTTCTAAGGATCGAAATCCTAGAAAAAGGAAAATAAATGATCAAGATGACACTACGAATGAGTCTCATAAAGAAACATACTCCCTCCGTTTCAAATTAAATGAGGTAGTTTGACTAGGCACAAAGTTTAAGAAAAAAAAAAGACTTTTAAGAGCTTTGTGAGGCCATGACATTTGTGTGGTTATAAAAGCTTCTCATTAAAGGTAAAATTGGTAAAATGAAAAGTTTAAAGTTGAATTATTTCCAAATTTAGAAATGTGTTATTTATTTTGGAACAGACTAAAAAGGAAAGTACCTCATCTAAATTGAAACGGAGGGAGTATGATTTAACCATCCTGATATTTATGAGGAAATCAATGAGCATGAGACTCAAGAAAATAAGTAACTATCAATAAATCCAATCGATATTAAGACAGATTTGAATCGATTGAATATAATGGTGGATTATGTCTTTGCATACAATGTTGCATCTAGCATTATGCAAGATAATAAGGATCTTTGAACCTCAATCTATTGGAGAATGTCGACAAAGACGTGATTGGCCAAAATGGCAAGAAGCAATCCAATCAGAGTTGAATTCACTTGCGAAATGTGAAATTTTTGGGCATGTAGTCCAAACACCTAATGGTGTTAAGCCTGTTGGCTATAAATGGGTCTTTGTACGTAAGAGAAATGAGAAAAATGAGGTACAAAGATATAAGGCACGCCTTGTTGCACAAGGATTTTCACAAAGGCCTGGTGTAGATTATGAAGAGACATATTCACCTGTTATGGATGCAACAACGTTTTGTTATCTCATTAGTTTTGTTATCCATGAAAAGCTTGACATGCATTTAATGAATGTGGTTACAGCCTACCTTTATGGCACACTTGATAACGAAACATACATGAAAATTCCCGATGGATTTAAAATGCCTGACACACATAACTCAATGTCCCGGACAATATTTTCAATCAAATTGCAAAGATCTTTATATGGTCTAAAGCAATTAAAAAGAATGTGGTATAACCGCCTTAGTAGGTATTTATTAAAGGAGGGTTATATAAATGATGTCATTTGTTCATGTGTTTTTATAAAGAAAAAAACATCGGAATTTGTTATACTTGCCGTATATGTTGATGACATAAACCTTATTGGAATATCTATAGAACTCCAAAAGGCAATTGATTATTTAAAGAAGGAATTCGAGATGAAATATCTCGGAAAGACAAAATTATGTCTCGGTTTGCAAATTGAACATTTGGCAAACGAGATTTTTGTTCATCAATCTGCCTACATAGAAAAGGTATTGAAATAGTTTTACATAGATGGAGCACATCCATTAAGTATTCTGATGGTTGTTCAATCACTTGATATGAATAAGAATCCATTACGACCTCAAGAAGAGAATGAAGAGCTATTTGGTCCTGAAGTACCATATCTTAGTGCAATTGGTGCACTAATGTATCTTGCTAACACTACAAGGCTTGACTTAAATTTTTTAGTTAATGTCTTAGCAAGATATAGCTTTGCTCCTACAAGGATACATTGGAATGGACTCAAAGACATATTGCGGTATCTAAAAGGAACTACCGATATGGGCTTATTTTATGGCAATGATTGCAGTTTCGATCTTGTTGATTATGACGGTATTGGGTATTTATCTGACCCATACAAGGCTCGATCTCAAACGGGCCATGTGTTTATATGTGGAGGCTTTGCCATATCTTGGTGATCGACTAAGCAATCAATTATCGCTACTTCATCTAATCATGCAGAGATAATTGTTGCAAGTCAAGAATGTGTGTGGTTGAGGTCTATAATACATCTTATTCATGAAAAATGTGGTTTAAAGTGTGACAAACTACCCATGATTTTGTATGAAGATAATGCAGCATGCATAGCCCAATTGAAATGAGGATTCATAAAAGGAGATATGACAAAGCACATTTTACCAAAATTATTTTTCACACACGATCTTCAAAATAATGGTAATATCAATGTGCAACAGATTCGTTCAAGTGATAATATGGCTGATTTGTTCACCAAATCTCTACCGACGTCAACCTTCAAGAAGCTAGCGTACAAGATTAGGATGCGAAGGCTCAAAGATGTGAATTGATGCTCTCATCAGGGGGAGTTAATACACGTTGTACTCTTTGTCTCTTACAAGGTTTTGTCCCATTGAGTTTTCCTTGCAAGATTTTTAATGAGGCAACCAAAAGGTATATTATTAAACATGTGTACTCTTTTTCCTTCACTAGAATATTTTTCCACTGGATTTTTTCTAGTAAGATTTTAATGAGTCACATTATCTACTAATGGACATTCAAGGGAGAGTGTTATAAATAATATTAAGAGTGAATGTCCATGTATTATGAAGTTACTTGGGAGCAAATTAGTTAGTCATAAACTAGTCTAGTTACTTGGTCACCAAGATTGGTTACTTTCTCACTAAGATTGGTTACTTGGCCACCAAGACTAGTTACTTAGTCACCAAGCAACTTTATTATAAACAGGAGACTTCTCTACTCATTTGTATAACATCATGAAAAAAGGATCTAGTATTATCTCTCTCTAAATACCTCTTGTTTTACTTTATTTCATATGATTCCATAACACCAATATGTCTTCTACATTTTAACAATAAACATAAGGTCATTACTAGTCGCAGTAAGCCTATGCTGAGCCCGGGCCCAAATTCAAGACCGAAAAGTAATACATATGATTAAAAAGAACAATTTGCATTATATTTTTAGTTTTCACTAAATATATTATTTCTCATGATATAAAATAATCGTGTATACTCAAATTATAACCAAGATAAATTTCAAATCCACCGGCATGTTTTCAATCTTGTATTCCTTGTGAATCCCAAATTGATATACCATGTGTCATACTTAAGAGATTTGCTTAAAACTCGTATCAATACAACAAAGAAGCAAATCTAGTTCTCTTATGTTTGAACTCACATGCTGATTGCTACCTTTAAAATGAGAGGTTCTATTTTTATTTAGAGGTAAGATTAACGTGAATATCTTGTCACGATCCAATTCCATTATAGGCTGTGATAGCGCCCAACACTATTGTTAGGAAAGGCAACCCTGATCAATCTAGTGGTTTCCCATTTTTAATAAGTTTTCTAAGTGAATAACATTCCTCATTGCTAAAAGATTTAGGAATTTACAGATGTAAAATAATTAAACGAAAGCAACTGAGTGCAAATTGTAATCATAAAAATAAATCCAAAATCATAAGTCTACTAGCGTGTGCCAAGATCTGGTATCACAAGTGTGTGGGCTACTAGTAGAATATACAAAAGATCTCTACTCCACTGTCTGAAATAGAATAGACAGAAAATAAATCAAAAGAGAGACTCCGACTGCTGCTGAACGACTCGGAAGGGTAGCTCACCGTGTGGTCTCGAGCAAAAAGTCAAGCGTGCGAGTCGGACTGATAGCCAGATGCACATGCCTCATATCCTACACATCAAGTGCAGAAGTATAGCGTGAGTACACAAATAATATGTACCTAGTAAGTATCTAGCCTAACCTCGAAGAAGTAGTGACGAGGGGTCGACTTCGACACTTACTATGGACCAAAAATATAATAGTATGAAGTTCTAATTAAACATGATATATAAAAAGATAATAGAACTCAGAGTAGGAAAATAAGTAAACAACCCTTTCATTTCAAGTAAGAACCAAGTCATTTCTTTCGTCTAATCCTTTCACCTTTCAAGTCCATGGAACAACATTAAATATAAGGGGTTCCAATATCTTTATGCACGAATTATGCCGAGGACGTACGGCCCGATTCAAATATACATATAAATATATTGTGCATTACCGAGGGTCAAACGACCTGAACCATAGATACATCAATCAACCTGCCGAGGCGAACGGCTCGCTCCCATGAGAGTAGTGAAAATTTACCTCGCTCGCGGAATATACTTGCCAAGCGGTTGATTATAGATTTTCTCAAGTTATCATAATATTTCTCAATTCTTTTTCAAGGTAAGAAATTCATCTAGGAACCTTTAAAATATTGAAATCCTCAACCTCCGCTTTAATCCAAACAATTAGTAAGCATAAACAAGCAACGGTATCAACAAAAACATGGTGTAAGCCTAAATCTACTCGGACATAAGCATGAATAGTAGCTACGCACGGACTCTCGTCACTTCGTACGTACGTAGACCCCCACAAATAGAAGTACATAATGATAAAGTTCACCCATGAGGTTAATTCCCTCTTACAAGATTAGAAAAGAGACTTACTTCGTCTCAAGGCCTACTTTCCGGTCCAAGATTGTGCCCAAACCCTCAATTTGGCGCCAAATGACTCGCAACTAGTCAAATGTTATTTAAAATAATTAATACATGCTTAAAGGTTCATATCCCAACTATCAAAGTGATTTCCCAAGCCTATTTGCAAAATTTCTAAAATTCACCCCCGGGCCCACGTGGCCGGATTTTGGAAATTTTTGAATAAAGTTGTTACCCATAACCTCATGAACTCAAATATATGATTTTTACTAGATTCCATAATGAATTTCATGATTAAATCTTATTTTTATCAAAAACCTAGGTTTTGACCTAAACCTATAATTTTCACTAATTTACATGTTATAATCTACCCATAAATTATGTATTTAAGACACATTGTATAGAAATTACTTACCTCAAAGTTCTAGGTGAAATCCCCTCTCTAAGAGATCCAAAAATTGCCTAACAATGGAAATAAATGAGCCAAAATAACTAAGTCCCGTTTTAAAAGAGACCTCACTGCCTCCAGCGATCTCTCACCTGCGATCGCAGGGCCGCACCTGCGTTGTCGCTTATGTGGACAAAAGTCCGCTTCTACGGAAGTGCCCAGGCAGGCTGGCTCCGCTTCTGTGCACGGGGTCCCGCTTCTGTGAAGGTTGGGGCGCACCTACGGATCCTGGGTTGCCCTTCCTTGGCCGCTTCTGCGAGCTCGCACCTGCGGC
The DNA here is from genome assembly GCF_000715075.1 of Nicotiana tabacum. Lineage (NCBI taxonomy): Eukaryota > Viridiplantae > Streptophyta > Magnoliopsida > Solanales > Solanaceae > Nicotiana > Nicotiana tabacum. The sequence continues at coordinate 15,302,680 of NC_134098.1, forward strand.
TGGCCAAGCGCATGTGCGATTATGACAGTAGCTGGGAGCTTCAACTGTTGCTCCCAATTTCCAACTTGGTCTGAGCCTCGTCTGATTGACACTCGGGCCCCCCGGGGCCCTACCCGAACATACCAATAAGTTTGGAATCATAAAACGGACTCGCTCAAACTCTCAGAATGCCTTAAACAACATTAAAACTAAGAATCACACCCCAAAACCAATTGAATCAAACTTATGAACTTCAAGTTCTTCAATTTACTCCCAATGCGCCAAAATATACTTAAACTATTCGGAATGACACCAAATTTTGCATGAAAGTTTTAAATGACATTACGGAACTGTTCCTGGTCTCGAAATTCCATTTGGACCTCAATATCACCAAAACCCGCTCCAAACCATATTTAAAGAACTTTTAAAACCTTTAAAGAACCAACTTTCACTATTAGGCGCCAGGACGCTCCCGGGACATCCAAAACCCGATCCGAATATATGCCCAAGTCTGAAATCATCATTCGAACCTATTGGAATCATCAAATCCCATTTCTGAGGTCGTTTAATCAAAATGTTGACCGAAGTCAAACTTAGCCTTTTAAGGCCAACTTAAGGAACTAAGTGTTCCGATTTCAACCCGAACCCTTCCAAATATTGAACTAACCATCCCCGCAAGTCATAAAACAGTAAAAGCATATACGGGGAGTCTTATTTAGGGGAACGGGGTTCTAAAAAGTAAAATGACCGGTCGGGTCATTACATTCTCCACCTCTTAAACAAACGTTCATCCTCGAACGGGTTTAGAATCATACCTGGAGTGCTGAACAAGTGAGGATATCTGCTCCGCATATCCTCCTCGGACTCCCAGGTCGCCTCTTTGACTGGTTGGCCCCTTCACTGAACCTTTAACGCAAAAATCCTCTTGGATCTCAACTGGCGATCCTGCCTATCAACAATGGCAACTGGCTCCTCTTTATAACCCAGACTCTCATCTAACTAAATCGTGCTGAAATCTAACACAAGTGACAAGTCGGCATGATACCTCCGGAGCATAGACACTTAGAAGACCGGATGAACTCCCGATAGATTGGGAGGCAAAGCAAGCTCATAAGCAACCTCTCCAACTCGTCTCAACACCTCAAATGGGCCTATAAACCTTGGGCTCAACTTGCCCTTCTTCCCAAGTCTCATGATCCCCTTTATCGGCGAGACTTTTAAGAGAACTTTCTCGCCTACCATAAATGATAAGTCACGCACCTTCTGGTTCGCGTAACTTTTCTATCTGGACTGTGCCGTGCGAAGTCATTCCTGAATCAACTTTACCTTTACCAAGGCATCCTTCACCAAATCAGTATCATATAACTTAGCCTCGCCGGGCTCAAACCACCCGATGGGGGAACGACATCGCCGGCCATATAAAGCCTCAAATGGAGCCATCTCGATGCTGGACTGGTAACTGTTATTGTAAGAAAACTCGACCAAAGGCAAGAACCGATCCCACTGTCCCCAAAAGTCAATCACACATGCTCTGAGCATGTCCTCCAAGATCTGAATTGTCCGCTCCGACTGCCCGTCGGTCTGTGGATGAAATGCGGTGCTGAGCTCTACACGGGTCCCCAACTTACTCTGTACAGCTCTCTAGAAATGCGAAGTAAACTGAGGACCTCTGTATGATATGATGGAAACAGGCACACCATGTAGCCAAACTATTTCCTGGATATAAATCTGGTCCAATCTCTCTGAAGTATACGTAGTCATCACAGGAATGAAATGTGCCAACTTGGTCAATCTATCAACAATGGCCCAAACTGCATCAAACTTTCGCAAGGTTTGCGGCAACCCAGCTACGAATTCCATAGTAATGCGCTCCCACTTCCACTCAGGTATGGTCATCTGTTGGAGCAGGCCACCTGGCCTTTGGTACTCATACTTAACCTGCCGGAAATTTAGGCACCTAGCTCCATACTCAACTATGTCTTTCTTCATCCGCCGCCACCAATAAGGTTGCCTCAAGTCGCGATACATCTTCGTAGCACCTGGGTGAATGGAATATCTAGAATTGTGTGCCTCCTCAAAAATCTTCTCCCTTAAGCCATCGACATTAGGAACACATAGACGACCCTGGAGTCGCAGAACAACATCCTCACTAATAGTGAGGACTGGGCAACGACGCATGCAAGAACTCGGCTGGGCTCTGAAATATCCAACCTCACAAGTCTGTTAGCCAAGGACTAAATGTCCAAAGCTAGTGGCCGCTCCTCTGCTGAAATGAAGGCCAAGCTACCCATACTCCCTGCCTTTCTGCTCAAGGCATCCACGACTATATTCGCCTTGCCCGGATGATAAAGGATGTTGATGTCATAATCCTTCAGTAACTCAAGCCATCCTCGTTGTCTCAAATTGAGATCCCTTTGTTCGAACAAATGTTGCAAGCTACGATGATCGGTGTAAACCTCACAGGACACCCCATAAAGATAATGCCTCCAGATCTTATGAGCATGGACAATCGCGGTCAACTCCAAATCATGCACATGATAAGTATTCTCATGGGGCTTCAGCTGACATGAAGCATATGCAATAACTCACCCTCTTGCATCAATACACAACCCAAGCCAACGCGTTAAGCATCGCAATACACAGTATACATCCCCGAACCGGAAGGCAAGACTAGGACTGGTGTTGTGGTCAAAGCCGTCTTGAGCTTCTAGAAGCTCGTCTCACAATCATCGGACTAAAAACACTGAGCACCCTTCTGGGTCAATCTAGTCAAAGGTGCTGCAATAGACGAGAAGCCATCCACGAACCGGCTATAATAACCTGCTAACCCCAAGAAGCTCCCGATCTCAGTTGTTGAAGTAGGACGAGGCCAACTCTAAACTGCCTCAATCTTCTTGGGATCCATCTTAATACCCTCGCCTGATACAACATGTCCCAAGAATACCACAAAATCTAACCAAAACTCACACTTGGAGAACTTAGCATATAGCTTCTGTTCTCGCAAGGTCTGAAGCACCACTCTCAAGTGTTGCTCGTTCTCCTCCATGCTACGTGAGTAAATCAAAATGTCATCAATGAAGACAATGACAAACAAATTAATATAAGGCCTGAACACCCTGTTCATCAAGTCCATAAATGTCGCTGGGGCGTTAGTCAAGCCGAAGGAATCACCAGAAACTCATAATGGCCATATCTAGTATGGAAAGCAGTCTTCGGAACATCCGAGTCCCGAATCTTCAACTGATGGTACCCTGACCTCAAGTCGATCTTAGAGAACACCCTAGCATCCTGCAACTGGTCAAACAAATCATCAATACGCGGCAGCGGGTACTTGTTCTTGATGGTAACTTTGTTCAACTGGCGGTAATCAATGCACATCTGCATAGTCCCATCTTTCTTCTTCACAAATAGCACTGGGGAACCCCAAGGTGATACACTTGGCCTGACGAACCCCTTCGCTAGCAACTCCTAAAGTTTCTCCTTCAACTCTTTCGGAGACATATGGTATGGTGGTATAGATATAGGTTGGGTACCTGGAGCCAAGTCAATACAGAAGTTGATATCACGATCTGGTGGTATGCCTGGAAGATTAGAAGGAAGCATATCGGAGAACTCCTGGACTATTGGTACTGAATCAATCGCCGAAGACTCTACAGTAGTATCCCGAACATAGGCTAGATAATCCAAACAACCCTTATCGACCATGTGTCGAGCCTTCATAAAAGAGATAACCTGGCTAGATGTACTAACAGGTGAACCCTTCCACTCTAATCTAGGCAACTCTGGCATCGCTAAGGTAACAGTCTTGGCATGGCAGTCAAGGATGGCGTGATGTAGGGTTAGCCAGTCTATGCCCAAGATGACCTCAAAGTCGGTCATATCAAGCAACAGAAGATCCGCTCTAGTCTCGTATCCATAGAATGTGACCACACATGACCGATAGATCCGATCCACAACAACAAAATCGCCCACAGGAGTGGACACATAAATAGGAGTACCCAAGGACTCACGAGAAATATACAAAAAATGAGCAAACAGAGATGACATATACAAATAGGAAGACCCTGGATCAAATAGTACTGAAGCTTCCCTACCGCAGACAGAAATAATACTTGTGATCACGACATCTAAGGCCACTGCATCTGGTCTGGTCGGAAAAGAATAAAATCTGGCTGGAGCGCCACCTAGCTGGCCCCCGCCTACCTGACCTCCACATCTGGGACGGCCCCTACCCACCTGCCCTCCGCCTCTGGGCGGTCGGACAACTGGTGTGACTACTGGTGTTGTAATCATGGGCTGCTGGCCCTGCTGCACTGCTTGCCCCGAAGTCTAGGGTAATGTCTCTTCATGTGACTAGGATCCCTGCACTCATAACAACCTCTCGGAGCGGTGGACTGCTACCTCGAAGTCTGACCCTGGTTGCCCAAAAACCCAACGGGAGAACCCTGAAGAGCGGGTGGGTGGTAAGAACTCTCTGACATGGCACTAAAATAGCACTGGAAGAACCCTGATGACCGGAGTACCCACTGGAAGAACCCTGAATAGATGGAGGGCGGCAAGAACTCTCAGGCATAGCACTGAAGTAGGGTCGTGCTGGAACACCCGGAGGAGGTGGTGGTGCTGAATATAGGGGGCCTGTTGGGCTGACCCCTCCCAAAATGACCTCTTCTCCCAGCTGGGGAACCTCTTAACTCTCCAGAAAAATGGGACTTCTTGTCCCGCTGCATCTGCTCTCTACTCCTTTGACAGTAACCCTTAATCCTCTGCGCAATCTCCACTACCAACTGATAAGAAGTCCCTATCTCAACCTCCCGAGCCATACTAGCTTGAATACTAGAGTGCAACCTCCCAACAAACCTCTACACCCTCTCTGCGTCGGTAGGAAGTATCATAAGTGCATGGCAGGATAACTCAAAGAATCTTGCCTCATAGTCGGTCACTGACATCTGACCCTGCTCGAGCTGCTCAAACTGACACCGCAACTCTTCCTTCTGGGAGGCGGAATATACCTGTCCAAGAATAGGTGTGTGAACTGGTCCCAAGTCATGGGAGGAAAACCTGCCGGCCTGCCAAGAAGATAAGACTTCCACCACCTACGGGCCCTGCCCTCCAGCTAGAAAGTAGTGAAATCCACCCCGTGGGACTCCAATATCCTCATATTATGCAGTCTGTCCCTGCACCTATCAATGAAGTCCTGGGGATCCTCATGTTGCTCACCCCCGAAGACAGGAGGATGAAGCCTGGTCCATCTATCAAATAGATTCTGCGGCACGCTGGTCGCAGCTGGTCCAGGCTCAGGTACAGCTGCTGCAACTGGCTGAGCTCCGCCCACGGGTAGTATGCCCGGGGTCTTATAAACGGCAGTTGCATGCCTAGAAGCCTGAGCAGTAGGGGTCTGTGCTCCCCCTCCCGCCTGAGATGTGGCTGAGTCTACTGGAAATAAACTAGCCTGGGTCATAGAATTCATAAACCGCAGCATACGGCCCATGACCTCCTGAAAGCCCGGTGCTGACATGAAATCAACTGGGGCTGGCTCTGCTACGGGCACCTTGCCCCGCTCCTCAATTATGGGATCCTTCACTGGATCCGCTGGCAACTCTAGGATGTCCTCGTTCCCTTCCTCGGGTAGGTGCCCTCCCCCGGCCTCTGCCTCGGCCTCTAGCAACAGGGGGAGCAGCTCCTCCCGGGTTTGGAACATTTGTCGCGCGCGTTCTCACCATCTGAGAGAGAGTAAGAGAAGAAACTTAGTACACCATCAACTACACGATAGGAGATAAATAAAGAGTAGTTTCCTATAGCTTCTCAAAGATAAGTACGGATGTGTCCGCACCGATCCGCAAGACTCTACTAGGCCTGCTCATAACTTGTGAGACCTACGTGAACCTAGTGCTTTGATACCATATTGTCACGACCCAATTCCATTATAGGCCGTGATGGCACCCAATACCGTTGTTAGGCAAGGAAACACTGATCAATCTAGTGGTTTCCCATTTTTAATAGGTTTTCTAAGTGAATAACATTCCTCATTGCTAAAAGATTTAGGAATTTACAGATGTAAAATAATTAAACGAAAGCAACTGAGTGCAAATCATAATCATAAAATTAAATCCAAAATTATAAGTCTACTAGCGTGTGCAAAGATCTGGTATCACAAGTGTGTGGGCTACTAGTAGAATATATAAAAGATTTCTACTCCACTGTCTGAAATAGAATAGATAGAAAACAAATCAAAAGAGAGGCTCCGACTGCTGCAAAACGGCTCGGAAGGGCAGCTCACCGTGTGGTCTCGAGCCAAAAGTCAAGCGTGCGTGCCGGACTGATAACCAGATGCACCTGCCTCAGATCCTGCACATCAAGTGCAGAAGTGTAGCGTGAGTACATAAACAACATGTACCCAGTAAGTATCTAGCCTAACCTCGATGAAGTAGTGACGAGGGGTCGACTTCGACACTTACTATGGGCCAAAAATATAATATTATGAAGTTTTAATTAAACATGATATATAAATGATAATAGAACTCAGAGCAGGAAAATAAGTAAACAGTCCTTTCATTTCAAGTGAGAACCAAGTCATTTCTCTCGTCTAATCCTTTCACCTTTCAAGTCCATAGAACAATATTAAATATAAGGGGTTCCAATATCTTTACGCACGAATTATGTCGAGGACGTACGGCCCGATCCAAATATACATATAAATATATTGTGCACTACCGAGGGTCGAACGACTCGAACCATAGATGCATCAATCAACCTGCCGAGGTGAACGGCCCGCTCCCATAAGAGTAGTAGAAATTTACCCCGCTCGCGGAATATACTTGCGAAGCGGTTGAATATAGATTTTCTCAAATTATCATAATATTTCTCAATTCTTTTTCAAGGTAAGAAATTCAGCTAGGAACCTTTAAAATATTGAAATCCTCAACCTCCGCTTTAATCCAAATAATTAGTAAGCATAAACAAGCAACGATATCAACAAAAATATGGTGCAAGCCTAAATCTACCCGGACATAAGCATGAATAGTAACTACGCACGGACTCTCGTCACTTCGTACGTACGTAACCCCCCACAAATAGAAGTACATAATGATTAAGTTCACCTATGGGGTTAATTCCCTCTTACAAGGTTATAAAAGAGACTTACCTCGTCTCAAGGCCTACTTTTCGGTCCAAGATATTGCCCAAACCCTCAATTTGGCGCCAAATGACTAGCAACTAGTCAAATATTATTTTATATAATTAATACACGCTTAAACGTTCATATCCCAACTATCAAAGTGATTTCTCAAGCCTAGTTACAAAATTCCTATTATTAACCCCCGGGCCCACGTGCCTGGATTTTGAAAGTTTTTGAAGAAGTTGTTACCTATAGCCTCATGAACTCAAATATATGAGTTTTACTAGATTCCATAACAAATTTCATAATTAAATCTCATTTTTATCAAAAACTTAGGTTTTTACCTAAACCCATAATTTTTACTAATTTATATTTTATAATCTACCCATAAACTATGTATTTAACACACGTTGTATAGAAATTACTTACCTCAAAGTTCTAGGTAAAATCCCCTCTCTAAGAGATCCAAAAATTGCCTAACAATGGAAATAAATGAGCCAAAATAACTAAGTTCCGTTTTAAAAGAGACCTCACTGCCTCCAGCGATTTTGCACCTGCGGTCGCAGGGCCTCACCTGCGTTATCGCTTCTGTGGACAAAAGTCCGCTTCTGCGGAAGTGCCCAGGCAGGTTGGCTCCGTTTCTGCGGATGGGGTCCCGCTTCTACGGAGATTGGGGTGCACCTGCGGATCCTCGGTTGCCCTTCTTCGGCCGCTTCTGCGAGCTCTGGCTCACTTCTGCGAGCACACACCTGCAGCTGGCCAAGCGCAGGTGTGATTATGATAACAGCTGGAACTGTTGCTCTTAATTTCCAACTTCGTCTGAGCCTTGTCCGATTGACACTCGGGGTCCCCGGGGCCCCGCCCGAACATACCAACAAGTTTGGAATCATAAAACGGACTCGCTCGAACTCTCAAAATGCCTTAAACAACATTAATACTAAGAAGCACACCCCAAAACCAATTGAATCAAATTTATGAACATGAAGTTCTTCAATTTACTCCCAATACGCCAAAACGTACTTAAACTACTCGGAATGACACCAAATTTTGCGTGCAAGTCTTAAATGACATTACAGAACTATTCCCGGTCTCGAAATTCCATTTGGACCTCGATATCACCAAAACCCACTCCAAACCATATTTAAAGAACTTCTAAATCCTTCAAAGAACCAACTTTCACTATTAGGCGCTAAGACGCTCCCGGGTCATCCAAAACCCGATCCGAACATGCGTTCAAGTCTGAAATTATCATGCGAACCTATTGGAACCATATAATCCCAATTCTGAGATCGTTTATTTAAAATATTGACCGAAGTCAAACTTAACCTTTTAAGGCCAACTTAAGGAATCAAGTATTCCGATTTCAACCCGAACCCTTTTAAATCTCGAACTAACTATCCCCGCAAGTTATAAAATAGTAAAAGCATATGCGGAGAGTTTTATTTAGGGGAACAGGATTCTAAAAAGTAAAACGACCGGTCGGGTCGTTACACATCTACCGGACATAATCAATAGAAATCTGGAGGTTCATATTTTTACTTAAAGGTAACAGTATCCCATAAATTTATGATCAAAATATTTTGTTGATGTTGTATAGATATTCGCTTTTGGACATTTGTTCCTTTTCTACATATTGTAGAATAGACAAATGTGTCAGTTTTAGTTTAAACTCCAAATAATTCAAAATCTAACGATAATGATAATAATTATATTTTTTTAAAAAGATCTTCTCATAATTTCTAGAGCATAAGCTGTCCAAATATATATATAATTTTAAAGCCTTTCAAATTTAAAATATATTTTTTTTTAAAAAAGTTCAATTTTGATTTCTAAAAATTAATTCGAAATTCAATTTTGATTTCTAAAAATTAAATCAGAATGATCTTTGAAACAGAAAAAAAGAGCACAAAGTTATGTTTTAAAAAAAATACTGACCAAAATATTCTATAAAAAACCAAAAAACTATTTAAAACTCCAAAGACCTAACCAACCTAACCAAGATTTCCTATAAGAATAATTTTAAAAGAAACAAAACCAAAATCAAATTGAAATTAGGCAAAGAAGACCAAGGAGTCACACCTTTGTTGATACCCCTGGGAATAACATTACTTAAGTTCCTACAATCTTCTTAACCAAAAAATAAAACTATAAATGTTGTTTGAGGTAATTTGATGGTTCGACTAAGTTCGTATCGTATTTTAAGACTGGTTGGTATGTTTGATTGAGGTCCCAGGGGCTTCAGGTTGATTTCGGGTGGTTAACGGATCAAGGTTTGAAGTGGAAGAGCTGCTGAAGTTTGAGGACTGCTGGTGTAACCGCACCTGCGGAGAGGGCACCGCTGGTGCGAGCCCACAGAAGCGGACCAGGAAGGAATTGGCATAGGTCGCAGGTGCGAGGTCCTTTTCGTACCTACGAGGCCGTAGATGCGGCGAAGTGGGCGCAAAAGCGGAGTGTGAAGGCATTGAGGGGCGTAGGCTACTTCCGCAGAAGCGGATCATGGGCCACAGAAGCGCCTCCGCAGGTGCGAGACCTGGAGCGCAAGTGCGAGCCCAAGTGAGTTAAGTGACTTCCGCAGGTGCGGAGTTTTCACTGCAAAAGCGGGACCGCAAAAGCGGATTTTGGGACCGCAGGTGCGGTTTGACTGGGCAGAACATATAAACATAAGGGTTCGCGATTGTCTTCATTATCTAACATTTTGAGCTCGGATTTTGGAGGTTTTTGAGAGGATTTTCAAGGGAACTCTTAAGGTAAGTTTCTTGTGTTTATTTTTCTTCAATAATTATGTTTCTCCACTGATTTTTGATGGTGTATTTTTTAGGTGTAATTTGGGGGTTTGAGGTTAGGGATTTGGAGAGTTGATTTTGGGGATTTGAATGACCAATTGGTGTCGAATTGTGATGAATTTGGTATGACTAGACTAGTGAGTGAATGGGATTTCGGATTTTGTGACTTTTGTTAGATTTCGAGACGTGGGCTCGGGGATTGGGCGGCGGGTTTGAGCCGATTTTGGATTTTTGAGTTATAATTTCATAATATCTTGTTGAATTGATTCCTTTAGCCCGCATTGATTGTATTGTACTGTTTGTGGCTAGATTCGAGGCACTTGGAGGCCGATTTGCGAGGCAAAGACGTATTAGAGTATGGATTTGCTTGGATTGAGGTAAGTAACACTTCTAAACTTAGTTATGAGGGTTCGAAACCCCGAACTTATGTGTTATGTGATTGGTATTAAGGTAACGCACATGCCAAGTGACGGGCGTGCACCGTGAGAATTGTGACCTGGTCGATTCCATGACACTGTCTAGTGGTTCTATCTTGTTGATATCCGTGTTTTCATCATGTGATAAAGGAATTGAGTTGTCACTCATGCTAGATATTATGTTTAGACTTTATGTCGGTACTGTTGGGACCCATAGTGGTCGTTTTTTTGTTGTTGTCTTACTGATTTCATTTATATTTCATACTCAGTCATAGTCATTCATTTCATATCATATCTCAGTCTCTGTTGTTATTTACTAATACATCATATCATTGTTTTCGGGCTAGTATCATGCCATTACGAGCCCGTGAGGGAGAGGCTGAGGGCCTGATTATGAGAGACATTTATGGGATCGGGCTGCACGCCGCAGTGGTTATATTGATTTATGATAGCGCTTGTACTGAAGGAGCCCCTCCGGAGTCTGCACATACCCCCAGTGAGCATGGTATATTGAGGCATGGATCTTTCTTAGACATGGATCTTGTCCGAAGCATTATATACCTGGAGATGGATCTTCTCTGTGGGCTGGATTGGCCCTACTTAGTGCTGGGTGACTGATGGTCAGTGATGTATATATTCCAGGATGGATCTTCCCTGGGCCGTATGTGCCATATACAGTATTGAGTGATTGATCATTTGAGAGTATGAGCATATGAGGCTCTCAGCATGGTGTGTTACATACAACATGTGCATTGGCATATAGAAGTAGACGAGTTATATTCTTCATATCATTTAGATTTGATCCATTTTACTGCTTGATATATCTATCGAACTTGAAAGCATGTTTACATTTCTGTACTGTTATTTTCTATATTGAATTGTGCCGGTTGAATTCGTCACTACCTTCAGTCCACAGGCCTTGACTATCGAGGTAGTTGCATAGCGTTCGCAGGCCTTGACTCTCCTTCGTTATATTTATTTGTATTTCAGTTCTTATTTCCTCAGACATTGTAGTAGGCTGTATCCTGGTATAGATGCTCATGTACTCGGTGACACCCCAATTTTTGGAAGAGATTTGTATGGCATTGTGGTTTTATTTCGGTTTTTAAAAGGTTTTTCTTAAATACTAACTGCTTCCGTTTAATTTTCAAAGCTTTTATTTGGTTGAACTGGTTGAGTAATTGGCTTACCTAGTTCCACGATAGGCGCCATCACAACGGTTGATTTTGGGTCGTGACAACTTTTAAACTATGTGTTTATGCTAATGTACGAATAAAATTATGAAGACCGATGAATAGGAGTTTGGATGCTTACATGTTTTCCTTGAATTTGTAAAGGTAAAAGGTACATATAATCTATTGTACTTCAACAATTCTAATTATAGAACCAAACATTTTGGTTAAGATGCAACCATGACCCCATTTGAAGACTTAAGAAAACCCAAAAAGTTAGTTTTATTTACGAAATATCCGAGGGCATCTACTGTAATAAAAGGTTAATGTAGGGTGAGAAGGGATAGTAGAAATATAAGTGTACTATCTCCTATAAGAAACCCATAGAATTACAAAATAGGACTTAAAAGTAGTATCATTAACTCAACACCCACAAAATTGATAAAGTAAACAATGGCAACTTTAAGGGCAATAATTTTGAAAACTTGAATGAGAGGACGACAAAATCTTTGGGTTGGAACAATTTGCATTATATTTTTAAGTTTTCACCAAATATCTTATTTCTTTTGATAAAAAACAATCGTGTGTACTCAAATTATAACCAAGATAAATTTTAAATCCACCGGCACGTTTTCAGTTTTGTATTCCCTGTGAATCACGAATTGGATATACCATGTGTCATATTTAAGAGATTTGCTTAGAACTCGTATCAACACAACAAAGAAGCAAATCTAATTCCCTTATGTTTGAACTCACATGCTGATTGCTACCTTTAAAATGCAAGGTTCTATTTTTATTTAGTGGTAAGATTAACGTGGACATCTAGCGGACATAATGAACCATATATTTATAGGTTCATAGTTTTACTTAAAGGTAACAATATCTCATATATTTATGATCAAAATATCTTGTTGATGTTGTATAGATCTTCGATTTTGGACCTCTGTTCCTTTGCTACATATTGTAGGATAGATAAATATGTCAGCTTTAGTTTAAACTCCAAAAAATTCAAAATCTAACGATAATGATAATAATTATATGTTTTCTTATAAAGATCATCAATCTCATAATTTATAGAGCATATGTTGTCCAAAAATCTATATATATATATCATTTTTCTTTGAAAAGTTTAATTTTGATTTCTAAAAATTAAATTGGAACGATCTTTGAAACAGAAAATATATTTTTCTTTGAAATTCAATTTTGATTTCTAAAAATTAAATCAGAATGATCTTTGAAACAAAAAAAAAGAGCACAAAGTTATGTTTTGAAAAAACAAACTGACCAAAATATTCTATACAAAACCAAAAAACTATTTAAAAGACCAAAAAAACTAACTAAGAATTATTTTCTTTAAGAATGAGTTTAAAAGAAATAAAACCAAAATCAAATTGAAATTAGGCAAAGAAAACCAAGGAGACACGCCTTTGTTGATACCCATGGGAATAACATTACTTAAGCTCCTAGAATCTTCTAACCAAAAAATAAAACTATAAATGTCCACACACCAAAATACAATTTAAAAATATTAGGCTTAATATGTTTTACTCCTCTCGTTAATATTTGAACTTTTTCACTTTTAAAGGGTGCGTTTATGCTAATGTACGAATAAAATTATGAAGACTGGTGAATAGGAGTTTGGATGCTTACATATTTTCCTTGCATTTGTAAAGGTAAATGGTACATATAAGCTATAGTACTTCAACAATTCTAATTATAGAACTAAATATTTTGGTTAAAATGCAACCATGACTCCATTTGAAGACTTAAGAAAGCCTAAAAAGTTACTTTTATTTACGAAATGTCTGAGAGCATCTGCTGTAATAAAGTTTTAATGTAGGGTGAGAAGGGATAGTAGAAAGATAAGTGTACTAAATAGGACCAAGTCCATAGATAAGGATTTTCTTAGTCTTTGCATTCTTCTACATCATTCTGAAATCTACTGCCACAAATTCAGAGGGGTCCTTAGGAACTGTTTCATTTTATGCATTTTATTTAGTAGGAATCAAAGGATCTTGGTTCAATATGTCCATAGTTCATAGTCTTCGGCCGTTAAGAAGTGTTCCATTCCTGTTTTCCATCAACTGTAATATTTTCCATTGAACAGGGGTAGCCTGGTAGTTGATTATCCGTCATTAATTTCAGGTGGAGCACTCATCTTGCTTCCAAGATCTCTCTAGATGTTAGCCGTGTAAATGAGAGAACCCACTCTGATACCAATTGTTAGTTTGAGTATCCGTATGGATTACTAAAGAACTTGATTCTTTACCGTGTTCCTTAAGCGTAAAGTAAACAAGTAATAAAATAAATACAGTGACTTTTACGTGGAAAATCACCCGACTCAAAGGTGCAAAAACCATGACCTTCCACGTAGGATTTTAAACTCCAGATCCACTAGAACAATGAGCCAAAATGTATCAATTACAAGACTGTAATTAAATAAATCTCCAGTATTCCTACTGCTCCTATTTGATTTACAAGTTACTCTAACTTGTAAAGCAAAATACTCACTCCAACTCAATAACTGTTTATGACACTTGACTACAACTCAATTTTCTAAAACACATTCTCTAGACTGACTCAGGAATAATACAAGGCAAGTACTCAACACAAGTAAACGACTTATCAAGCTTTAGTTGATGTGTAAAGGATAGTTTAGAAGTCCAAAGTCAATCCTATTTAAACACGACTTGAGATCTTCTAGGAGTCCTATTCAAAGTCAGCTTCCTCTTTGATTGGACTCCTACTATTCCAAGGATTCCACACGCTTTGGGACTTTAGTCTCTGACTGAATTATCCATATGTTTGTGAGAAACGACCCTTATCACTTATAGTAGCCATCACCCAGCAAACCCGGACCTAGGTAACTTTGAGATAAAGTTACTGTCTTGTACAGACGTACATGTATCACTCAAGAGGAGCTGATTCTTTCTCCTGGGAAGCAGGTTCTTCAGAACAGTTAAGAAGCTACGTTGAGGACCTGGTTCTTTGAACATTTAGTCATACTTTGTTAATCATTAAAACTTTAATATTCAACAAATTCTCCCTTTTGGATGATGACAAACTCTATGCACAGTAGAACCAGATAATCACAACAAGCATGATTGACAGACATGTATGTTCACAACAATTACCAACCTTATGTTCCCCTTTTTGGCATCATCGAAAACACACAAAAAAAATATTAGACACTAAGTACAGAAAGGTAAGATTCAAAGCCAAACATGCAACAACACAAGCATAAGAACCGGAAAATAAACTAGGTTGATGATCCAATAGAGTACAAAGCAATAAAGTAGATCAATATGAGACATTAAGTAGTGCCAATAGAAGCCCAGAGCCTCGTCTTCTTCATTAGAATAAAATAAACTAAGCTTACTGCAAACTACTCACACTAAGACAAAGGAACAAAATATAAGGCATCACTAGAATAGCAAAAGAACTAAGGACACTGGGAAGGAATAGGTTCAAGGGTGAGAAGTAGAAGGGGTCAAAGCTTTCACAAGGGTAGCAATCTGTTGAGCATGGGCCTCCCTATCCTTTCTGAGCTCTTCCTTGAGTTGCTTTGTTTCCTTTCTCAACTAATTATTGTCTTCACGAAGCTTGGCATTCTCTTCAACAGCCAACTCCAACCTCTTACTGAGTTCTGCAACCCTACTGCTCCTAGAAAGAATGGCAGATCTTGTGGGTCTTCTAGCCTTGATCTCCTCATAGCCACACTGCTTGCGGGTAACAGTATCCAAAACATCATTGTGGTGTCCATACTTAAGCTCATGTAAGGCAATGTTGATCTTGTCAAATATCTCAGTCAACATGAAACCATATGGCATAACATGCTTTGGTTTGGAAGTATTTGCAGCTCTTGCCATATGCTGAATCATCAGGCTAGGAAGATTGATAGGTTGACCAGTGTTAAGCAATTCCATCACAGCCATGTCTAGTAGAGTAGCTACATGCCTTCTCTTAGACCTCTGAAGAAAGCAGGAGTTGACAAACTGAAACAGTAGCTTGTGAAAGGGAGTCAAATCAGTCTTGTACACTTTCTGAGGAGAATCTAGTTCAAACTTTTGGGAGAACTTCTTGGTGACTGCAATTCCAGTGTCAACATCATTGTCTATGGATGGCCACTTCTTCTTCAAATAATTGTCAAATCCCAAAGAAGGGATATTCAGAACCAACAATATCAAAGTCCATGTCAAAGCCCCCTACCTTACTCTTGACTACCTTCCCATCAAATGTGAAATTTGTATAGAACTCCACCACAGTAGGAACACATACTGGGGTGAAAGGTTTGACAAACATATGTTTCCACTCCAGTAGCTCACGTTTCTCAACCAGTTGATTCATCCCTTTCTCATCAGCTTTTGCAAGAATCTTCCCATTTAGCACTTTTCTGTTCTTGAACTCCGTGAGTCGATCAACTGCAACTGGCACATTCTTTCTTGTCTTACCCCTACTGTCCTTTGAAGAAGAGGTAGCAGGTTTAGTGACTTTGGCTCCCATTTTCTTTGGTGTAGCAGCCGTTGCTGGCAAGGCAGAGTCAGATCTATCTTCTCCATTCACCTCAAAAACAGGTTCCACAATTGAAACCTTCTTTTTTGGGTTCTTTGCACTTCTGGATTCCTTCATGATTTGTTCATCAACAACCTTTCTTTTACTCCTTATGAGGGGAGTTCTAATATGAGGAACCACTCTTTTTCTTGTTGAGACTGCTGACTTTGTAGCTTTCCCAGTGGTCCTCCTGTACTTCTTCCTTACCTCAGATTGTGGCATATCATCTTCATTACTGTTAACTTCTTCATCTCAAGTGAAAGGAATTAACAGATACCAGGGTTCTTGAGCCCTTGTCTCTTCACCAATTTTTTTCTGAAGGAGCTATGACAGTGTTTCCAATTGTCATGGAACCTTCAGATTCCTCACTCACATTCCCCTCTTCTTCCTCTCTCTCATCATCACCTCGTTCACTCTCACTTACCTTTTCTTGATCCTCACCTTTACTTTTAGATTTCTCCTCTCCTTCACTCTGATTTTCTTCTTTTGCAGAATCATTAGCATGTTCAACTGTCTTATCCTCTGTATTACTCTCCTTCTCATCTCCAGAAACTCCCTTATTCTCACTCTTTTCTCCTTCATTGGCTATGTTTTGAGCATCATATTCCTCATGACTATTCATAATTTCTTCTTCATTTTCACCTTCATCATCTTTCTCATCCTCAGTCCAACTAAAATCAAGGCCATCAGAAGACTCCTTTTACACCGGTTCTTTACGTCCTTCCCCCTAAATCATAGGCTGCACAGCCATTGGATCTATATCCTTTCCCAGATCCCATGTATCCTTTTCTACAGAGAATTTCTCCATTGGTGGCTTCTCACTCGTGGGTGGGAGAGTATCTAGGGGTGCAACATCTATAGCAGACACCAAAATATCTAACTTGGAAGTAGGATGTGGTACCTGATCAGCAGTGACTGACACTGATTCTCCCTGAATAATAGATACCTTGGCTAGAGTGTTACCATGTGTAACAGCTTCAGGACCTTTCTTGACATTTTTTATTGGAGTTGCTTTGACCTTTATTGACTTGGAGATATTTTTAGCAGGAAGTTCAGGTACATGGGTAGTTGTTTTTTAAGGAGGGGTTATAGTGGAGGTGGGAATGATAGGAGCAACATGAATAGTACGAACAGGGGAGGATGTATAGTGGAGGATATCGAAGGAGAAGGAGTAAGTATGGTTGTGGGTTCTCTTGAAGGCTTGGCATTTTTCTTTGGTTTAGGCTTCAACATTTTGGTTTTGCTTCAGCCTTGGTTGATGATTTAGCTTTAGAGGGTGTTTGACTGACTTTAGGAATGGTGATCAGATGAGAGACTCGAAGAAGATAAAGAGAGGGTTAGTTCTTAATAATTGCTTTCGATTTTTTCTTACAGTTTGAGAGAAACAGTGAGGTTAGAGAAGCTGATCATAAGAGCCTTTTAAAGAAGTTACTCCTGATTCAACCGGAAGAGAGAAGGTGACCGAATTTGAGTTCTAACGGGACTCTTATAACAGTTACTTTGACTGTAAGGTTTTCAAGAGTAATTTATTTCTAATTGCACAATGATTCCCCATTACTCTTTGACTAGAAGACGATTAGAAGTGATGCCAACAGAATTAAAAGTCTGAGTATAGCAGTAATTTTAGAATATAAAGTCCTAGTAAATTAAGAGAGTATGGCACATACTTGAGTCAAAGAACCAACTCCTTAGCAACTTCTTATTCATTTCTGCAATAAAGCTTAAACACTTCATATTATTATCACGCATTCACTAGGAGTCAACTTAGCGGGAGGAGTTGATTAGATCTAGTTCTAGTCTATTTCTTTCAAAGTGATCCCTACTCAGAGCTTTAGTAAAAACATCAGCAATTTAATCTTCAGTTTTACAAAAGTTAATTAAGATATTCCCTTTTTTTAAATATGTCTCTGAAAAAGTGATATCTAATGTCAATGTGCTTAGTTCTCTTGTGATGACATGGATTTTTAGAAATGTTTATGGCACTGGTGTTATCACAGAAAATGGGAACACAATCAACAAATATACCATAGTCCCTTAGCTATTGTCTTATCCATAGTAACTAAGCATAGCAGTATGCTGCAACCACATATTCAGCCTCAGCTGTAGATAAGGCCACTGAGTTTTGCTTCTTGGTTCCCCAAGACACTAGGCAAGAACCTAGAAAATGAGTTGTTCCTGAAGTGCTTTTCTTGTCAACATGAAAACCTGCACAGTCAGCATCAGCATAACCAACTAGATCAAAGTTGTACCCTCTAGGATACCATAGAATCTTAGTATCCTTTTGAGATTCCTTGGGATTTGCCTGAAATCTTACATATAATCCCACACTAAACACTATGTCAGGCCTGCTTGATGTGAGGTACAACAATGACCCAATCATTTCTCTATATAGCTTCTGTTCCACACTTTTTCCTTCTTCATCAAGGTCCAACATTGTTGCAATGGCAATGAGGGTATCAATAGATTTAGAGGAGTCCATGTTGAACTTCTTCAGTAATTCTTTGATATATATCTGCTGATGTATCATGGTTCCAATAGGTTTTTGCTTGATTTGCAGCCCCAGAAAAAAGTTCAATTTACCCATCATGCTCAGTTCAAACTCATTTCCCATCATCTCAGCAAATTCCTTGCACATTGCTTCATTGGTAGCCCCAAAGATAATGTCATCAACATATACTTGAACAATCATAATTTTCCCTCTACTTCTTAGAAATAGAGTGTTGCCCACCTTTCCTCTTACAAAGTTATTGGCTAAGAGGAATTTTGAGAGCCTTTCATACCAGACTCTTGGAGCATGTTTCAAACCATAAAGAGCTTTATCCAGTTTGAACACATAGTCAGGAAATTCTTCACTTTCAAATACAGGAGGTTGTTTGATAAACACTTCCTCCTTCAGGTAACCATTAAAAAAGGAACTCCTTACAAACATCTGGTATAAAGTGAACTTCATGTGGTCAGCAAAAGCTATCAGGATTCTTATAGCCTCAATTCTAGCTACAAGTGCAAATATCTCATCATAGTCAATGCCCTCCTCTTGATTGTATCCCTGAACTACCAGTTTGGCCTTGTTCCTTGTGATATTTCCTTGTTCATCCAACTTGTTTCTCAACACCCATCTGGTACCTATGACAGTTCTATTCTTGGGTTTATGTACTGGGTGCTAGACCTTACTTCTCTCAAACTGATTTAGCTCCTCTTGCATGGCTATGATCTAGTCTAGATCCTTTAGAGCTTCTTTGATGGTCTTAGGTTCAACCTGTGAGAGGAATGTTGTGAGTGCACATAGATTTCTTATAGAAGACCTGGTTTGCACCCCTACATTTGGATCAGAGATGATATTCTCAAGAGGATGTGAGCTTTGATGCTTCTATGGTCTTATCTGTATACCCAGAGAAGATTCACCTAAGAAGTGACCCAAAAGAGCAGGTTCGGTAGGTGTGGCTTCATTAGCCTGGTCAGCAATTAGAGTAGTTCTTTCTTCTTCTTGTTCCTCATGCTCACTGTCACTTTCCTTGTGGTTTTCAGATCCATCTTCATCAGATTTCTTTGTATCTCCATCACCAGTGAATCCTATGTCATAATCTTCTTCCTGCAGACCTTTCTCAGCCAAATTGTTAGATTCATCAAAAATAACATGAATATTTTCTTCCACATACATATAACTTTTATTAAAAACCTTATAGGCCTTACTATGTGGAGAGTAACCCAAGAAAATTCCCTCATCACTTATGTCATCAAACTTACCTAGAGCTTATTTCCCATTATTATGCACAAAATATTTGCACCCAAAGGCTCTCAGGTAAGTGATGTTGGGTTTTCTTCCTCGAAGTAACTCATAGGGAGTTTTCTCAGGAATGGGTCTGACCATGTATCTACTTAGCAGGTAGCAAGCTGTATTGATTGCCTCATCCTAGAAATTCTTAAGTAGTCCACTGGTAATCAACATGGTCCTCCTCATGTATTCTAAGGATCTATTCTTTCTTTCTACAACCCCATTTTGTTATTGAGTTCTAGGTGCATAGAAATTATGGTCAATGCCCTATGAGCCACAGAACTCGAGGAATTTTGAATTTTTAAATTCAGTTCCATGGTTAATTCTTATACTTAAAACATTATATCCTAGATTTTATTGAATCATTCTTACAAATTCATAGGCGACATCAAAGGTTTCATCTTTGGATACCAAAAACAAAGTCCATGTATACCTAGAGAAGTCATCAACAATCACAAACACATACCTCTTACCACCTTTGCTCCTTATTCTCATTGGTCCACATAGGTCCATGTGAAGGAGTTCTAGAGGTTTAGAAGTACTTACAAACTTCTTAGATTTAAAGGATGACCTAATATGTTTCCCTTTAACACAGATATCACATACCTTGTCAGAGGTGAACTCAACTTTAGGTAGCCCAAGGACCAAGTCCTTTGCAGCCAACTTATTGAGTTGAGAGAGACTGGCATGTCCCAGTCTTCTATGCCATAGCAGTGGATAATCATTCACTACATTCAAGCATCTGTGATCACTTTGAGGAAGTGACATAATCGATATCTTGTAGATATTATTATGTCTCTTACCCTATAACACAATTTTATCAGTATCAGGCTTTGTGACAGTGCAAATTTTGGAATTGAATTTTACCTCATTTCCTTTGTCGCACATTTGAGAGATTCTAAGAAGATTGTGTTTAAGACCTACCACATAATACACATCTTCTATAGCATGAGAGAGTGACTTGCCAACCTTTTCAATACATGTTATCTGGCCCTTTTTCCCATTTTCAAACAACACACTCCCTCCTTAGAAGGTTGTCAGTGAGAGGAAGTTTTTCTTTTCTTCAATCCTATATCTTGAGCATCCACTGTCTAGATACCAGTCCTGATTGTTTCCTCTCACCTTATCCTGCGCCAAAATTCACAAGTTAGTTTTGGGAACCCAGACAAGCTTAGGTCTCTTTTTGTTGGAAAAGGATGAATCAGATCCTTTCTTGCCTAGAAGGGGAGATGATTAGAAGCTATTTTCTTATTAACCTTAATCCACTTAGTATGTACATGAGGATTAACCTTTGGCTCCTCTTCCATCTTCACATTTTTAGCAATACCAAAGGTATTTCTAAACTGAGCATGAATTAAGGCAAGACAAATATCTCTAAAGTGTCCTACACTTCTATAATGAGTGCATGTGTTATTATCAGAAATTCCTACATACTTTGGGTCAAATTTAGGAATATGTTTTCTGTAGCCAATTCCAGATTTGTTAGAGCTACAGTTTTTATTCAGCCAATTCAAGGCATCAGAAGATCTATGTCATTTGCTTAGTCTAAAGAGTTCATAATTAGCCTTTTCTAGATTTTCATGCAGGACTTTATTTCTATATTCAGCATCACAAAGATTATCATTAGCCTCATCCTCCTTTTCTTCCTCTTGATCAGTTCCACTCTACTTATGCTGCCAAGAATGCCTGCTTCATTGCTTTAGTGAATCCTTTGCCTAGGATTTTTCCTTTGTTGGAACCCTTTTCTCTCATTTTCTCCCGTTTCTCTTTTTCAGCTCGTTCTTTCCTCCACTCAATTTTCCACATTGGGAAGTCCTTGACCATGTAATCTAGCTTGCCATACTTGTATCACCTATCTTAGTTGGCTTTGTCGATCTGCTTGGGCTTACTACTGGTCTCTCTATTGGATGTACTTTTGAAATTCTACATGAATCTCTTGAACTTGGTAAACATTGCTAGATCAGGATTATCATAGTTAGATTCATCATCCTCGGACGCTTTAAAAATAAAGGCCTTATCCTTCTTTGGTTTTTTGTTGTGCAGTTCTATCTTTCTCATTTCATAAGTTTTTAAGTTTCCAACCAACTCATCAAGTGAGATTTTATCCAATTCTTTGGCTTCCTAGATTGCAGTGACTTTTGATTCACATGAAGATGGAAGGATTCTTAGAACTTTGCTAACCAACTCTTCCGAGGAAAACACATTTGCAAGTGATTTCATTTCATTGGTTATTATATTGAACATAGTTATCATATCCTGGATGGGCTCAGACTCCTTCATGAAGAAACGCTCACAGTTTCTCATGAGTAGTTCAATCCTTGATCTCTTTACTTGGTTTGTTCCTTCATGAGAAGTTTGAAGTACATCCCATATCTGCTTCGCATTAGAGCGCACAGAAATTCTATTGTACTAATCAGAACCAAGTCCACAGATAAGGATTTTCTTAGACTTTGCATTCTTCTCCATCATTCTGAAATCTGCTGCCAGAAATTCAGAGGGGTACTTAGGAACTGTTTCATTTTGTGCATTTGGTTTAGTAGGAATCAAAGGGACTTGGTTCAATATGGTCCATAGTTCATAGTCTTCAGCCGTTATGAAGTGTTCCATTCTTGCGTTCGGCCAATTGTAATATTTTCCATTGAACATGGGTGGCTTGGTAGTTGATTGTCCTTCATTAATTTTGGGTGGAGCACACATTTTGCTTCCAAGATCTCTCTAGGTGTTAGCTGTGTAAATGAGAGAACCCGTTCTGATACCAATTGTTAGTTTGAGTATTTGTATGGATTACTAAAGAACTTAGTTCTTTACCGTGTTTCTTAAGCATAAAGTAAACAAGCAATAAAATGAACACAATAATTTTTACGTGAAAAATCACCCGGCTCAAAGGTGAAAAAACCACAACCTACCACATAGGATTTTCAACTCCAAATCCACTAGAACAATGAGCCAACATGTATCAATTACAAGACTATAATTAAATACTCTCCAGTGCTCTCACTATTCATGTTTGATTTACAAGTTACTCTAACTTGTAAAGCAAAACACTCACTCCAACTCACTAACTGTTTATGACACTGGATTACAACTCAATTTCCTAAAACACATTTACTAGACTGACTCAGGAAGAATACAAGGCAAGTACTCAACACAAGTAAACGACTTTTCATGCTTTAGTTGATGTGTAAAGGATAGTTTAGAAGTCCAAAGTCAATCCTATTTAAACACGACTTGAGATCTTCTAGGAGTCCTATTCAAAGTCAGCTTCCTCTTTGATTGGAC
The DNA here is from genome assembly GCF_000715075.1 of Nicotiana tabacum. Taxonomy (NCBI): domain Eukaryota; kingdom Viridiplantae; phylum Streptophyta; class Magnoliopsida; order Solanales; family Solanaceae; genus Nicotiana; species Nicotiana tabacum. Next base: position 15,325,746 of record NC_134098.1, read on the forward strand.
TCATACTGTTCCAAGGATTCCACACGCTTTGGGACTTTAGTCTCTGACTGAATTATCCATATATTTGTAAGCAACGACCCTTATCACTTATAGTAGCCATCATCTACCAAACTTGGACCTAGGTAACTTTGAGATAAAATTACTGTCTTGTACAGACGTACAAGTATCACTCAGGAGAAGCTGATTCTTTCTCCTGAGGAGCAGGTTCTTCATAACAGTTAAGCAGCTATGTTGAAGACCTGGTTCTTTGAACATTTAGTCATACTTTTTTAATCATCAAAACTTTAATATTCAACAAATTACCCCTTTTGGATGATGACAAACTTTGTGCACAGCAGAACCAGATAATCACCTCAAAGAACCAGATAATCACAACAAGCATTATTGACAGACATGTATATTCACAATAATTCCCAACCTTATCTTCCCCTTTTGGGCATCATCGAAAACACACAAAACAAAATATTAGACACTAAGTATAGATAATGTATGATTCAAAGCCAAGCATGCGACAACAAAAGCATAATAATGGGCAAATAATCTAGGATAATGATCCAATAGAGTACAAAGTAGTAAAGCAGAGCAATAGGAGACATTAAGTAGTGCCAAAAGAAGCCCAGGGCCTTGTCTTCATCATTAGAAGAAAAATAAACTAAACTTACTGCAAACTACTCAGACTAAGACAAAGGAACAAAATATAAGGCATCACTAGATTAGCAAAAGAACTAAGGACACTAGGAAGGAACAGGTTCAAGGGTGAGAAGTAGAAGGGGTCAAAGCTTTCACAAGGGTAGCAATATGTTGAGCATGGGCCTCCGTGTCTCTTCTTAGCTCTTCCCTGAGTTGCTTTGTTTCCTTTCTCAGCTCATTATTGTCTTCACAAAGCTTGGCATTTTCTTCAACAGCTAACTCCAACCTCTTGCTGAGTTTTGCAACCATACTGCTCCCAGGAAGAATGGCAGATCCTGTGGGTCCTCTAGCCTTGATCTCCTCATAGCCACACTGCTTGAGGGTAACATCATCCAAAACATCATTGTGGTTTCCAAACTTAAGCTCATGTAAGGCAATGTTGAGCTTGTCAAATAACTCAGTCAACATGAAATCATATGGCATAGCATGCTTTGGTTTGGAAGTATCTGCAGCTCTTGCCATGTGTTGAATCATCAGTCTAGGAAGATTGATAGGTCGACCAGTATCAAGCAGTTCCATCACAACCATGTCTATTACAGTGGCTTCATGCCTTCTCTCAGAACTCTGAAGAATGCAGGAGTTGACAAACTGAAACAGTAGCTTGTGAAAGGGAGTCATATCAATCTTGTACACTTTCTGGGGAGAATCTAGTTCAAACTTTTGGGAGAACTTCTTGGTGAACTTAATGCCAGTGTCAAAATCATTGTCTATGGTTGGCCACTTCTTCTTCAAATAATTGTCAAATCCCAAAGAAGGGATATTCAGAAGCAGCCTCAGCGCCCCAGCATCAAACTTCATGTCAAAGCCCCCTACCTTTCTCTTGATTACCTTCCCATCAAATGTGAAATTTGTATAGAACTCCACCATAGCAGGAACACATATTGTGGGGAAAGCTTTGACAAACATGTGCTTCCAACCCTGTAGCTCAAGTTTCTCACCCAGTTGAGCCATCCCCTTCTAATCAGTGTTCGCAAGAATCTTTCCATTTAGCATTTTGCCGTTCCTGAACTTCGTGAGTCGATCAACTGTAGCTGGCACATTCTTTATTGTCTTACCCCTACTGGCCCTTGCAAAAGAGGTAGCAGATTTAGTGACTTTGGATCCCCTTTTCTTTGGTGTAGAAGACTTTGCTGGCAATGTAGAGTCAAATCCATCTTCTCCACTCACCTCAACAATAGGTTCCTTAATTGAAACCTTCTTCTTTGGATTCTTTCCACTTCTGGATTCCTTCATGATCTGTTCATCAATAACCTTTCTTTTACTCCTTATGAGGGGAGTTCTAATATGAGGAACCACTCTTTTTCTTGTTGAGACTGCTGACTTTGTAGCTTTCCCAGTGGTCTTCCTGGACTTCTTCCCTACCTCAGATAGTGGCATATCATCTTCATCACTGCTAACTTCTCCATCTTCAGTGAAAGGAGTTAATAGAGACCCAGGTTCTTGAGATTTGTCTCTTCACCAATTTCTTCTAAAGGGGGATATGATAGTATTTCCAATTTTTATGGAACCTTCAGATTCCTCACTCACATTCCCTCTTCTTCCACACTCTCGTCATCACCTCGTTCACTCTCACTTATATTTTCTTGATCCTCGCCTTCACTTTCATATTTCTCCTCTCCTTCACTCTGATTTTCTTCTTCTGTAGAATCATTAGCATGTTCACATGTCTTATCCTCTGTATCACTCTCCTTCTCATCTCTAGACGCTCCCTTATTCTCACTCTTTTCTTCTCCATTGGTTATTTTTTTAGCATCATATTCCTCGTGACTATTCACAACTTCTTCTTCATTTTCACCTTCATCATCTTTCTCATCCTTAGTCCAACTAAACTCAAGGCCATCAGAAGCCTCCTTTTGCACCGGTTCTTTACGTCCTTCCCCCTGAACCACAAGCTCCACAACTGTTGGATCTATATCCTTTCCCAGATCCCCTATACCTTTTCTACAGAGAATAGCTCCAGTGGTGGCTTCTCACTCGTGGGTGGGAGAGTATCTAGGCGTGCAACATCTATAGCAGACACCAAAATATCTAACTTGGAAGTAGGATGTGGTACCTGATCAGTAGTGACTGACATTGATTATCTCTGAATCATATATACCTTGGCTACAGTGTCACCCTGTGTAGCAGCTTCAGGCACTTTCTTGACATATTTTCTTGGAGTTTCTTTGACCTTTGTTGACTTGGAGTTATTAGCAGGAAGTTCAGGTACAGAGGTAGTTGTTTTTGAAGGAGGGGTTACAGTGGAGGTGGAAATGATAGGAGCAGCATGAACAGTAGGAACATGGGAGGATAAGGTAGGTATAGTGAAGGATATTGAAGGAGAAGGAGCATGTGTGTGTGTCGGTTCAATTGAAGGCTTGGCATTTTTCTGACTAGCTTTAGGCATGGTGATCAGATGAGAGACTCAAAGAAGAGAAAGAGAGGGTTAGTTCTTGATAATTGCTTTCGATTCTTGCTTAGGGTTTGAGAGAAATAGTGAGGTTAGAGAAGTTGATCATAAGAGCCTTTTAAAGACGTTACTCCTGATTTGACTGGAAGAGAGAATGTGACCAAATTTGAGTTCTAACGGAACTCTTATAATGGTTACTTTGACTATAAGGTTTTCAGGAGTAATTGATTTCTAATTGCACAAGGATTCCCCCTTACTCTTTGACTAATGGTGAACCCACTCAACCATAGTGTATCCAACCCTAATCCAAAAGCCTTCATTACATCCCGAAAGAAGCACTACTTGATTTCAGGCCGAGTGAGTTTACACTAGTGGCGATCTACATGAGGGGCAAGCCTATGGTACTTGAAGCCGTACTTGCAAAATTCTCTTGAGTGAACCTTTCACAAACCTTTGGATTGAGTGCCAAAATTCTTATGTGAGCTATTCAAACGGAGAGTAGAGGAGGAGGAGTTTTGGATCCACAATGATCTACATGAGAGGGCGAGCTTCCTTGATGAATAAAGTCAACTCTTGATGCTCAAGTGTCATATTAGAACTATATGTTCATGAATGTTTAACTTGCCGCCTTGTTGATAATACATAAGTAGTGTGGCTAATTGTTGGTCCCAACTGATGTGTTAATGGCTCGCCTTTGACTGGCTGAAATGACCCTTAACTTGTAGAGGTGGGAACTATTTTGTTTGCTTGAGGACAAGAAAAGACTTAAGTTTGGGAGAGTTGATAAGTGGGGATTTTGACTACTTATTACCGCCTTTTAGCTTTTGTTTTAGTCTAAAAGGATTGAAATTGTGCTCCCGAAACTAATGAAATGTGCAAAAATGCAGGAATGTTGGATGTTGGACTCCCAAGATGAAATTCATCTATTGCATCGCTCTTGATCAAATTGACCCAAAAGGGTGCTCCATTTAGGTGGTCGGATGAATGTGAGGAGAGCTTTCAGAAGCTCAATGTCACGACCCAACTAGAGGGTCATGACTAGCACCCGGGCCATACTTGCCGAGCACCAACGTACATTTTATCTAACCTTCCTTATTATCTTTAAGGGCCGACAAGATCAATATAAATGGTAGACATGGATCATGAACATCCAACAATGAAAGATAATGTCATGAACATACATAACATGGGATGACAAGACTGTCAAGAAACTATATATAAGGTATGAGCTACCATGAGTCGACACCTGTCTATGAGACTCTAAAGGAACATAAGTTCTACAACATTGCCGGAACAGGGCCCCGACATACCCATAATGTCTATGACAAAAATGCATACCAAGACCACGGCAAGTCCGGAGAAGGGATCTCGCCAATAACCGCTGAACTGGACAGCCTACTGTGGTAGGGGAGCTGCGTCGACCCGTCTATCAGGACCTGCAGCCCGACATGCAGCGTCCACAAATAAAAGGGACATCAGTACAAATAAAGTACTGAGTATGTAAGGCAGAAAAGCATAAGTTAGAACAGTAATGTAAACAGGGATAGAAAATATACATCCTGTGACATCTGGGTACCTCTGAGGGATACTGACATGAAATACATGATACATACATATATATACATAAACTTTTAAAACATACATCTTTGTGGGCATCACTATCATCATATCGTACCCGGCCGTAATAGGCTCGGTAAAATGTACCCGGCCATCATAGGGCTCGGTAGAATCGTACCCGGCCATCATAGGGCTCGGTAGAATCGTACCCGGCAACTGATCAGTGGTTGCACAATAGGTGCCATACCCGGCCGACTATAGCGCGGCTCGGTAGAGTAAAATAGATACATATATATGATGCATGCTGGACTCATTGGAATCACATTTTGAACCTTTCGGAGTGACGTAAGGTCGGTATCCTTCGTACACGTTATTAGGATTAACTCTTCATCAAGAATCTTATAAGAATCAGGAACTACCAACAACATTGATAATATAAGAATAAGAGAAGTAACATCAATATCAATCGTTTCATAAGAAGGGCAGCAATGTAAGTACTGCTAGCTTCTAAGAGTAGAGTATCTTTGGGAGCTCGTTCATTAAATTATGTACAATCGGAGTCATGCAAAAGAATGAAGGGGATAGCCTCACATACCTTGTATATACTGCCCAACCTCAAGCTATGCAAATGTCACGACTCCTTAGTCTACAATAAGACAAATGACACTATCATTATCGTTTAAGCGTCGTAACTATTATGTATCGACCACAACCTATTTTACGATGAAACAGACAGCACCTCCCCTATTTATATGACTTCCCACAAGTCAATACAATCACCAAACAGCCCAAACAATATCATTAATAATCATATTGAGCCTCCAAAATAGTCCACCAACCAACAACATTACTACCAAGCCTTTCGATATATATTTCACAAGTTCTAACTTCAACGACTTAGCTGCAACTTGGATAATCTTAAATATATATAGAGTAAGAGGTTCCTTACCTTTAAACAGAAAGAACAACTCCAATTTGACCTTAATTTTCCACGAAATATCCCTTCAATTCTGCCACAAGAACAAGGAAGTGAAACTAGCAATTAATTCTAGTTTTTCGGCACTAGAATTACTTTAGAAGACTTGAAATCACCTAGGGTTTATATTAAAAACTTGAAGGTGTATTTACAGGATATAGAACACTTAAAAAAACCTCCCACACGAGCTGGAACAACACAAAAATCAGCAACAACAAGAAGAACAAGAAACTTACTAGCGCCACGGGATTCCCGACATTTGATTTGTGTTGTTTGCCCTTTGTTTGGGTCTTGGATCATGAGAGAACCTTGAGAGACTGTTTTTAGGGTTATAAGGTCTGAATATACTAAAAATTAATGACTTAAAACGGGGTTGAGGTATCTTATATATGTCCATATGTCTTAAACCGCCTTTGTGGGCCCCATAGAGAGCAGCTTGGCGCACTCTCGCGAAAATATGAATATCTCTCTACTCCGAGATCGTATCGACGAACGGTTTAATGCGTTGGAAACTAGACTCATAGATCTTCAATTTGATAGGTAGATCACTCCATAATTCCAAGCACATTGGGAGAAAAATGCAGTAACATTTGACCTAAAGTTTAAGTAAAATTATAAACCTAAGTTGCGACAACTTTTATCGACTTTTGTTTCATAACTCGCTTGACTTCAAGACTTATGATGCGGATATTATATGATTCAAATACATTAAAACAAGACCTCTTGGGACAATTAATCACCTCTAGTGTTACCCGAAAATACGGGTTACAACATCCTTGATTCGTTTAACTTCAAATACTTGTTAACCACTCTTATACACCCTTGTATCGTTTAAGAGCAATAGGATTAACTTCTTATCATCTCAAAGATAATCTCTTCTTGGATTTATGTCGACTAACTTACGGCGTGATCTATGGTATGCGAATTTGGGTTGTAACACCCTCTCCCCCTTAGGAATATTCGTCCTCGAATGTAAGGGTTTATGGGGTGTCTAACTCATTGTGGATTCTGACGGAGACTTTCGGCTATGTTTCCCCTATAAAATGGACACTAGCCAAACTTGCAAGCAGTTAAACCTAACCTATGGCCTTAGAAGACTATACAAAGCATTATGGATATGTACATTATCTGCATATCACCATTTTGTATTAAAAAAAAGTATTCACAAGCTATTGCTTACCTCATAGAGCCGTTTCACCTTATAATGCGTCCTTCTTTCCCCCGGCATCCTCGTTATCTTCACTCTGGAATAGGTAAGGGTATTTAGACTTCATCTCCTCTTCTGCTTCCCATGTCATTTCTTCTATATTCTTGTTCCTCCATAATACTTTCACGGAAGCTACATCCTTTGTTCTCAGCTTGCGGACTTGTCGATCTAATATAGCCACGAGCACTTCATCATATGATAGATCCTTTGTAACTTTTACATCTTTGATAGGGACGACCCGAGAAGGGTCTCCAATACATTTCCTCAACATAGATACATGGAATACCGGGTGGACAAATTCCAATTCAGATGGCAATTCTAACTCGTAAGCAACCTGTCCAATTCGTCAAAGAATTTTGTACGGCCCAATATACCGCGGACTCAACTTACCCTTCTTCCCAAAACGCATAACACCCTTTATCGGCGAGATCTTCAGGAAAACCCAATCACCAACCTCAAATTCCAGATCACGATGTTGGACGTCGGAATAAGACTTTTGCCTGCTTTGTGCCGTCCTCAGTCGCTCTTGTATCACTTTCACCTTCTCAATGGCTTGGTGAATCAAATCTGGCCCATATAATTCTGTTTCACTGACTTCAAACCATCCAACTGGTGATCTACATCTCCTCTCGTACAGTGCCTCATACGGAGCCATTTTAATACTGGAATGGTAGCTATTATTATAGGCAAATTCTATAAGTGCCAGATGGTCATCCCAATTCCCCTTGAAATCTAGAACACATGCTCGTAGCATATCTTCAAGTGTCTGGATGGTACGTTCAGCCTGTTCGTCAGTCTGCGGATGGAATGCAGCGCTGAGATTTACTTGTGTGCCTAAACCCTTCTGAAAAGACCTCCAAAAGTTAGCCATAAATAGAGCTCCTCGGTCTGATATAATAGATACCGGCACACCATGAAGCCTAACAATCTCCTTGATATACAACTTCGCATAATCTTCAGCCGTGTAAGTTGTCTTAACTGGCAGAAAATGGGCAGATTTTGTAAGTCGATCAACTACCACCCAGATGGAGTCAAACTTATGATAAGAGCGAGGTAATCCAATAATGAAGTCCATATTAATCACCTCCCATTTCCAGGTCGGAATCTCTATATTCTGAATCAATCCACTAGGTTTCTGATGCTCGATCTTTACTTGTTGACAATTAGGACACTGGGCTACAAATTCTGCAATAGACTTCTTCATGTTATCCCACCAATACTGCTCCTTAATGTCATGATATATCTTTGTCGAGCCAGGATGGATAGAATATCGGGACTGGTGAATCTCAATCATAATCTTCTCTCGCAACCCTGCCACACTAGGTACACATAATCGGCCCTGGTATCTCAGTGTCCCATCTCCTCCGATCTTGAAAGCTGCAATCTTACACTGCTGAATTCCCTCTCTCAATCTTACTAAGGTAGGATCTTCATATTGCCGTGCTTTTACCTCGGCTACCAAATGGGAGCATACCTTGCTAAAGAATCAAACTGTATACTATACTCTCGTACACTCATATTACCCTGTCGAAGGTTCAAGAACTTATCAGCTCTAGCTCGTCGTATCTCAACTGGCAAGTAGTGACGAAGAAAGGCCTCAGAAAATTCCTTCCACACGGCTGGAGGAGTGTTCGGACCCCTAGATCTCTCCCAACTATCATACTAGAAAACCGATAAATCCCGTAACCGATAAGAAGCCAACTCTACTGCCTCCGTATCACTAGCATGCATAACCCGCAATGTACGATGAATCTGATCAATAAATGTTTGTGGGTCCTCCTTGGGGTCTGATCCGGTAAACACTGGAGGGTCTAGATTAATAAAATCACGAACTCTCGCACTAACCGGTTTATCAGCAGCACCGGTATTCTGCCTCTGAGACTGAGCAGCTACCAAGCTAGTCAACAATTGCACTACACTGCGCATATCGTGGTCTGTCGTGCTAGACGGAGGAACTAGATGTACTGGGTGCCTCCTAATATCCTCTGGAGGAGACGGAGAGGTATGAGACGGCATCTCACTCTGAGCCTCACTTTGGCCTGCTCTGGCTGGAGGCACCTGAATGTTACCCTCTCCCACAGCTGTATCAAGCCGTTTACTAATTGCTTGCTTCCTAGTCGAAGGCATCGCTGAAAGAAAACAAGGTGAATATTAGATATGAACACTTACTACTCAACTCTACGCACGATCTAGATTCAGGAAGAAGGTAACAACCCTAGATGTCACGTAGCCTCCTGATTATAAATGTGGCGCACTACACATCCATAATCAAAACTCTACTAGACACGGCTCATAGACATCCCCTAGGATAGACTTGCTCTGATACCAAGTTTGTCACGACCCAACTGGAGGGTCATGACTAGCATCCGGGCCATACTTGCCGAGCACCAACGTACATTTTATCTAACCTTCCTTATTATCTTTAAGGGCCGACAAGATCAATATAAATGGTAGACATGGATCATGAACATCCAACAATGAAAGATAATGTCATGAACATACATAACATGGGACGACAAGACTGTCAAGAAACTATATATAAGGTACGAGCTACCATGAGTCGACACCTGTCCATGAGCCTCTAAAGGAACATAAGTTCTACAACATTGCCGGAACAGGGCCCCGACATACCCATAATGTCTATGACAAAAATGCATATCAAGACCACGGCAAGTCCGGAGAAGGGATCTCGCCAATAACCGCTGAACTGGACAGCCTACTGTGGTAGGGGAGCTGCGTCGACCCGTCTATCAGGACCTGCAGCCCGACATGCAGCGTCCACAAATAAAAGGGACGTCAGTACGAATAAAGTACTGAGTATGTAAGGCAGGAAAGCATAGGTTAGAACAGTAATGTAAACAGGGATAGAAAATATACAACCTGTGACATCTGGGTACCTCTGAGGGATACTGACATGAAATACATGATACATACATATATATATATATACATAAACTTTTAAAACATACATCTTTGTGGGCATCACTATCATCATATCGTACCCGGCCGTAATAGGCTCGGTAAAATGTACCCGGCCATCATAGGGCTCGGTAGAATCGTACCCGGCCATCATAGGGCTCGGTAGAATCGTACCCGGCAACTGATCAGTGGTTGCACAATAGGTGACATACTCGGCCGACTATAGCGCGGCTCGGTAGAGTAAAATAGATACATATATATGATGCATGCTGGACTCATTGGAATCACATTTTGAACCTTTCGGAGTGACGTAAGGTCGGTATCCTTCGTACACGTTATTAGGATTAACTCTTCATCAAGAATCTTATAAGAATCAGGAACTACCAACAACATTGATAATATAAGAATAAGAGAAGTAACATCAATATCAATCGTTTCATAAGAAGGGCAGCAATGTAAGTACTGCTAGCTTCTAAGAGTAGAGTATCTTTGGGAGCTCGTTCATTAAATTATGTACAATCGGAGTCATGCAAAAGAATGAAGGGGATAGCCTCACATACCTTGTATATACTGCCCAACCTCAAGCTATGCAAATGTCACGACTCCTTAGTCTACAATAAGACAAATGACACTATCATTATCGTTTAAGCGTCGTAACTATTATGTATCGACCACAACCTATTTTACGATGAAACAAACAGCACCTCCCCTATTTATATGACTTCCAACAAGTCAATACAATCACCAAACAGCCCAAACAATATCATTAATAATCATATTGAGCCTCCAAAACAGTCCACCAACCAACAACATTACTACCAAGCCTTTCGATATATATTTCACAAGTTCTAACTTCAACGACTTAGCTGCAACTTGGATAATCTTAAATATATATAGAGTAAGAGGTTCCTTACCTTTAAACAGAAAGAACAACTCCAATTTGACCTTAATTTTCCACGAAATATCCCTTCAATTCTGCCACAAGAACAAGGAAGTGAAACTAGCAATTAATTCTAGTTTTTCGGCACTAGAATTACTTTAGAAGACTTGAAATCACCTAGGGTTTATATTAAAAACTTGAAGGTGTATTTACAGGATATAAAACACTTAAAAAAACCTCCCACACGAGCTGGAACAACACAAAAATCAGCAACAACAAGAAGAACAAGAAACTTACTAGCGCCACGGGATTCCCGACATTTGATTTGTGTTGTTTGCCCTTTGTTTGGGTCTTGGATCATGAGAGAACCTTGAGAGACTGTTTTTAGGGTTATAAGGTCTGAATATACTAAAAATTAATGACTTAAAACGGGGTTGAGGTATCTTATATATGTCCATATGTCTTAAACCGCCTTTGTGGGCCCCATAGAGAGCAGCTTGGCGCACTCTCGCGAAAATGTGAATATCTCTCTACTCCGAGATCGTATCGATGAACGGTTTAATGCGTTGGAAACTAGACTCATAGATCTTCAATTTGATAGGTAGATCACTCCATAATTCCAAGCACATTGGGAGAAAAATGCAGTAACATTTGACCTAAAGTTTAAGTAAAATTATAAACCTAAGTTGCGACAACTTTTATCGACTTTTGTTTCATAACTCGCTTGACTTCAAGACTTATGATGCGGATATTATATGATTCAAATACATTAAAACAAGACCTCTTGGGACAATTAATCACCTCTAGTGTTACCCGAAAATACGGGTTACAACATCCTTGATTCGTTTAACTTCAAATACTTGTTAACCACTCTTATACACCCTTATATCGTTTAAGAGCAATAGGATTAACTTCTTATCATCTCAAAGATAATCTCTTCTTGAATTTACGTCGACTAACTTACGGCGTGATCTATGGTATGCGAATTTAGGTTGTAACATAAAAACTCATCATACTTCTGAACAAATTATAGACCGCACATGAATTGTACGGCCGCAAAATCTGGATTAAGATCCAAGATCAGAGAGTTGACAAAAAGCCAAGTCAAGAGTTTCCTCATTTTGCGGTCTGCGCAAGATTTGTGCGGCCACAATCACACTATTGCGAACCGTAAAAGAGTGCCTGACAGCTGCAGTGCTAAAACTGCGGACCGCGGAAATATTGCCTCGCGGATTCAGTTTAGAATTGTGCGGTCGCAGAATCCCAGCTCCTGTAAGATGAAGACATCTGCGGACCGCACATGGAATTGTGCGGCCGCAGAACCTCCCGAGGCGCATTTTTGTCCGAGATTTTCAGACTTGTATACATAGAAGGGTTTCATGAAATTAAGTCAAGTTTTGGCATCAACAAGTACTGTAGCTGTTTTTCTTTGCCTCTTTTGGAAGTTTAGTATATTTTGGTGAATTTTACAATAGATTTTATTATTTTAAGCTTACATTATGAGTTTAGTTAGTGTTTATTCTTCTTCAAACCCAAGCATGAGTAGCTAGATTTTTACTAGGGTTGTGACCCAACCCTAGTGTGTTAACCTTGTGGGTAATTACATTAGTGCTTGTTTATGATTGGGTGTTTGTTATTTAGCCTAGTTCATGCTTTAATTTGTGGAATTAATGGTTGCAAACATTTGTTCATGCCTATTTTACTTAGTCTCTACTTGAGAAAGAGAGACTTAGTTTAGGAAAACTTGGCTAACAAGGAATTGGGTCAATCAAGAGATTGATTAATCCAATTAAAGGGTTCAACCTAGAGATAGTAATAATCCGACTTGAGCTTTTATCAATTATTTTGTGTGATACCCATTTGGTCTTGAGAAAACCAAATTGGGCAAAACCACTCTCTGACCGAGAGTTATTGAGTGGGTAATTGAGAGTTAGCTATAACACACCCTGATCAACAAAACAAGCATTAAGGTCTTTATCCTATTAGGCAAAAACCTAGATAATGGTCACAACCCTAGGCTTTTTACCAATTTGAAAAACATAAAAAACAACTATCCTAGTCTTATTTCTTTATTCTACAAACTTTAATGTAAAATTAGAAATAGAAACAAAACCCTTTTTGTGGAAGTGCAAATTAAGATAATTCAATTTCACGCATTAGAATATATACCCCTAACTCCCATCCATCTCCCTGTGGATTCGACCCCGACTCTTAGTTGGGTTACTATAATTGCAATCGACAGTTTCATAACTTATTTAGAGGTGTGCATTTGGACGCGATCAATTTTTGGCGTTGTTGCCGGGGAGTTAAAAACGGTGTTAGCTATATATTTGTGTGTTTTTGGAATATCATCTTTTTCTTCCGTGTTACTAACGTGTTTGAGAAATTATAGGTACAACAATGGCAACCAATGTGCTCGGAAATATTGCTTTGGGGGATGTGGACATTTATGATGATCAAGTGGATGAGGTTCCTCTTGAACCTCAAGACAATAGAAGAGGCTGAGTGCCTCATGACAATGTGCCCATTCCACCCCCACCTCCACCACGAGCGGCTACACACCAGGTGTTACCCAATGAAGGATATGTATGTGCAACAGTCCCTCCCCGTATTAGGGCGGGCAACTTTCAAATAACTAATGTGATGCTCACTTTGTTAGATCAACGAGGGTTCTTCACAGGTGCTCCAAGTCAAAATGCATACAAACATTTGAAGGGGTTTGTGGATACGTGTTAGGGGAGTAAACAAACAAATGTCTCCGGGGTTGCTTTGAGACTAAGGCTTTTTCCCTTCTCTCTACGGGGGGAAGGTTTAGATTGGTTAGAACGTTTGCCGAACCATTCCATTCACACTTGGGATGAGTTGGCGGAAAAGTTCATTTCTAAGTACTTCTGTTTGGGGCACATGGGTACACTTAGGGATGAGATTCTAGCATTCAAGTAATAGTCCAATGAACCACTACACGAGATATGGGAGCGATATAGAACAATGGTTAAAGAATGTCCCAACAGCGATATGACGGATAACATGATTCAACAAACTTTCTCTCGTGGGATCAACACAACCAACCAATGTGTAGTGAATCAACTTGTCGATGGGAACTTCATGACTACATATTATGTGGAGGCGTGTGAGATTTTAGATGAAATGGCGGACACATCATCGACATGGAAATCCCGGGCTAATGATCCATAAGGTGATCACAACGTGATTCACCTCCACAAAGAGTTGCATGACCATGGGCAAGCCATAGCCGAATTGACTAGCACCATAAATCAACTAGAACAGGCTCAACTTCAACAAGTGCAAAATCTTAGGCAAGTCAATGCCATGGAGGGAGTGAATATGATGGTGAACAAGTGCAACAATGAGTGGACAATTTTGTGCAAGAAGATAGTGGGTTTGATCAAGATGATTCTTACAATGACCAAGAAGACGAGGTGCAATATGTGAACAACTTTCAAGGGCAACGAAACAATTTCCAAGGCCCAAATCAACAACAATGGCTACCTCAAAACGATCAAGGCAATTGGAATTCTAACAACCAAGGTAATTGGAGTGGTAGAAACAATCAAGGGAATTGGCATAACAACAACAATCAAGGAAATTGGAATGGAAATAATCAAGGTAATTTGGGAGGTAAAAATCAAGGTAGATGGAACAATAATCAAGGAAATCGGGGGTCGGGTTCTCAAAGGCCACTGATGAATCAACAACCGAGCAACCCGCCTCCTTATCCTTCCCATGCTCCTAGTTCTTTCAGCAATGAAATAGGGAATATTGAGAACATGTTCAAGAAAATAATGGAAAAGAATGCCGATTTCGATGCCCAACTTGCCTCACACAATACATTGATCCACAACTTAGAAGTTCAAATGGGGCAAATCTCTCAAGCTCTAAATTCCCATCCTAAGGGGGCACTACCAAGTGACACGGTGGTGAACCCAAAGGGTGGGAACAACACGGGGGATGCCATGGCCATTACTACAAGAAGCGGAAGAGGTGGGAATGCACCAACCTCAAGTCAAAGGCAACTTGTGGATGATGAGCAAGTGGTACAAGAAGAAGAGATCCCGAGCAATGTGATGCAATCAAATGATGAAGTTTGGATTGATATTGATGACAATGTGGAAGAGACTCAAGAGAAGGTGAACCCATCTAGGGATCACATTATCGTCATGCCGGAGTCGGTAATGCAAAAGGCTAAGGCACTATTGTCTAAGCCTCCACCTCCATACCTTCAAAGGCTCGCCAAACAAAATGGTGAGAATCAATTCAAAAAGTTCATTGAAATGTTGAAGAGTCTCTCGATCAATGTGCCATTAGTTGAAGCCTTAGAACAAATGTCGGGTTATGAAAAGTTCATGAAGTATTTGGTGACAAAGAAGCGGTCGATGAATTTTGAAACTATCAAAGTCACTCATCAAGTGAGTGCAATTGTGCATTCAATGGCTCCTAAGTTGGAAGATCCATGTGCTTTCAGAATCCCTTGTACCATTAGAATTGCCGAGTTTGCTAAAGCTCTTTGTGATCTTGGGGCAAGTATCAATTTGATGCCCTATTTAGTTTTTAAGATTTTGGGAATTGGACAACCAAGACCCACCTCTATGACATTGAAAATGGCCGATCGTACCATGAAGAGACCTTTGGGAGTGATTGAATATGTCTTGGTTCGTGTTGATAAATTCATTATTCCGGCGGATTTTGTCATTCTAGATTGTGAAGTTGATTATGAGGTGCCTATTATTCTTGAAAGACCTTTCCTTGCTATGGAGAAGGATCTTTGTGATGTTGAAGCCGGAGAACTCACTTTCCGGGTGGGTGATGAAAAAGTGGTATTCCATGTGTGCAAGTCCATGCAGAAACCAAATAGAACGAGGTGCGTTCTTTGTGGACTTGGTGACCGATGTTATTATTGATGATACAAGTGCCACAATCAATGTTGGTGATATGTTGGAGGTCGTCTTGCTCAACTTTGATGATGACGAGATGGATGGCTTCAGCGAATGTGTGAACTCTTTGCAAGGAATGGGGTCGTACAATTATGCACCTCGAAAACTATCCTTGGATCTTGAAAATAGGAAAACTCCTCCTACAAAGCCTTCCATTGAAGAGCCTCCTACCTTGGAGTTGAAGTCATTGCCTCCATATCTTCGGTATGAATATCTTGGCCCTTGTTCTACTCTACCGGTTATTCTTTCCTCTTGTTTGACTAACGTGCAGGTAGATTCTACATTGGCGGTGCTACATATGAGGAAGAAGGCCATTGGGTGGACATTAGCGGATATTTGGGGAATAATCCTCGCATTTTGCATGCACAAGATCAACTTGGAGGAAGACGTCAAACCATCTAGTGAAAATCAAAGGAGACTCAATGAGGCTATGCAAGAGTTTGTCAAAAAGGAGATCATCAAGTGGTTGGATGTCGGGGTTGTCTACCCCATTTTTGATAGTTCGTGAATGAGTTAATTCCTACAAGAACGGTGACCGGTTGGAGAGTGTGTATGGACTATCTCAAGCTTAACAAAGTCACAAGGAAGGATCATTTTCCACTTCTCTTCCTTGACCAAATGCTTGATAAGTTGGCTGACCGTGCTTTCTATTGCTTTCTAGATGGATATTCGGGAAACAACCAAATCCTTATTGCTCCGGAGGACCAAGAGAAAACAACATTTGCATGTCCCTATGGTACTTTCACCTTCAAGTGGATGCTATTTTGGGTTATGTAATGCACCGATGACTTTTCAAATGTGTATGATTGCTATCTTCACAGACATGGTAGAGGACTACCTAGAAGTTTTCATGGATGACTTCTCGATGGTTGGGAATTCCTTTGATGATTGCTTGGCAAATTTGGATTAAGTGTTGGCAAGATGTAAAGAAATAAATTTAGTGCTAAATTGGGAGAAGTGTCATTTCATGGTCGAGGAAGGCATTGTCCATGTCCACAAGATCTCAAAAAATGTCACTGAAATCGATAAGGCAAAGATTGAGGTGATTTCTAAACTTCTACCTCCAACTTCGATAAAAGGAATGCAGAGTTTCTTAGGCCACACGGGGTTTAACTAGCGTTTTATGAGGGATTTCTCTAAAGTGGTGAACCCGTTGTGCAAGATTTTAGATAAAGATGCTAAGTTTCACTTCAACGATGATTGCATGAGAGCCTTAGAATTGTTAAAGTTTAAATTGACAACAACTCCCATTATCACTGCTCCTAATTAGAGTATTCCTTTTGAGCTCATGTGCGATGCTAGTGACGTAGCGGTTGGGGATGTTTTGGAGAAACGCATCAACAAGATTTTTTATCTGGTCTACTATGATAGCAATACCATGAATGGTGCCCAAGTCAACTATACCATTACAGAGAAAGAGCTCATTGCCATTGTGTTTGCAATTGAGATGTTTTGCCCGTACTTGATGGGTGCGAAAGTTATTTTCCACACGGATCATGCAGCACTTCGCTATCTTATGAGCAAGAAAGATTCCAAAGCTCGGTTGATGAGATGGGTGCTTTTATTGCAAGATTTTGATATTGACATCCAAGATAGAATGGAAAGTGAAAATCAAGTGGCGGACCATTTGTCTCGTTTGGAGGAGGAGGGGAGGCTGCATAATGGCCTTGAAATCAATGACTCGTTCCCTGATGAGAAACTCTTGGCTATCTCAATGAAGGAAGTGCCATGGTTCGCGGATCTAGCAAATTTCCTTGTGTGTGGAATCATCCCGGATGGGTTCTCTTCAAACCAAAGGAAGAAGCTTAAACGGGATTGTCAAGATTATTATTGGGATGAGCCATACCTTTTCCGGATTTGTACGGATGGGGTAATTAGAAGATGTGTACCGAAAGAAGAGCAATGTGAAATTCTTGGGGCTTATCATTCTTCGTCATATGGTGGTCACCATGGTGGAGCAAGAACAGCGGCCAAAGTGCTAAGTTGTGGTTTCTATTGGTCCACTCTTTACAAGGATGCAAGTGATGTGGTGAAGAGATGTGATGAATGTCAATGGGCCGGTGGAATCTCGAAGAAGAATAAAATGCCTCTCACTACTATTTTGGAGATTGACATCTTTGATGTGTGGGGTATTGACTTCATGGGTCCATTTGTGAGTTCTTGTGGAAATACCTACATCTTGGTCGCGGTTGATAATGTGTCTAAATGGGTTGAGGCCATTGCTCTACCCAATATTGAGGCGAGAAGTATGGTGGCGTTCTTGAAGAAACTTATTTTCACAAGGTTTGGTACTTCGAGGGCTATCATAAGCGATGAGGGGTCACATTTTTGCAACAAGGCTTTCGACACCTTACTTAGCAAGTATGGTGTTACTCATAAAGTCATGAATCCCTATCATCCACAAGCTAGCGGTCAAGTATAAGTCTTCAACCGGGAGATAAAGAGTATCTTATCCAAAACAGTGAATGCTAACCGGACTGATTGGTCCAAGAAGCTTGATGATGCATTATAGGCTTATCAGATTGCTTTCAAAACTCCTATCGGAATGTCTCCATACCGGTTGGTGTTCGGTAAAGATTGTCATCTTCCGGTGGAACTTGAGCACAAAGCCATGTGGGCTCTAAAGAAGTTGAATCTTGATTGGGATGTAGCCGCTAACTTGAGGATTGCACATTTGAATGAATTGGATGAGTTCAGGTACCATGCTTATGCAAGTTCGTCCTTGTACAAAGAAAAGATGAAATATCTTCATGACAAATACATTTGGAACAAAGAGTTCAAGGTGGGTGATCTTGTATTGTTGTTCAACTCACGGTTGAGGATGTTTCTCGGAAAGCTAAAGTCTAAATGGAGTGGTCCTTTGAAATTGTGGGTGTGACACCTTTTGGTGCATTGGACTTGAAGAACAAAAACAATGAGGTATTCCGAGTCAATTGTCACCGGGTGAAGCACTATTTGGGAAAAGTTTGTGATGGCCACATTGTGGTGGTGATTCATTTCAAATGATGGTAATCTGCGTCGTGCCACGGTGTTAAATCAGGCGCTTCTTGGGAGGCAACCCATGTTTCTTTTTCTTTTCTTTATTTCTTTTGTAATTAGGAGACATTTTTATGCTAACTTGATTTGAAGTGTGTTGCAGGGATGAGTGTGCTTTACATGAATTGTGCCCTGAAATCTGGTTAAGTGTGGAAAGAATTGCGGACCGCAATTGCATTGTGCGGACCGCACAATTTTTGTTGCGGCAACAGAAGGTGCTCTGTGGCCGCACAATACATTGTGGACCGCACATTTTGAAGGTGAAAAATGATATCTCTCTGAAGTTGGCTTGTCATAAAAATGAACGATTTGCGGTCGCAACACAAAATCTGTTGTCCGCAACAAATGATCTCTGGCCGCACACCAAAATTTGCGGACCACAAAATAAAAGGGCATTTAAGCCCCCAGGTAACAGAGTGCAAACTGCAATTCGAATTCTATGGCCACACTCGCTTCTCTTTCCCTTGGCAAAATCGATAGGTATAAATAGAGGGGCTAGGGCCATTGTTCCCCTTTTCCCTCTCTGAGCACAAAACTTGCACCAATTTAAAATATATTCTTAAATCAATTGCCGACAGGCCTAGCAATTGTTGATCACTCATTTCTTGCACTCATTCTTATCTGGTATGCTTCAATTACTTGTTAGATTTTTCAATTTTTATTTTGATTCATAGCTTTTTAATTAACTTTAGGCCACTTGTCTATTGAATCTAATTGTACATACTTGTGGGGTTAAATCTGTAGTAGGTCAACTAGTACTTGCTAATTGAGGACTGAGTAACTAGATTTTCATGTTTGTACGTTGTGTCCATGTCAAATTTGTGCAAAAATTACAAGCCCTAGATAAAATTGCCTGCTTGTTCGTAATTGTCTGAAATCTACGGCCGCACAAGAAATTGTGCGGTCCGCAGAAATTGGGTCTAGGGAACCTCTAATCAAGCATGAGTTTGCGGCCGCAATAAAAGATGTGCAGACCGCAAAATTTTCATAGCGGCCTCAAAACAGCTATTTTACTATCTTCAGAGAGTGTGCATGTTAGTACTTCAATGTGCGTCCGCAAGACCAAAATGTGCGGTCCGCAAAACACATATTGAGACCGCACATCAGCCAATTCTCTGTCATCAGAGAGTTGGCATGATTTAGTTCTTTGCTTTGCGGCTGCAAGATAAAATGTGCGGACCACAATCCTCAACTACGGCCGCAAAAAGAGAATTCTGCTGTCTGCAAGGCCCTTTCTGCGGCCGCAATCAAGAATGTGCGGACTGCAAATCCCTACCCTGCAAGCATTTTCAACTGTGTTCCTCACTGTATCTTCTGGTGTGTCCTTACATGCATTGCATTTTTTAACTTGAACTGCAACTAACAATCACCTTTACTTGGTACAGAAAATGGTGCGATCTTGAGGCAGAGGCGACACTTCTAAAAGAAGGGGTGACCCTTCTCGAGGACGATGGAAGAGACCCTTACCTAGTGCCCAACAGCCTGAGATCAGAAGGAAAATAGCAGTCGGCAGCGTGAGAGATGCAGACCTTTCCGAGACAAGTTCTTATGCCCCATCTAGGGAAGCATCAAATGGAAACTCATCCTCTGTACATGAGCAGTCGGTTTTCCAGTCAAGGACGCGAGAGAGGTATCAGCTCAGGGACGAGTTGTCCACATCTCATAGCACTTCCGAGGGATCGAAAAGTGCTAGTCAGGATTCTGAGCCATCTACTACACCTGCCCCTGAGGCACCTGAGACATCAGTTCAGGACATCCCCGATGATGGTAGAGGAGGAGATGCTACTATTACTATCCTCGAGAGGTCGAAGAAAAAAGAGATATGGGAGGATTGTTTTGTCAGTTCAGCCGCCTTCACCAGCTTTCGTGAGTGGTGGCCAGTGAGGTCGCTTACTCTTGAGCGGCAGTTTAAGTTGAAAGATCTTGAGAGGTATAACCTGGCAGTGTTGAGGCAGTTTAGAAAAAACAAAGGTTGGATGTGGTTTACCCAGAGTGTGGTGGATGCTAAGGAGTACCTTGTCCAGGAATTCTACGCCAATGTGGCGCATATCAAGAAAGGGACAAAGGTGACAAAAGTGAGAAACCTCAAGGCGCGATTTGATCAGCACTCATTGAACACCTACTTGGGATTTGATGATGTTGAGCCCACAGAGTACTTATAGAAATGTGCACTTGGAGATGCAGCTCATCGTTGGCTAGCAGATATTCTAGCAGCTCCTGGGACACCACCACCATGGATCACTACAAGGGTTTCTATTCACAGGAGCACTCTAAGCTTTGAGACAAAGGGATGGCAAACCTTTGTATGCAGCAGACTAGACCCGTGCCAGAATGAGACATATCTTCTGATCCCTCGGGTAGTTCTAGTTACTTCCATCATGGCCTGGTACCATATCGATGTGGGTACTGTGATGTCGGCCAACATCTCTGTAGTCGCCTGGCAAGATGACACATCCTACCCATATCCCAACACCATTACAGAGTATCTCACGGATACAAGGGTAGAGCCGAGGGACTTTGATAAAAGAAGCCTTTCTCATGGTACTCATTGATGGATACACACAACCCTAAGAGAAAGGGTCAGCCATCTACCACCACAGGCCAGTCTGATGATCCATCGATGGTAGTTGCAGAGGCAGTTGATGTTCCATCCACTTCGGCCAAGCCTTCATCTAGTGTAGCAGCCATGCCTCCACCACCATCCTCAGTTCCTACAGCAGTTTATGTCACAGGCTCCACCTCAGATTTGAAGCCGGTGCCCATGCCTACTGCTCCACTTTCTGTGCGGCGAGCCTCCCAGACATTGACGAGCCTCAACAACTGGATGCAAATAGCCACTACAAAGTTGTCTGACTCATCTTGTACTGTTGCAGCACAATCTTCTATTCCGGCACCTCAGATTCCCCCATCAGTTGAAGAGACATTGATGAAGCTCCTGGACAACCAGAACACGATCATGGCTACTTTGGTACAACACATGTCAGTAATCGAAGAGCTGGGCAAAGAAGTAAAGAAGATGAGAAAGTCCCAGGCCTCCAAGAAGTCAGTGGACAAGCTCCGGAGACAGGTTACCAAGCTTGTTGCATCCGGAGATATTCCATTTGACATGCTGATTAGCCCACACCACCCAGGCCCAGATCCTACAGCACCAACAGTACCGGTGGCACCAACTAGCTAGTCTGAGGAGCCAGACTTTGCGGCCGACACTGCCGAGGTAGTGTGTCAGATGTTCACCAACCCAGTCACTCCCAGAGTTGAGGATGACGAGATGCAGTTGGAAGAGATTGAGGGTGGTGACATTGCTGGGGACTTAGAGATGTCGAAGGAGCCATAGGGAGTCTTCTTCACTCGTACCCTTCATTTACTCTTATTTTGTTAAGCATTGGGGACAATGCTTATTTTTATTCAGGGAGGTGGAGTTTATTTGATCTTATTTGTTGATTCTGAGACATTTGGCTTTTAATAACTTGATACTATTTTCTTCTTCTCTCATTATGTATATATCTTCTCCTTCTCCCATATTATGTATATTCGTTATGCTTTCAATAGCTTTTACTTTGTAGCTTCTTTATGTTTATTTTCTTATTGGTTAGTGTTTAATGTAGTAGCTTCTTTTTGATTTAGTAGCTTCTTTTTATGTTTTAGTAGATAATAAACCTTTGGTTTTCTTAATGTCATGGTTCTTTCCAAGGGTAGTTTTTGTGTGAACCGGGTGACTCTTCCCAACGATGGATGGCGTGACAACCTTCTTAAGTGAATGGGTTCGTTTTGTGTTTAGGTAATAATACTAGGAGTAATGAAAAGAAAGACCTAATTGAATCATGCTCGAAGAGTCAATCGTGCTTCATTTGGTACCAATACATTTAACTGCGTGCTTATGGTTAGAAACAAGGTTTTTGAAAGAAATAGCTCTAGTTAGTGACTTTGTGACTCTTGTGTTGACTTAGGCAACCATCGAGTGGTTTGATCGAACCATAGTGATTTTCAATCTTGAATGTGATCGTTGTGGGCCCTTGACTCTATCCTCTTTAACAATTTAATTGTGTGAGGGACGAAATGCTTTGTTGCTAGTCCAAGTACCCGTGCGAAAGGTCTAGAACTTTCCCCGAATGTGTTTCAAGGTGAAATTTTAAGTTTTGCTTGGCTTGAGAAGTGATTGTAGGCTTTCCTTGGCCCGTTTGAATTTTCCATTGCCTACCAATGTTGTTATCCCTAGTCAACCCATTTGAGCCTCGAGCCTTTCTCATTTGATAACCATGTTACAAGCCTTTACTTGTTTTGTCGTGACCCTCTTTTGGCACTCAAGATTTCTTTAACACTCTTGTGAAACAATTGGCTAAAAACATATCCAACCCTAATCCAAAAGCCTTCATTACATCCCGAAAGAAGCCCTACTTGATTTCAAGCCGAGTGAGCTTACATTGGTGGCAATCTACATGAGGGGCAAGCCTATGGTACTTGAAGCCGTACTTACGACATTCTCTTGAGTGAGATGAGTGAACCTTTCACAAATCTTTGAATTAAGTGCAAAAATTCTTAAGTGAGCTATGCAAACGGAGAGTAGAGGAGGAGGAGTTTGGGAACCACAATGATCTACATGAGAGAGCGAGCTTCCTTGATGAATAAAGTCAACTCTTGATGCTCAAGTGTCACATTAGAAGTATATGTGCATGAATGTTTAACTTGTCGCCTTGTTGATAATACATAAGTAGTGTGGGTAATTGTTGGTCCCAACTGATGTGTGAATGGCTTGCCTTATACTGGCTGAAATGACCCTTAACTTGTGGAGGTGGGAACTATTTTATTTCCTTGAAGACAAGCAAAGACTTAAGTTTGGGGGAGTTGATAAGTGGGGATTTTGACTAATTATTACCGCCTTTTATCTTTTGTTTTAGTCTAAAAGCATTGAAATTGAGCTCCCGAAACTAATGAAATGTGCAAAAATGCAGGATTGCTAGATGTTGGACTCCCGATATGAAATTCGACTCAAAAAAGAGTAGTCTAAACACAAGGCAATAAAAGACATAGAATCTTACACTATGCAGTCCGCAGAATTCCATCTACGGCCGCAATCAAGGAATAAAAACTCAGCATATTTCTGAGCAAATTGCAGACCGCGCATGAATTGTGCGGCCGCAAAAGCTGGGTTAAGATCCAAGATTAGTGAGTTGACAAAAAGCCAAGTCCAGAGTTTTCTCAAATTGCGGTCCGCACAAGATTTGTGTGGCCGCAGAAGATTATCTTACGACCACAATCATACTATTGTGAACCGCAAAAGAGTGCCTTGCGGCTGTAGTGCTAAATCTGTGGACCGTAGAAATATTGCCTCGCGGCCGCAGAATCCCAGCTCCTGCAAGATGAAGATATATGCGGACCGCACATGGAATTGTGCGGTCGTAGAACCTCTTGAGGGGCATTTTTGTTCGAGATTTTCAGACTTGTATAAATAGAAGAGTTTCACAAAATTAGGTCAAGTTTTGGCTCAGCAAGTGCTGTAGCCATTTTTCTTTGCCACTTTTGAAAGTTTACTATATTTTGGTGTATTTTATAATAGATTTTATTATTTTAAGCTTAAATTATGAGTTTAATTAGTGTTTCTTCTTATTCTTCTTCTTCTTCTTCAAACCCAAGCATGAGTAGCTAGATGTTTACTAGGATTGTGACTCAACCCTAGTGTGTTAACCTTATGGGTAATTAAGTTAGTGCTTGTTTATGATTGGGTGTTTGTTATTTAGCGTAGTTCAAGATTTAATTTGTGAAATTAATGGTTGCAAATATTTGTTCATGCCTATTTGACTTAGTCTCTACTTGAGAAACAACGACCTAGTCTAGGAAAACTTGGCTAACAAGGAATTGGGTCAATCAATAGATTGATTAATCCAATTAAAGGGTTGAACCTAGAGATAGTAATAATCCGACTTGAGCTTTTATCAACTGTTTTGTGTGATACCAATTTGGTTTTGAGAAAGACAAATTGGGCAAACCACTCTCTGACCGAGAGGAATTGAGTGGGTAATTAAGAGTTGATAGCTATAACATACCCTAATCAACAAAACAAGCATTAAGGTCTTTATCCCATTAGGCAAACACATATATAATGGTCACAACCCTAGGCTTTTTACCAATTTGAAAAATATCAAAAATAACTATCCTAGTCTTATTTCTTTATTCTACAAACTTTAGTGTAAAATTAGAAATAGAAACAAACCCTTTTTTGTGGAAGTGCAAATTAAGATAATTTAATTTCACGCATTAGAATATATACCCCTAACTCCCATCTAGTTCCCTGTGGATTCGACCTCGACTCTTCATTGGGTTACTATAATTGCAATCGACCATTTCATAGCATGTTTAGAGGTGTGCATTTGGACGCGATCATGTACTCAGAGCTTTAGTAAAAATATCAGCAATTTGATCTTCAGTTTTACAAAAGTTAATTGAGATATTCCCCTTTTCAACATTGTCTCTGAGAAAGTGATGCCTAATGTCAATGTGTTTTGTTCTCTTGTGCTGACATGGATTTTTAGTAATGTTTATAGCACTGGTGTTATCACAGAAAATGAGAACACAATCAAAAAATATACCATATCCCCTTAGTTGTTGTCTTATTCATAGTAACTGAGCACAGTAGGATTCTGCAACCACATATTCAGCCTCAGCTACAGATAAGACCACTAAGCTTTGCTTCTTGGTTCCCAAAGACACTAGACAAGAACCTAGAAAATGATTTGTTCCTAAAGTGTTTTTCCTGTCAATATGAGAACCTTCATAGTCAGCATTAGCATAACCAACTAGATCAAAGTTGTAGCCTCTGGGATACCCTAGACATAGGTCAGGGGTCCCCTTGAGACATCTTAGTATCCTTTTGACAACCTTCTGGTGAGATTTCTTGGGATTTTCCTGAAATCTTACACATAATCCCACACTAAACACTATATCAGGCCTGCTTGTGGTGAGGTACAACAGTGACCCAATCATTTCTCTATATAGCTTCTGTTCCACACTTTTCCCTTCTTCATCAAGTTCCGGCTTTCTTGCAATGGCAATGGGGGTATAAATAGAATTAGAGGAGTCCATGTTGAACTTCTTCAGTAATTCTGTGACATATTTCTGTTGATCTATCATGGTTCCAATAGGTGTTTGTTTGATTTGCTGCCCCATAAAGAACTTCAATTCACCCATCATGCTCATTTCGAACTCATTTCCCATCATCTCAGCAAATTCCTTGCACATTAATTCATTGGTGGCCCCAAAGATAATGTCATTAACATACACTTGCACAATCAGAATATTCTTCCCTCTGCTCCTTAGAAATAGAGTGTTGTCCACCTTTCCTCTTACAAAGTTGCTGGCTAAGAGAAATTTTGAGAGCCTTTCATATCAAGATCTTGGAGCCTGTTTCAGTCCATAAAGAGCTTTGTCGAGTTAGAACACATAGTCAGGAAATTCTTCACTTTCAAATCCAAGGGGTTGTTTGACAAATACTTCCTCCTTCAGGTAACCATTCAAAAAGGCACTCTTTACATCCATCTGGTATAAAGTGAACTCCATGTGGGTAGCAAAAGCTATCAGCATTCTTATAGCCTCCATTCTAGCTACAGGTGCAAACGTCTCATCATAGTCAATGCCCTCCTCTTGATTGTATCCCTACACCACCAGTCTGGCCTTGTTCCTTGTGATATTTCCTTGTTCATCCAACTTGTTTCTGAACACCCATCTGGTACCTATGACAGTTCTATTCTTGGGTTTCTGTACCAAGTGCCAAACCTTGCTTCTCTTACACTAATTTAGCTCATCTTGCATGGCTATGATCCAGTCTGGATCCTTTAGAGCTTCTTTGATGGTCTTAGGTTCAACCTGTGAGAGGAATGATGTGAGTGCACATAGATTTCTTATAGAAGACCTGGTTTGCACCCCTGCATTTGGATCAGATATGATATTCTCAAGAGGATGTGAGCTTTGATGCTTCTATGGTCTGATATGTATACCTGGAAAAGATTCACCCGAGGAGTGACCCAAAGTAGCAGGTTCAGTAGGTGTGGCTTCATTAGTCTGGTCGGCAGTTAGAGTAGTTCTTTCTTCTTCTTGTTCCTCATAATCTCTGTCACTTTCCTTGTGGTTTTTAGATCCATCTTCATCAGATTTCTTTGTATCTCCATCACCAGTGAATCCTATGTCATAATCTTCCTCATACAAATCTTTCTCAGCCAAATTGTTAGATTCATCAAAAATAACATGAATATTTTCTACCAAACACATAATTCTTTTATTAAAGAACCTTATTGGCCTTACTATGTGGAGAGTAACATAAGAAAATTCCCTCATCACTTCTGTCATCAAACTTACCTAGAGCTTCTTTCCCATTATTATGCACAAAACATTTGCACCTAAAGGCTCTCAGGTGAGTGATGTTAGGTTTTCTTCCTCGAAGTAACTCATAGAGAGTTTTATCAAGAATGGGTCTGACCATGCATCTATTTAGCAGGTAGCAAGCAGTATTGATTTTCTCAGCCCAGAATATCTTAGGAAGTCCACTGGCAATCAACATGGTCCTCCTCATGTCTTCTAAGGATCTATTCTTTCTTTCTACAACCCCATTTTGTTGTGGAGTTCTAGGTGCAGAGAAATTATGGTCAATGCCATGTGAGCCACAGAACTCAAGGAATTTCAAATTTCAAATTCAATTCCATGGTCAGTTCTTATACTTAAAACATTACATCCTAGCTTTTATTGAATCATTCTTACAAATAAACAGAATACATCAAAGGTTTCATCTTTGGATCCCAAAAACAAAGTCCATGTATACCTAGAGAAGTCATTAACAATCACAAACACATACATCTTACCACCTCTACTCCTTATTCTCATTGGTCAACATAGGTCCATGTGAAGGAGTTCCAGATATTTAGAAGTACTTACAAACTTCTTGTATTTAAAGGCTGACCTAACATGTTTCCCTCTAACACAGGCATAACATACCTTATTAGAGGTGAAACTTTAGGTAGCCCAAGGACCAAGTCCTTTGCTGCCAACTTGTTAAGTTAAGAGAGACTGGCATGTCCCAGTCTTCTATGCCATAGCAATGGATAATCTTCCACTACACTCAAGCATGTGTTCTCACTCTAGGGAAGTGACATAATCGATATCTTGTAGATATTATTATGTTTCTTACCCTTTAACACAATTTCATCAGTATCAAGCTTAGTGATAGTGCAAATTTTGTAATTGAATTTTACCTTATTTCCTTTGTCGCACATTTGCGAGATGCTAAGAAGATTGTGTTTAAGACCTACCATGTAATACACATCTTCTATAGCATGAGAGAGTGACTTGCCAACCTTTCCAATACCTATTATCTGGCCCTTTTCCTATTTTCAAATGACACACTCTCACCTTGGAAGGTTGTCAGTGAGAGAAAGTTTTTCTTTTCTCTAGTCATATGTCTTGAGCATCCACTGTCTAGATACCAGTCCTGATTATTTTCTCTCACCTTAGACTGCACCAAAATTCACAAGTTAGTTTTGGGAAGCCAAACAAGCTTGGGTCTTTTTTTTGTTGGAAAATGGATTAATCAGATCCTTTCTTACCCAGAAGGGGGGAGGATTAGAAGCTATTTTCTTGTTAACCTTAATCCACTTAGTATGGACTGGAGGATTAACCTTTGGCTCCTCTTCCTTCTTCACATTTTTAGCAATACCAAAGGTGTTTCTAAACTGAGCATGAATTATGGCAGGACATGTATCTCTAAAGTGTCCTACTCTTCCACAATGAGTGCACATGTTATTATCAGAAATTCCAACATACTTTGGGTCAAACTTAGGGACAGGTTTTCTGTAGCCAATTCCAGATTTGTTAGAGCTACAGTTTTTATTCAGCCAATTCAAGGCATCAGAATATCTATGTCATTTGCTTAGTCTAGAGAGTTCGTAATTAGCCTTTTCTAGATTTCCATGTAGGACTTTAATTCTACATTCAGCATCACAAAGATTATCATTAGCAATTTTTAATTCCTTTTCAAGTTTATCCTACAGATCACTCATTTTTTCTTTCCCATGTATATTAGGAGACTTCTCATTCTCAGAAGTAAGCTCAAGAACCTGGTTCTTAAGGTCTTTGACCTGTTTCTCTAAACTAGCTTTGTCAGATTCAAGCTCTTTGATATCAAGTTTGCCACAAGAAAGGTTTCTTATTAGCTGATTATTTTCAGTACTCATTTTATCCATTTCATTCATTAAGGTCACAATTATGACCATCAATTATTTTTTGGACATAGCATGAATATTTTCTTTCAAGTCAGATACACTTACCTGGTTTGCTTCATCTTCAGTTTTTGAATCACTCATGGCCATCATTCCTATCATTTCTTCCTCTGTTTTGGATTCTTCAATCGCCATCAAACCCACTTCGATGTTTTCATTTCCAAAGTCTGTCTCCAAAGTTTTCCATATATTATGAGCATAGATGTAAGAGGATACTCTGAGGAGAGTGTTTCTAGACATGCTTCTATAGAGCAAGTCCTTTGCTTTAACATTTTTCTAAACTAACTGACGATCTTTCTCATCATATTCCTCTTCTCTTTTGTTGCACTTGTTACCTTCACTATCCAATCAGGTTGGGAGAATTGGTCCATGACTGACAATTACCTATAGGTCAAAGTCAGTAGCCTAAAGAAATGTTTCCATACGTAGCTTGCAATCATCATAGTGGTGTTCATCAAGCAAAGTAGGTCTTCCAATGTGCATTCCAAGTTGTACTGGGGGTTTTGTTTTTACAGCTTGGTGTTCCTCAGTTACAACATAGAGACTTATAGCCTCATCCTCCTTTTCTTCCTCTTGATCAGTTCCACTCTACTCATATGCTACCAAGAATGCCTTCTTCATTGCTTTAGTGAATCCTTTGCCTAGGATTTTTCCTTTGTTGGAACCCTTTTCTCTCATTTTCTCCCGTTTCTCTTTTTCAGCTTGTTCTTTCCTCCGCTCCATTTCCCACATTGGGCAGTCCTTGACCATGTGATCTAGCTTGCCACACTTGTATCACCCATCATATTTGGCTTTGTCGATCTGCTTAGGCTTACTACTGGTCTCTCTCTTGGATGCACTTTTGGAATTTATCATGAACCTCTTGAACTTGGCAAACATTGCTAGATCAAGATCATCATAGTTAGATTCATCATCCTCAGACGCTTTAAGAACGAAGTCCTTATCCTTCTTTGGTTCTTCCTTGCGCAGTTCTATCTTTCTCATTTCATGAGTTTTTAAGTTTTCAACCAACCCATCAAGTGATATTTTGTCCAATTCCTTGGCATCCTAGATTGCAGTGACTTTTGATTCCGATAAAGCTGGAAGGATTCTTAAAACTTTGCTAACCAACTCTTCTGAGGAAAATACCTTTCCAAGTGATTTCAGTTCATTGGTTTTTATAGTGAACCTAGTTATCATATCCTGGAAACGCTTAGACTCCTTAATGGAGAAAAGCTCACAGTTTCTCATGAGTAGTTCAATTCTTAATCTCTTTAATTGGTTTGTTCCTTCATGAGCAGTTTGGATTGCATCTCATATCTGCTTCACATTAGAGCACACAAATATTCTATTGAACTCATCAGGACCAAGTCCACAAATAAGAATTTTCTTAGCCTTTGCATTCTGCTGCCACAAATAGGGGTCCTTAGAAACTGTTTCATTTTGTGCATTTTGTATAGTATGAATCAAATGACCTTGGTTCAATATGGTCCATAGTTCATAGTCTTCAGCCTTTCGGAAGTGTTCCATTCTTGTTGTAACGACCCGACCGATCGTTTCGAGAATTTGCACTTTGCTCGGTAGTTTGAGGGCATGAGTAGCTCTGTATGATGTATTATAACTTATGTGAATCGTCGGTTTTGGTTTTCAGGTTATTCAGAATTGATTTGGAAGAATGAATTTCATAATTTAAGCTTTAAGCTTTAATATTGAAGAGTTGACCAAGTTCGACTTTTGTGAATTTGACCCCAGAACAGAGTTTTGATGATTCCTTTAGGTTCGTATGGTTATTTTGAACTTGGTCATATGCCCGGATTTGCATTTGGATATTTCTAGAAGGATTCGGCATTAATCGGCGAAAGTTGGAAATTTGAAGGCTTGGAAAGTTCATAAGATTGACTGGGAGTTGACTTTGATGATATCGGGTTCGGATTGTGGTTCCGGGAATTTTAATAGCTTCGTTATGTCATTTGGGACTTGTTTGCAAAATTTGGGTTCATTCCGGGTTGATTTGATATGCTTCGGCGCTAGTTTTGGAAGTTTAAAGTTCAAAGTCCATTCTAGTTCGAATTGAGGTGTGATTTTTCACTTCGATGTTGTTATGTATGATTTGAGGCCTCAAGTAGGTCCGTATTATGTTATGGGACTTGTTGGCATATTTGGACAGGGTCCCGAGTGACCCGAGTGAGTTTCGGACGAGGTTCGGATCATTTTTGTTTCATGTTGCATTGATAAAGGTATGTTGGTTATGGTGCTTCCACATCTGCGAAAGAATAGATGCAGATGTGGACAATTAGTCGCAGAAGCGAGGGAGAGCTTGGTGAGGAAAATCGCAGAAGCGGAAATTGGGGTGCATCTGCGGCCCCGCAGAAGCGGTGGTGCTGATCGCAGAAACGGAAAGAGTGCAAATGCAGACCCTTGGCTAGCACCTGCGATGGCGCAGAAGCGGAAGAAGTTCTGCAGGTGCGAGGGCTGGCTGTTGAGTGTGGATCCCCAGATGCGGGAATTGGCTCGCAAATGCGAGGCCGTAGAAGCGGCCCTTTTGTTCGCAAATGCGAGATTGCTGGGCAGACTCTATATATTTCAAGGCTTTGGCTCTTTTATGATATTTTGAGATTTGGGGCTCAGATTGAGACGATGTTTGAAGCAATTTTCATCACAAGGATTGGGGTAAGTATTCTACACTTGATTTTGATTATATTCCAAGAATCTATCTTCGTTTTTGGTAATTGGTTTATGAATGTAAAGAGAACATTGGGGGGTTTTGCCTAAAGTTTCATAATGTGAATTTTTGAGTTTTGAACATCGATTTGGAGTCGGATTTGAGTGAAACTAGTAGGGCTGGACTCGTAATTGAATGGGGTTGTCGGATTTTGTAAGTTTCGTTGAGTTTTGAGGCGCGGGCCCGGGTTTTAACCTTTTGGCCGATTTTGGGCTTTTGATTAAGGATTCGACCTTTATCATTTGGAACATAGCTTTATTTGATGTATTTGAGTAGTTTTTGGCTAGTTTCGAGCCGTTCGGAGGTTGGTACGCGCGGGATGGCATTGAGGAGCATCGTTTGGCTTGTTCGAGGTAAGTAACACTTCTAAACTTGGTGCTGAGAGTATAAAACCCCGAATTTCGTGTTATATGTGTTGTTGTTAAGGTGACGCACATGCTAGGTGACGAGCATGTGGGCTTGCACCATGTGAATCGTATCTCCATTATTTCTGTGGTACTGTGTAGTTACCTGAGCTTATCTGTAACCATGAAATCTCTACGTTCTAGAGCTATTGAGATGTGATCCATGTTAGAAATCATATCTAGGCTACATGCTTATTCTGTTGGGACCCACTATGGTCATTACTGATATTGAGTTATTTGCTTACATTGTAATTTCATACTCAGTCATGTTCATTCATTTCATATCATATCTCAGTCTCTATTGCTATATATTGACACATCATATCATCATTTTTGGGCTAGTTTCATGGCATTATGGGCCCGAGAGACTAGAGAGATTGATGACTATATATATATATATATATATATATATATATATATATATATATATATATATATATATATATATATATATATATATATATATATATATATATATATATATATATATATATATATATATATATATATATATATATATATATATATATATATATATATATATATATATATATATATATATATATATATATATATATATATATATATATATATATATATATATATATATATATATATATATATATATATATATATATATATATATATATATATATATATATATATATATATATATATATATATATATATATATATATATATATATATATATATATATATATATATATATATATATATATATATATATATATATATATATATATATTGGCCATATACAGTATTGAGTGATTGAGCGTGTCGAGTGATTGAGCGTGTCGAGTGGAATATGTGAGACAATGAGATTTAGTACTCTGAGAGTGTGAGTACATGAGTTCATCACTGAGATATATTGCATTGACATGCATACTTGAGATACATGCATAGAGATGCCTTTCTTTTTGCCACTCCGATTTTTAGTGTCATTCATGATTTCACCTGCATATTGACAGCATAGAGATGTATCCTCATGCCATTTGATAATGAAACATCTTATCTGTTGCTGAAAAGTTTTTGGAAAAATCACGATTTTCAAATTTACTCATATATTTGGTGATTTCGGTTTTCACTGATCTATGTGAAAAACAGGCCTATTTTTCTGGGACTGTTAACGAGCTGAGTATTTTATCTCTGAGTTACTTCTTTTATTACTTCCATTATATTGTTATGAACTGTTGTTGGCTATGGGTGTTGGACCCCGACATGTGTTCCAGCTCGTCACTACTTTCAACCTAAGGTTAGGTTTGTTCCTTATTGACTACATGGGGTCGGTTGTACTCATACTACACTTCTGCACCTTGTATGCCGATACTGGATGATGATGTTGCTGGGATCGACGGGAGCAGGATTTGAAGACGTACCTGTGTTCCGGTTGTAGTTGCCTCTTGTTCATGGTAGCCTTAGATTTATAAAAATCTATTTATGTATATTTCGAACAGATGATGTATTTATTTCATACCAGCTTTGTAAATTCTAATCTTAGAAGCTCATGATTTGTACTACAGTCCCTGGGAAAATTTTTGTATAAAAGCAGTTTTATTATCATTTCTTTTCTTAATAAATCTCATTTAAATTGGATAGTTGTTAATTGGATTACCTGACGGGTTGGGTTAGGTGCCATCACGACTAGGTGAATTTTGAGTCGTGACACTTCCTTTTTACTAACTGTAATATTTTCCATTGAAGAGGGTTGGCCTGGTAGTTGATTGTCCTTCATTAATTCGGGTGGAGCACTCATCTTGCTTCCAAGATCTCTCTAGGTGTTAGCCGTGTAAATGAGAGAACTTGCTCTGCTACCAATTGTTAGTTTGAGTGCCCGTATGGATTAGTAAAGAACTTGGTTCTTTATTGTGTTCCTTTAAGCGTAAAGTAAACAAGCAATAAAACGAACACAACGATTTTTACGTGGAAAATTACTCGACTCAAAGGTGCAAAAAATACGACCTACCACATAGGATTTTTAACTCCAGATTCACTAGAACAGTGAGCCAAAATGTATCAATTACAAGACTGTAATTAAATACTCTCCAGTACTCCTACTACTCCTATTCGATTTACAAGTTATTCTAACTTGTAAAGCAAAATACTCACTCCAACTCACTAACTGTTTATGAAACTTGATTACAACTCAATTTCCTAAAACACATTCACTAGACTGACTCAGGAAGAATACAAGGCAAGTACTCAATACAAGTAAATGACTTATCACGCTTTAGTTGATGTGTAAAGGATAGTTTAGAAGTCCAAAGGCAATCCTATTTAAACACGACTTGAGATCTTCTAGGAATCCTATTAGAAGTCAGCTTCCTCTTTGATAGGACTCCTACTATTTCAAGGATTCCACACGCTTTGGGACTTTAGTCTCTGACTAAATTATCCATATATTTGTGAGCAACGACCCTTATCACTTATAGTAGCCATCGTCCACCAAACTCGGACCTGGGTAACTTTGAGATAAAGTTACTGTCTTGTACAGACGTACATGTATTACTCAGGAGGAGCCGATTCTTTCTCCTGAGGAGCAGGTTCTTCAGAACAGTTAAGCAGCTACGTTAAAGACCTAGTTCTTTGAACATTTAGTCATACTATGTAAATTATCAAAACTTCAATATTCAACAACAAGAGCTTTATAAGGATGGAGTTAACGATATCCTCAGGAAAACTGGGAATTCTTGAGCGGTCACTCATTGAGTATCGATCAGAGTGTGATACTTAGGGTTTTGGTGTTTCTCTACTTATATAGTATGCCACAATTCCGCTGCCACTTGACTTTATTTATATTTTTTTTTAAAAGGTTAACTTTAGAGACCTCCCCTCATCCCCTCATTTTTGGTTTCGCGACACTAACATTTCTTGTGATTTACACTTACCTCCCTTATTTTGATTTGTTGTAACAATTCTTAACATATTTATTATTAATAATAATATAAAAACTATAATATGATGAATTTACCCTTTCTAATATACTCTTTTATTTGGTTATTTGCAATTTTCTTTTCTAAAAATTCTATAGAATATAAGAACGTAATACTTGGACTAGATGTATGGCAAGAACATTTAAGAAAAGAACTCCCGAAACCTCATGGAAAATTGCTTTCGCTTTTGGAATTTCTTTATCTTTTAGGGTTATAAAAGTCTTGTAATTTACTGTTGACATGTAATGTACTCAAATGAACAATAATCAAATGGAATTTTTATTATCTATCAATTGAGCAACAAATACAATCTTTCACAGGAAAAGAAAAGAAAGATAAAATAAAGAAGAAGGTAAGACGAGAGAGAGGAGAAAGAATCAGAGAAGGAGAAGAAAAGAGGCAAGAAGAGAGAGAGGGGCAGAGAGAGAAGGGAGAAGAAGAAGCTACTGAAAAATATGTGATTACAATTCTAAATTCCCTTTTATGCAGTTTTGTAATTTATTAAAATCACGAAGGCCATTAGCAAAATGTGATTTGCTTTTTTTAACTTTTAAAAATAGTGTTCACACTGTCATTTTATTAATATCCTAATATTTAGGATTTTGATCAACTAATTATAAAACTTTATTTATTATAGTAGGAAATCTCAATAATTAGGACACTTAAATTAATTAAAATTTTCCTTTTATAATTCAAAATCTTAATATTTAGGACCAAATATAAGAACTAATTTTAACGTTAAAATACGTTTTAGAAATTCAAATGTCAAGGTTTTAATATCTCACCACTAAGCGTTAAATTAGCATTCAAGGCATTAAAGTAAAAAATGAAGAACTGCTACTACTTTTTAATTTGAAGAAAAGAACTATTATTATTGGTTCTTCCATTTGTTATTTTTTTGGTCCAGTACTATTGATTATACTAAAAGTAAAGTTAGATTAGGAATTAGAGTTAAAATAAGTCAATATATGACTAATACGAACGGATTATTTTTTACTCCCTATGTCTCAAATTATTTACCGTAATTTTTAAAAATAGATGTTTTAAATTATTTATCATTTTAGAAGTTCAAGACAAAAAAAAAAAATCATTTTATCCTAAGTAGTAATTGTTCTTGAAGATGGAGATGGTACATAAAAAAAAAATCAATGAAGAGAGATTACGTTAAAGACATAAATAAGGGTAAATAGTCAAAAATCTATTCTAATTAATTTGAAACGGATGAAATATTTATTAGTAATCAAGAGCCTTTAAATAGATAGAAAGATGATTAATTATTAGTGCTATTAACCAATTAGTTCAACAACAAAAACGTAACTCCAACCAAATAAATAATTGGTCAATGTAAAATCTCATCAATTGGTGAAGGTTACAATTACAGATTATTAGTACAAAAGTTTGCACTAATCTATAAACTCACCAAGTTTACTAGCAAACTTGATTAAGTTTTGGTTGGTGGAATAGTATTTTCTAAAAGTTGAAGGCAGTAAATTTTATTAGTAATTGACATTAAAAAAACCAACAGAAAAATTTTAACTCACAATCGCAAGTCGAAAGCTATCTTTTTTTTAAATAAAAAGGACTAAAACAAAAAATATTAGATCTTTGTTTAATATTAATTACCATATATATATTGTCTTCATCCACAACTAAAAAATGTACATGAGTCTATCTATTTATCTATCTATCTATTTATCCATCTTTTTTTAATAAGAAAAATGGGCCATGTAAATTAAAATAGAGAAAATAATATTTATATAAATTTTTCTATCTATCTATCTATTTATCCATCTTTTTTTAATAAGAAAAATGGGCTATGTAAATTAAAATAGAGGAAATAATATTTATATAAATTTTTAAAAATTTAACACTCACTGATATATATATATATATATATACGCGTACCCTAAAGCTAGTCTCTCTCTCTCTCTCTCTCTCTCTCTCTCTCTCTCTCTCTCTCTCTCTCTCTCTCTATATATATATATATATATATATATATATATATATATATATATATATATATATATATATAAAAAAACTTCATAGTGAATAAAATTGTAATAAACTTTATGTAATATTTATTGACTTTTATGTCCTTTGATAGTTAAGTTATCTCTTCAAAAAATAATTTCATAGTGAATAAAATTGTAATAAACTTTATGTAATATTTATTGACTTTTATGTCCTTTGATAGTTAAGTTATCTCTTCAAAAAATAATTTCATAGTGAATAAAATTGTAATAAACTTTATGTAATATTTATTGGCTTTTATGTCCTTTGATAGTTAAGTTATCTCTTCAAAAAATAATTTCATAGTGAATAAAATTGTAATAAACTTTATGTAATATAAATATATATAGACTTCTAAATTTAAAATATTTATTGACTTTTATGTTCCAATCTTTTAGCTATTTGGGATATCGTGTCCTACATATTATTCACAATTCTAAAACCAAACCAATTCTACAAGGATGAAAGCAATTTGAAGCAATTTGGACCAACTATGGAGAGTTATTTTTACTTTGAACACATACGGCTGAGAATTGTATAGGGAGTAAATTTTTCGGGTTTTAATCCTTAAAAATATATTCTAGTACTACTCCCTCTGGTCCACTTTATCTTGATATAACCTTTTCTTTTTCCAAAACTATATATAGACAGCAATTATTTATTGTGGTCCAATTGAAGTCCTTCCGTCCAATGAAATCGGCTAAGATTAAAAGAAGTTCAGAAACTTATGATGAACTACATTGAAACTATCCTAATTATAGTCAACAAGTTCGAATGAGTAACAACAATAAAATGCCTTGCCAATTTTTTTTTTCAAAAGATAATTTCGTATTGGTAAAAGTAATTAGATTTGCCACAATTTATATTGGATAAAATTATAATTATCATTTATATTTTAAACTTTAGATGAACTAATTAAATGACAAAAATATCCTAAAAATATTGACCAACTTTTATACCTTCCAAAACATAAATTAGTGTTCAAAGAGACAATTCTAAGATGAATAAAGTTAACTTTTACAGCTTGTTTGGATGGTTGTTACCTATCGTATCGTATTGTGTTGTTACTTTAAATACAATGTTTGTTTTGATTGTTACTTTAATCTTATTGTATCGTATCGTTAAATTCATCGTTATATAACAACAAAAAGTGTTATTTTATGAAACGATGAATTTGGTGTGATGGCGTTGTTTCTTTGCTTTTTTTCCTCGCTTCTTGCCCTTCTTTATTATTAAATAATCATATTTTATTCTTTATCCTATTTTTTTATATAATAATTCTACTCCGTATCCTATTTTTTCTTAGTAATGTTGTAAGTTTATTCTTCATATTGTTAGTGTGTGATATCATGAAACGACGGCAAACGATACAATCTATCCAAACATTATATTCATCAAACAATATAATACATTACAGTACATTACAATACGATATATTATGAAACGATATGTAACAACAATCCAAACAAGCTGTTAGTAGAATACATAATTAAGAATTATAGTAAAGATAGGAGTTACTAGAAAGAGGTAAAGTTAAGTAGGAAAATGAATTTAAATTGAACTTAACGATTTCACATTGGATAACAAAAAAATTCCA
This sequence comes from Nicotiana tabacum, assembly GCF_000715075.1. Lineage (NCBI taxonomy): Eukaryota > Viridiplantae > Streptophyta > Magnoliopsida > Solanales > Solanaceae > Nicotiana > Nicotiana tabacum. The sequence continues at coordinate 15,364,274 of NC_134098.1, forward strand.
AAAGTATCCAAACTAATGAGGACCAGACTTTGGTTTGAGAATAGAATCGTTTCAAGAATTCTCTAAGTAGTTCTATCTTTAATACCTAAAAGTACTCGTGCATAGCATTAAAAACATGAAGGTTTTTAGCGAAATATCGTTCGCCTTTTTCACCATTTAAGAATATTATTTATATTGGATAGAATTGTAAAATCAAAAACTTTTCCTAAAATTTAGGAGTTCAAAATCAAAAAGTTATTGTTAATATATTTATGTGTTGATATCTTTTCCAAATAAAGACACAAAATATTAAGAAAATAAAAAAGACTACAAAAAAATAGGGGAAACTTTCCCTTCCAACAAGGAAACTTCATGTTTTGTGTATTATTTTTTCTTTGTCCTTGTATTTTCTTCGTACATGACCAATTTGCCTTTTTTACTTTTTGTTCATATGAACTATTTGCTGAATTTAAATCATAATTAGTATATTTTAAAAGGTTTGGTTATTAAATCTGTGTTTTCTTATTCTTTAAAATTAAGTATCGCTACAAAAATATTTACCGATGTGAGATCGTAATTGTCACGACCCAAAATTTCTTACCGACGGGATCGAGATGGCGCCTAACATTTCACTTGCTAGGCAAGCCAACGTTAGAGAATCATTAAACCAATTCCTTATTTCCATTCAGTAATTAACAATAATTAACTAAGATGAAATATAATAAGTATGGAATATCATAAAACTGTATTCATTACTACCACGTGGATCTCGAGTCACAATTCACGAGCATTCTAGAATTTACTACAAGTAATAGTCTGAAGAAATACAACTGTCTGAATGAAAGAAACAGTAGAGCAAAAAAGATAGACGGGTACTTCAAGGTCTGTGAACGCCGACATATCTACCTTGAGTCTACGGACAGTGGACCAATAGCAAAAATCTCGATCACCCCGAGCCGGTATCAAAATCTGTACAGAAAGTGCAGAGTGCAGTATCAGTACAACCGACCCCATGTACTGGTAAGTGTCGAGCCTAACCTCGACGAAGCAGTGACGAGGCTAAGGCAAGGCACCTATAAATCAACTTGTACAATTTAACAGTGTATATACACAAAAAGAAATGAAGAACTAAACAGGAAATGTCGAGAGGGGAACATACTGAGGGGAATACAAGATAAAGAACTACAACAGAATGATCACCGGAGTAGTTAATATACCATGAATCAACAGAAATAGTGAATACAGTAAGGAAAAGTGCACGGCATCACCCTTCGCGCTTTTACTCTCAATCTCACCATAAAATTAATAGAAACGGTACGGCATCACCCTCCGTGCATTAACTCTCATATCATGGCACGGCATCACCCTTCATGCATTAACACTCACAATATGGCATGTTATTACCCTTCGTGCATTAACACACTCCCTTACCATAATGCAATGCGTAAATAACAACAGGGAGATAGAATAACAAGTACAAACCTTACTTCAATATTTGTTTCCATAACATCAATCTCAACTTTGAAATAAAAACTCAATTATCACCAGAAAATCCGTAAACATGATAAGAACGATAAATTGAACAACGCTAGTATAACACATAGCAATTAGGCATAGGAATGAGACAATATAAGAAAAACTGAGAAACATGAAAAAACAGGTAAATTGACGGCGCATAAGTACTCGTCACCTCACATATACGCCGCTCACATGAATTTCACTTAGCAAGTAATCTAAGGTTCCTAATTCTCTCAAGTCAGGGTTAGACACAACACTTACCTCGCTCCGAAGGCCCCTATTCAAAAATAACTCAATAATATCAAATATTGCTAAAGGAATCAATTATATTGCGTATGTTAAACTTTCCCAAATTTTTCTCCAAAGAATCGAAAAATCGACCCCGAGCCCGCTTGGTCAAAATTCGAGGTTCGGACCAAAATCCTTTTACCCATTCACCCCCGAGACCGAATATGTAATTAGTTTTGGAATCCAACCTCAAATTGGGGTCTAAATCCTCGAATTTTGAAATTCCTAAGTTCTACCCAAAAATCCTAATTTCACCACAATAATTCTAGATTCTAGGTTGAAATCTTGTTATAAGTTGTAAAAGATTGAAAGAAAAGAGTTAGGAATTACATACCTATGATTTGGGGAAGATTTTGTCTTTGAAAAATCGCCTCTTAAGGTTTAGGTTTTTGAAAATATGAAGAATAAATGAAAAAGCCCCTTTTACTCAGATGCAGGTGTCGTAATTGCGACCTGAGCTTCGCAAATGCGAAGGAACAATTGCAATTACAATGCCCTTCACAATCCCTCTGCCTTCGCAAATGCGAGGAAAGTGTCGCATTTGCGACCACTGAACCTCGCAAATGCGAGTAGATGTTCGCATTTGCGAACCTGCCCTTCCTAGACTCCCTTCGCAATTGCGAAGGTAACCTCGCAAATGCGAGAACTGCTGGCCCTGGCTTCTGATCGCAATTGCGATGAAAGCCTTGCAATTGCGGACCCTGTTATATTCGCATTTGGGATGCCTGATCTCGCAAGAGGCCTGCAACAGGTTCAGTTATACCAGAAAAATTTTCTAAGTTCAAAACATCCCGTGGCCTATCCAAAACTCACCCGATCCCTCAGGACTCCAAACCAAACATGCACACAAGTCTAAAAACATCATATGAACTTGCTCACGCGATCAAATCGCCAAAATAACACATAGAACTACGAATTTAGCACCAAATCAAATGAAATTCTCAAGAACACTTTAAAATTCATATCTTCTCAACTGGACGTCCGAATCACGTCAAATCAACTTCGTTTCTCACCAAATTTCACTGACAAGTTTTAAATATCATAATGAACCTGTACCGGGCTCCGGAACCAAAATACAGACCTGATACTAACAATGCCAAATATCAATCAATTTTTAAAAATAAATAATTTTCAGACTTTTAATTTTCATCAAAAATTCATAACTCAAGCTAGGGACCTCTGAATTCAGTTCCGGGCATACGCCCAGGTCCCATAATTCGATACAGACCTACTGGGACCGTCAAAATATAGATCCAGGACTGTTTACTAAAAATATTGACCGAAATCAACTAAAATTAACTTTTAAGGCATAAATTCTTATTTTTATCAATTTTCAATATAAAAGCTTTCTGGAAACCTGCCCGGACTACACACGCAAATCAAGAAAGATAAAAATGAGATTTTAAGGCTTAAGAGCGCAGATTCGAATTCTAAAACATAAGATGACCTTTTGGGTCATCACAGTAATTAGTGTTGAAAAATAGCAATCACTAAATAGAATTTGTGACGAATTTTTATTGTTTAACTACATGATTTGCCAATCGCTAATTCATTTTCTTTTTGTAGTTGACATGTCTTGAATACATGGTACTGAGCTTTCAAAACTACTTCTTGGTCATTTTCATGCATTACTACTCCATTCTCTACGTTGTTGAAAAAAATAGGACCAATATTCTTATTTTTCAAGAGTATTTTCAAAAAATTATTTTATAACTTAAATATATCATTTAATAATATTACATATTTTAAAAAAGATTATATACATTAATATAAGGTACACGCGCATCGTGTATATCCTATGACTGGTATGTATACTATACTAGTCTTAGTATACGCACTCTGCGTGTGTGCCTATAGTAATATTATACAAGTTTAAAAGAAGTTACATTGTTAATTTTTAATAATTTATTTAATTAAAGGAAAAAGTGTAAGTTATCAAAAAATTAATAAGTGATTATATAAAGTTTAAAACTGACTATCGTTGATTTCCTATTTATAACATATAACTTAATACATTATAGTTAAATATTTTCAAATCACAAAAGAAAAGAAAGAGAAAGCATACATGAAAGAGTTGATGGATATATGTGGCTAGAGAGGAGCACTTTTTATAAATCAGAAATGACGACGGTGTTTAGATACTTTCAAGCGTGGTAAATCCTCTTTTAATCTAAATTTTCAAAATGGCATAATTTTTTTCTAAAAGATTGGATGAAAAATAAGAAAAGGAAAATGACTTTAACCTAAATTTTGAAAGAAGGTATTCGATAAGAAAAGGAAACCAGAATATTAGACACAAATCTTAACTAACATAATCTTTTATTCTTTAAAAAAATTGAATTAGATGGTCAATAAGAAAAAAAGACTTAAATGGAAAACAATTTTTCCAAAGCAACATAAAAGCATCAAAAACAAAAATAACAACAAACTAAAACAAGAAAATAGAAGCCCTTTACGGTGGCTACCTGGTGTTATTTCTACACAAGAAAAGACTACCAAAGCTTGCAATATTATTCTGTAACGACAAAGGAGCAAATTCATATCTCGTCAAGCTAGGTGCCAAAGATCAACAAGGCTTTTTATATTATTTAGTAAAACAATATAGAAGGAATATAATTAAGATTATATAATACTATAAATAAGGAAGAATTTATGTAAGTAAAATCTTGTGTATATATAGTTCAAATACAAAGAAAATTTTATTAAAACAAAGACTCCTAAATCGAAAAGGCGTTCAAGTGCTCGTTCACCTAATATATTCTTTATAAAAACTTGATTTGTCAAAATTTTATTAATTTAAACAAAACCCTCCTAAACCTAAAGGCTTATAAAGTGGGCGAAACTACTGTGCTACTATTTCAGCTTTTCAGGAGACCCGGAATTTAAAAGTCTAAGTCCTAAAAATTAGGAAAATAATTAAATGACTATTTTTAACTATAGAAAAATTTATCAAATGACAATTTTGTCTAGTGTGAACTCTATGTTTAGAAGAGTAAAAAGGACGAACGATATTTCTCTAAGGAAGCACGAGAACCCTTAACGAAATATCGTTGACCTTTTTTACCCTTTTTAAATAGATTTTATACTAGACAAAACAGTCATTAACTATTTTCCTAAGAATTAGGATTTTAAAATTAATTAAAGTTTGCCTTGCCTTTTAAATCTAAATAACTACATACTTAGGTTAGAAAAATACATCTATAAAAACCTAACAATGAACGTAAAGTTTACCCACAATTCTACTACGTTCAAATTATCAATTGTCTTGCTTTATCGACTTTAATTTGATTCTGGAAGGTTTGATACTCATATCTTAGCTAAATTATGATATTTGACGCTTATATCAATCTGAAATTTTGTTTTGTATGTCTATTTTCTTGACTGTATTTTCTTATATGAAGTTTTTGTTTAAATGCTTCCGGGAATTAACTTTGAACTATGTGGGGTATTAAGAGAAAGAAAGTGTTCTTCAAGGAAATACATATATTTATCCGGCGAACTCTAATTAGCAGAGTAGTAGCTATAAGTATTTCTAGCAGATTTTGATATTTGACGCTTCTAACATTTTGAAATTTTGCTTCGTATGTCTTATTTCTTGACTTTATTTTCTTTATGTAAATATTTTGTTTCATGCTTGGCAGCTTGGGGAATTAATTTTGAACTATATGTGGTGTTAAGAGAAAAAATTAGTCCTATTCTTTAAGGATGTAAGTATATTTATCCAGCGAACTCTAATTAGCAAATTAGAAGCTATAAGTATTTTTACCAGAATAGAAGTTATAATGAGTGCGGATTATTAAATTTCCTCGGTTGAAAATCAAATTTCTGCTCTATAAGGTTTTATGCATATTAAACCTTGAGTTTTGGGAAAAAATATTTTTTTTTTCCCACTTGTGAATTATTGCCGTTCACTTTTAATTCAGAAATAAAAATGTAATTGGTGTTGCTTTAATGTTAGGGATATGCACTGTTCTGCATAGATCTTGAAAATTTCTATATTCATCGATTATATTTATTTAATTTTCAATATATTCTAAGAAGAAATTATTTAGAAGCTTTATGAGATTGCATGTATTGTATGTATGAGTTATATCGTTACACGACTTTGTGTTTGCTTATTTCGTTTATGGCATGATAAATTGTGTCTTCTATTTGTTTTTGAACCTGACCTCAATTTTACAAAATAATATCTTCAAGTATCTATGTTTTTATGTTGTCCTCTCTGTTTTTATGTTGGTCTTAATGCTATTACAGTTTTGGTGGACGCATACAGTTGAATTTGATTGTTATATTTTTTTTCAACTGGAGAAATTATAATTGTCACAAAATAAGTATTAGAAGTATTTTTTTAATAGTTGTGAGGAAAAAATTCTTATTTGAACCAAACTATTAATGATTATCTCCAATGGGCATTGAATTAAAAAAGGTCCCTTTGAGAGAAAGTGAAGGACAAAACTAGAGAGTTTTATGCCCCTAGAATAATATTACGTTGTTTTTTATATTAGGTAGATCTATGATTTAAATTTTATGTGTTCAATTTTCAAGGTTATTAGCATTATATTAAACCCATTCTTTTTTCAAGTTATGGATTTATATTTAAAAAAACTACTGTATTATTTATTTTCTTCAAGATATTTCTCCATGTTGTCATATTTGTGGTATTCTTCGTATTAAAGATATTGATCTTTTCATAAAAGAAAATTACTCTTGTGACTAATGTGAATACAAGTCCGTATTGAGTCTCTTGACTGCCAAAGCAAATAAACTCATATATCAAAACTACAATAAGGCATGCATTCATGGATTTATTGTAGTTAGATTCCTCCTTTTATTGAGTTTGGTAAAATGTTCAACGTTCATCATTTCCAGAAAGTATATGTTTTTAATCTTTATTTTTTAATGCAAACACATTTTAATATTATTTACGTAATTTTCAAAAATATTTATATTCATTGATTTGGTGTACAAACGCGCAGTGTCGGCCCAAGGGTAAGGCCGCTAAAGCAACTGCTTTGGGCCTCATAATTTTTGGGGGCCCAAATATTTTTAATAGGTTATATATTAATTTATTTTTAGAAGAACATTTAGTGCTTTAAATGAGAAAGTATAAATTTTCATAGTAAAAAAGTAGGATTAAATTGTTGATCATAAATTGAGAAAAAATATTTTTTTTGGGAATCACTCTCTACACCATAAATTGAGAAAGAATTCGATTATTAATTCATAACTCAAAAAAGGTTAAAATTTTAATACAGTCCCACAACCACAACGTGTATATCTCAAGAGAAATTAAATGGATTAGATAAAATTATTAATAACTTGGCATATGAAAAACTAGTAATACATAATTTAAATGAAACTATATATGAATTTTTTTTTTTTATATAAAAAAGGGTCTCTCACTGAATTTTTGCTTTAGGCCTCCATATTTATTGAGCCGGCTCTGCACGCGCATACCTTACAACTAGTATCAAAACACAGACTTGTATCTATGTATCGGTAAAATCACATCGGTGAAATGAGATCCAAATTTGGAAGTGCGTGCTTATCTATTAGTCCAGTTCACTCAGTTGTGTAATGGCTTCCTGAGAATTGTTGGTTGCTCTAGGGTTTGATGGTGTGAAGAGTTATTGTAATTTTAAATCTATATAGATTTTTCTAGGAGATCTTGAAGAAAAAACGATGTCGGCTTCAGATAAAGAGCTAGAAGAACAACTTGCGGAAGCTGGGAATAAGCTTCTTCAACCTCTTTCTTCACTTGACCAACTCATCATCTTGCTTGACGTAAGCCCTTTTTAAATTTTTTTAGGTAATTGTGGTTACTATGCTTGGCTAATCTTAAAATACTTTTTTGGGTTTTTCTGCTTTAAGCAAGTAGAATCTTCCCTGTCAAAGGTGGACCAATCAGCGACTATATCAATGCATGTTGCACTTTCTCCATTGATGAAGGCTTTGGTTGCAAATGACCTCCTGAGGCATTCTGATCTTGATGTGAAGGTCGCAGTTGCTTCTTGTATAAGTGAGATAACTAGAATTACTGCGCCCGACGCTCCATATAATGATGACAAAATGAAGGTATGTGAAGTTTGCTTTCTCATCATAGTTCTTTCTTATATATCAGCCCTCCAATAACATTCCACTTGGTTGATACAGGATGTCTTTCAATTAATTGTATCATCCTTTGAGAATTTACATGACCAGTCCAGCAGATCATATAATAAGAGGGTGTTGATCCTTGAGACAGTGGCCAAGGTCAGGTTATGTGTTGTCATGTTGGATCTAGAATGTGATAAGCTCATTACTGAGATGTTTCAGCACTTCCTTAAAGCTATAAGGTATTGCCATATATCTTAATCGTTCAACAAAAATTTTGTTTGTGTAATGTTTGGTTATTGATTCATGGTATGATGTGCTGCTGCTCCTTCATTCATTGCCTTCCACTTTCAGAGAGGATCACCCAGAGAATATCTTCTCATCCATGGAAAATATCATGACTCTTGTGCTGGAAGAAAGTGAAGAGTTACCCGTTGAGTTGCTCAGCCCTCTATTGGCTAGTGTTAAAAAGGACAATGATGTATGTCGAGGTCGAAGAGATGATATATTTTTATGTTATACTTGAGTTCTCTGTAGTCTCGTGACAATGCTAAATTTAATAAGTTTCTTTCAGGAGGTGACACCAATTGCTAAGAGGTTGGGGGAGAAAGTATTTGCAAACTGTGCAGAGAAGCTTAAGCCTTACTTGATGCAAGCAGTAGAATCATTGCACATCTCTTTGGATGAGTACGACAGTAAAACTGTTACTTTAGTGTGTGAAGGGACTCTTCAACTTCGTGGGCACAAATCTACCTCATATGTTTGGAGTTACTATGAAAGGATTGAAGAAGGTGATGATGGATGGTGGAAAGTAAGATGTAGTCATTGTCGTCTTGTTCTTCATTACAATGCGCGACGTATTGGCACTAAATGCTTAATGAAATATGTTGAGCGTTGTTTGGAGCGCAATTCGATGGAACCTATACGAATTGAGTAGTTATTTTCTTGTTAACTTTTACATAAACTATTAGTAGTATGTTTGGACTTGTTAATCAAGGTGTAATTACTACTATTTTGTGTTTTTGTGTAATGTGTTTGGATAACTGTTGTTTAAGTATTAAAACTGTTTTCTATAGTGTTTGTTGTTTGAAAAACTGTTGAATACTCTTGTTCTTCTTGCCAGTTCTCATTATTGTATCTGTCCCGTAAATGATTTTGTATTAAAAAGGTATTGAACATGAGTAGGATAGGAGGAGTTAGTACAGTGGCACAACTTGTTGCTGAGCTTATCCTATGGTTGTGGTTGTTTGTTGTTCCACTCCATTTTGACCTCGTGTTATGTCTAAAGGACTAAAACAATAAGAAAATCTTTCAATTGCGACCTTCTGAAGAAGTTTTGCCATTTTGAATATTTTTCGTTTGTCAAACCAAAGGGTGAAAATAATAATTTTGATCTAGATTGAGTTATTTTATTGGGTAAATCGATAACCGAACAGATAACGGTTGATAACCGATTAACCGATAATTTTTCTTATAGGTTCGATTATCGATTTTGCATATTTATAAACCGATAACCGAATAGACCGATACCCACCCCTAGCTCCAGCATGGGCTTTGATGAACGAATCTGCAAGCATTTCAAAAGAATCGACTGAATGCTCAGGTAAGAGAGAATACTATATGAGAGCCCCCTTCGTGAGGGTTTCGCCAAACTTCTTTAACAAACCCTACTTGATCTCATGTTGAGCCAAGTTGTTTCCCTTTAGAGTTGTGGTGTAGTTCGTGATGTTCTCCTATCGGTCCGACGTCCCATCATATTTCGGAATATCCAGCATCTTAAATCTCTTCGGGATTAACTCCGGTGTCGCGCTCGGCTTAAACGACAAATGCGTATACTTCCTCGAATCTGGTCCTTTTAATACTGGCGGCACGCCTGGGATCTGATACATTCGAGCATGAAACTCCTTTGCTTTCTGGTTCATTCGTTCATTCATTTCTCTTGTGAATCTCATGAGCTCGATTTTGAAAGGATCATTCAAATCGTTGTTCCCAGATCCTTTACCGATCCCTCCGTCTTCGTCAAATTCGACTTCATCCCTCGGCGTGTTGTTATCGATTCTTTGAGCCGTCTGATTTGCGAGAATACTAGGAGGAACCGGAGCCCTTCCATTAGCGTTATTGGAAGGGCTTGATAATGCCTACTTCAATTCCGCCATCACATGATCCTGCCTCGAAAGGTTATCCATGATTGCCTTTTGTCGTTCTCTCAAGATTTTGACTGTTTCGACAACCTGCTCATCCTACGCATCATCAGGAGTCGGGCCCTGCACATGTTGAGGGTGTTGTCCTTCGCGAACCGAGGTCACTTCTTCCCCTTCATTGCGAGTTTCGCTGGCTGAATCATTGTAACACTCCGTAAATTTGGACTAGGTATGGACGTGTTAAATGAGTATTAATGTGACATCTTAGACATATGAAGTCCTATCGGGATGAGTATGGGTGAAAATAATTATTTTGAAATCAAGACGGAGAGTGAGGTGCATAAGATTCGATAAAATCGACTAAGTTTAAAACATATCTGTCTTCTAGAAGGATTTCAAGAAACTCCGTTGGGAATTTGAGAAAACGTAAAGCACGAAAGTTGTATACCTTTGAAATATCTTTCCAATGATATATTGTGGAGCACGAAAGGATCTGTGTGCCAAAGGTTATTTGCATTTTACTTGACAATGCAGAGTATGTGTGCGCCCAGATGGTTCCGTGCGCAGCCGCGCACTTGTGGCAGTGCTATAGCCCTGCTGCACATCTAGGTGCACGGTTGGGCTTTTAAGTGTACGGGAGTGCACCCAGGGGGTCATATTTGAAGCCCTACTTGGTCCCCCACACCCAAAACACAAAAAACTTGCTTTAGAAAGGGAAGTTCTCAAGAACCTAACTCCTCAAAGGTCCCTCCACCATCCAAGGTAAGTTCTAATAGTAATTCTGAGTTAATTTCAATTCCCCAACACCTTATTAACATGGGTAAACCCTCCAAATCATTAGATATTTGATCGAGACATCATTGTTGAGGGAAGAAACTCTAGAACTCGAATTCAAGAGGATTAAACGTCAAAAGGTAATATTTTCACCCTCTAATTGATTGTAGCATTGGATTAATGATTATAGACTCTAAGTTCATGAGATATGAGTTGATGAGTTTGATAGAAAAGCATGAACGGTTATAGATTTAGGTTGTTGGTCGTTGATTATTGATTAAGGGTGTTGTTTATCTTATGGGTGATAAAGAATGATGTTAATTATAATAATTTGAGATTTTAGAATTTATCTAGGAGCAAGAGAATGGGTTGTTGGGTGTAGAAACATCATTAATGAGGGTTATAAGGCTTTACGCCCATAAAGTGTATGATGAAATGTCTAAGTGTATCGATCGGTATTGTATTGCTAATATGGAATTCTTTTGACTTGTATTGACATAGATTAAAGTTGAAAGGGTTGGCGAATGTTGTATTATGCTCAAGAGAAGGAAGTTAAGGTATGTGAGGCTAACTCTCTATGTTTGGTAGTGTTAATGATTCTCCCTACACTACGTTTCTTTTACGACGTTACTAATTGCCTCAGAAATATCATTAAGCCTAGTTCCCTGAATAGTTGCAGAACTTATATTCTCTAGCTTCATAATTAGTTCATGACTTTCATTCTGAACGTTGTGAGCTCAGTGCGTAATCAATATAGACTTGTGTTTAATTCCCATGAGTCTCATTCTAGATTACCATCATGTGATAAATAGTTGAAGCATAAGTACTCATAATTAGCTCATGAATACATGTTTCAGTTCAGTTCTATTCAGCATTCAAATATCATGTAACTCAATATGGTTCATTATTTCAGTATAATGTATTACAGTACGATTCTCAATTCCTATTTTTAAATCCCTGGATGTTGAACACCTGTATTTGGACCCGAGGCCGCAGTCTTTGCTTTATGCATATTTGGGCCTGAGGCCGCAGTTTATGTTTTATGCATGTTTGGGCCTGATGCTACAGTTATGTATGCGTATACTTGGGCATGAGGCCGTAGTTATGTATACGTGTACTTGGGCCCGAGGCCGCAGTTTATGCACATATATATTGGGCCTGAGGCCGCAATTTATTTATTCAGATAGACAAGTTGTTCATCCTTTAGAAGAGGAAGTATTCATATCCTTACTTCCTTTGTTCAGTTCAGTTATCAGTTATCATTTCAGTTTCAGTTTCAACAGTTATCATTTTAGTTATCAATTATCAATTCTCAGTTATCAGCTCAATATTAGTTTCAGCATTTATATTTCTTTCTTTCAGTTGCTTTACATACCAGTGCAATTCAAATATACTGACGTCCCTTTTTCCCGGGGTATGCATCTCACGATGCAGGCAATAATTTACAGGTTGACGATTCAGAGCACTAGGATTCTCGTACTATCTATGTGGTGAGCCCTAGTTCTTTTGGGGTATTATCATTACTTTGCAGTCTTTCAGTATTTATAGATAGTCAGTATTTTCAGTACTTCATTAGAGGCTTCATAGACTAGAGTAACAGTTAGACAGAGTCACAGGCTTTTCATGTTAAGCAATGTTGGCTACAAATATACTTCAGACTTATGTTAGTGTTCCCGCACATTAATTTATATAATTCAGACTTTCAGTGTATCAACATGTGTTAGTTTATCTTCCACTTTCAGTATGTTATGATATCACATGTTGATTCAGCCAGCTAGTTGGTTCGCTCTGTCACAGTAGTCAGGCATCGGGTGCATGTTACGTCCAGGCCCAGGTTCGGGGCGTGACAAAGCTTGGTATCAGAGCACTAGGTTCAAGTGTCCTAGGGAGTCTATAAAGCCGTGTCTAGTGGAGTTTCCTTTATATGTGTGTGCCGGCCATGCATATAAACGGTTAACTACCAAGATATTCAGGACTGTCTTATTTCCTTCTACTTTAGATCATGTCATGAAGTTTAGAGCAATAGGTAAGCTTCTCTTCCTATCGAATTCCAGATATATCCAATGCGCAAGCGACGGGCAAGAAAAGCCCAAGGTTCTAGAAATGATGATTACCCATTGGGGTATAATTATGGAGTACAGGTTGGTAACAAATGAGACTTAAGAGGATGTTGAAAGTGTGATGCAATGGATAGTTGTCACGACCCAAAAATCTCACTCATCATAATGGCACCTATCTCAATACTAGGCAAGACGACAATCTCAATAAACTCCCATATCTTTTAAGTTTAAAAACATAATTATTAAGTTCTGCGAAAGAAAATTCACAAATACATATATAAACACTCTCAAAACCCGGTGTCACTGAGTACATGAGTATCTAATATGATTACAAGTCTGGAAAATACGGTCTATAATAGTCTGAGACCAAATACAGTAAACAAGGAGATAGGGAAGGAGAGACAAGGTCTGCGAAATACGGCACCTACTTCAAAATCTCCGAAAAATCAACTGCGTGAACGAATCAACACCCGCTATGTCCGGAAACACCTGGACCTATACACGAAGTGCAGGGTATAGTATGAGTACAACCAACTCAGCAAGTAATAATAATAAATAAGGAACTGAAGATAGAGACGAGCTACACAGTTATAGTTCATTTTTCAGTAATTCTAGCAGAGAGTAGACATGCTTTCAATTTCATAAGTTTAAGTCAAATCAATTCTATACAATTCAAGTTCATGTATTCTAGTTATAAAATATTTCAGAAAATTTCACAACAATGACAGATAGTAACTAAGTGCAACAACAAATGGAAAGCAAGTACAGCCTCTCAGGACAATAATCACTCACTGGGCTCCCAGCTCTCAGCACTCACACTCAGTGGGTACCCGCGCTCACTAGGGGTGTACAGACTCCGGAGGGGCTCCTACAGCCCAAGCACTATAATCCACACGGGCAACTCACGTGTTGCACGGATAACTCACATGCTATAATATCCTGCACGAACAACTCACGTGCCATAGTATCCTTACCTCACCGACAAGCCCTCGGCCTTACTCAGTCCTCAACCTCCCTAGTCTCTCGGCTCTCAAAAATCACAAAGATCAACCCAAACAAAGATAACATAGTGTATCAACAAAATCAAGAAAGACTGAGGTATGATATGCAAGTAAAATCATGACTGAGTACAACACAGTAATTAGCAAATAATTTAACAAGTATGTGACCTCTGCAGGTCCCAACAGTACTATCACATAGCCTAAGCATGATTTCTAACATGATTTACAGTCAAATTTCTTCAATACATAGAGAGCATATAACTAACAATAAGTTATTCAACTTTACAGTTTCATGGGACGGACCAAGTCATAATCCTCTCGGTGCACGCCCACACGCCCGTCACCTAGCATGTGCGTCACCTCCAAAATAATCACATGATACAAAAATCTAGGGTTTCATATAAAACTGTTACTTACCTCAACCCGTGAAATTCTTTATTTTGCAATTTCTTTTCCTCGTGAATTGGACTCCAAACGCCTTGAATCTAGCCATAAATAATTCGATTCAGTCAATAAAATTTATTGGAATTAATTCCATAAGAAAATACTAATTTTCCATAAAAATCCAAAAATTAGCTCAAAAATCGCCACGTCTCGGAATCCGGCGAAAGTTTCAAAATATGAACGCCCATTCAACCACGAGTCTAACCATATAAAATTTACTCAAATACGACATCAACCCGACCCTCAAATCTCCAAATTAAACAAAGAGGGTTTTCACAATTTTCCAACTTAATTCACCAATTAAATGTTAAAAATAACCATGGATTCGGGTAATTTAACCAATATTGAGTTAAGAACACTTACCCCGTTGTTTTCTCTGAAAATCCCTCAAAACTCGCCTCTTTCCGAGCTCCAATCCGTCAAAAAATGGAAAATGACTTAAACTCTCTTTCCAGACATTTGCTCTACGCGATCGCGAAGAACAGTTTTCCACTACCCAGATTTAGCCCTACGCGATCGCAAACAATGCCACGCGAACGCGATGCACAACTTCACAGACCTACGTGATCGCAGACACATTCAGGCGATCGCGAAGCACAAGCTCCCAGAGCTACGCGATCGCATCTCTATTCACGCGATCGTGTAGAACAAACTCAGCAGCCCCCCAGTTAACCCTATCGCGGATATCCCCACGCGATCGCATAGAAAAAAACTCCACTGCCCAACTAAGCCTACGCGATCGCGTCCCAATCTTCGCGATTGCGAAGAAGGCTTGAAACACCAGAAATCAGCAGCTCCCAGCAGTGCAAAATGAAGGAAAATAATCTAAATACCATCCGAAATACGCCCGAGCCCCTAGGGACCTCAACCAAATATACCAACAAGTTCTAAAAGATCATACGAACTTAGTTGAACCCTCAAATCACCTCAAACAACGCTAAAACCGTGAATCATACCCCAATTCAAGCCTATTGAACTTTGAAATTTCAAGTTTCCACAAACAACGCCGAAACCTATCAAATTACGTCCGATTGACCTCAAATTTTGCACACAAGACATAAATGACATAACGGACCTATTAAGATTTTCAAAATCTGATTTTGACCCCGATATCAAAAAGTCAACCTCCCGGTCAAACTTCCCAAAATGTCGACTTTCGCTATTTTAAGCCTAATTCTACTATGGACCTCCAAATAATTTTCCGGATACGCTCCTAAGTTAAAAATCACCTTACGGAGCTATTGAAATTATCAGAATTTGAATCCGATATCGTTTACATATAAGTCCATATCCGGTCAACTTTTCTAACTTAAATTTTCAATTATGAGACTAAGTGTCTCGTTTCACTCCGAATTCCTTCCGGACCCGAACCAACTAACCCGGTAAGTCATAAAATAACTGTAAAGCATAAATTGAGCAGTAAATGGGGAATTTGGGTTATAATACTCAAAACGACCGGCAGGGTCGTTACATTCTCCCCCTCTTAAACAAACGTTCGTCCTCGAACTAGTTTAGAATAATACCTGGAGTCTCAAATAGGCTAGGATAATTGCCCCGCATTTCCTGCTCCATCTCCCAAGTAGCTTCTCCGACTGGCTGGCCTCTCCACTGTATCTTCACTGATGCTATGTTCTTTGACCTTATCTTTCGAACCTGCCGGTCTAAAATAGCCACCGGCTCCATATCATAAGTCAAATTACCGTCCAGTTGCACTATACTGAAATCCAGAATATGAGACGGATCCCTTACATACTTTCGAAGCATGGATACATGGAACACTGGATGAATACCTGATAGACTAGGTGGAAAAGCAAGTTCATAAGCCACCTTTCCAATCTTCTTAAGTATCTCAAAAGGCCTAATACACCGAGGACTCAACTTGCCCTTCTTTCCGAACCTCAACACACCCTTCATGGGTGAAATATTGAGTAGAACCTTCTCCCCAACCATGTAAACAACATCACGAACCTTCCTGTCAGCATAACTCTTCTGTCTAGACTGTGCCGTGCTAAGCCGTTCCTGAATGACTTTGACCTTCTCTAAGGCATCCTGAACCAGGTCAGTACCCAATAGTCTAGTCTCACCCGGCTCAAACCAACCCACCGGAGACCAATATTGTCTCCCATACAAAGCCTCATACGGAGCCATCTGAATACTCGACTGGTAGCTATTATTGTAAGCAAACTCCGTGAGTGGCAGAAATTGATCCCAAGAACCCCCAAAATCAATGACACAAGTGCGTAGCATATCCTCTAATATCTGAATAGTGCGCTCGGACTGTCCGTCCGTCTAAGGATGAAATGTTGTACTCAACTGAACCTGTGTGCCCAATTCTCGCTACACTGCTCTCCAAAACTGTGATGTAAACTGTGTACCCCGATCTGAAATGATGGACACTGGCACACTATGTAGGCAAACAATCTCGCGAATATAAATCTCAGCCAACCGCTCCAAAGAATAATTAGTACCAACTGAGATAAAATACGTAGATTTGGTCAACCGATCTACTATCACCCAAACAACATCAAACTTTCTCAAAGTATGTGGGAGCCCAACTACGGCGTCCATAGTAATACGCTCCCACTTCCACTCCGAAATTTCAAGTTTCTGAAGTAATCCACCCGGTCTCTGATGCTCATACTTTACATGTTGACAATTAAACACCGAGCTACAAATCCAACTATACCTTTCTTCATTCGCCCCCACCAATAGTGCTGCCTCAAATCCTGATATATCTTCGCGGCACCTGGATTAATAGAGTACCGCAAACTGTGAGCTTCCTGGAGAATCAGCTCACACAAACCATCTACATTAGGCACACATAGCCTGCCCTGCATCCGTAATACACAGTCATCCCCAATAGTGACTTCCTTGGCATCACTGTGTTGAACTGTGTCTTTAAGGACGAGCAGATAGGGATCATCATACTGGCGCTCTCTGATGTGATCATATAAAGAAGACCGAGAAACCACACAAGCCAAAACTCGATTCGGCTCGGAAACATCCAATCTAACAAACTGGTTGGCCAAGTCCTGATCATCTAAGGCTAAAGGCCTCTCTACTACCGGTAAGTATGCTAAGCTGCCCAAACTCTCCGCCTTACGACTCAAGGCATCGGCCACCACATTGGCCTTTCCAGGATGATAGAGAATGGTAATGTCATAATCCTTAAGCAACTCCAACCACCTTCGCTGCCGCAAATTAAGATCCTTCCATTAAAACAAATGTTGTAGACTCCGATGATCAGTATATACCTCGCACTGGACACTGAGCAAGTAATGCTGCCAAATATTTAGGGCATGAACAATTGCTGCTAATTCAAGATCGTGGACCGGATAATTCTTCTCATGTGCCTTTAACTGTCTGGACGCATAGGCAATCACCCTACCGTCTTGCATAAGCACTGGGCCGAGACCAATACGCGACCCGTCACAATATACAGTATAAGACTTTGAACCTATAGGCAACACCAATACTGGAGCTGTAGTCAAAGCTGACTTGAGCTTCTGAAAGCTCTCTTCATATTCATCCGACCACCTGAACGGAGCACCTTTCTGGGTCAATTTAGTCATAGGCGATGCAATAGACGAGAAACCCTCCACAAAGCGACGATAATAACCAGCCAAGCCGAAAAAACTCTGAATCTTAGTAATTGAAGATGGCCTGGGCCAACTCTGAACTGCCTCTAATTTCTTCGGATCCACCTTAATCCCTTCACTGGACAATATGTGTCCCAAGAATGCCACCGAACTAAGCCAGAACTCACACTTAAAGAATTTGGCATAAATTCTCTCCTCTCTCAATCTTTGTAATACAATACCCAATTGTTGTGCATGCTCCTCCTGGCTACATGAGTACACCAAGATATAATCAATAAACACTACGACAAATAAATCAAGATATGGCTGGAATACACTATTCATCAAATGCATAAATGTTGCTAGGGCATTGGTTAGCCCGAAAGACATCACAAGAAATTCATAGTGGCCATAACGAGTTCTGAATGTCGTCTTTAGAATATCCGAATCCTGAATTTTCAACTGGTGATACCCAGATCTCAAATCAATTTTGGAGAACACCC